>NC_064571.1:54131494-54434524 GCF_937001465.1 Orcinus orca
TGTGTGAGTGCGTAAGGGAGGGGAAGAGATTTTGAAAAGCCATAGTTAGGAAGCATGGACACACAGTAAGCTAACGCCTGCTCCCACTGCAGCACACAGAGGGTCCTCAGGAATGCTGGGCAGGGGACACAGAGACAGTGCCCTGTACCGCCCATGGGGGGGAACCTGAGCAGAGAGGGCCCAGAGGAAAGGGAGCCTGTCAGCCTGGGCTCGACTTCAAGTGTGAGCCCCCAGTCAGGGAAACGACTTCTTCCCTTAGTTCCTGAACCCTGGCCAATTAGCTGCTAATTAGTTTCTGTACAAATTCCAGCAGGAAAGCTGGAAAATTCTATCTCAACTTCAGCAATGAGGTTCCTCCTGCAAAATTTGGTCTTGCCAACCTCCCAGATAAACCCCTGCACCACCCCAAATATGGTCTCCACCTGGGCTTCGGAACAGCCAGAGACGAATATGCAGACACACATACCATCTAGCCCGTGTGCTGGAAGCTTCGAACAAAGCAGCATGGGAAAGAGAGATCACATGGTCCTCATTCATCTATGAATCGAGAGAGATAAAGGAAGGGGGGCCGTTCAGGGGCAAAGAAAAAAAAAAACTGTGTGTGTGTGCTGCAGATGCTTCCAACACAGACTTTCAAAAGTGCACATGTATGAGGTAGCAACCCACTAGACTGGAAGGCTCTGGAGCATTAGAGACTAGAGCAAGTGCTTAGTGAGCACCTACTACAAGCAGGGTACCATCCTAGGCCAGCCAGGTAAGCACGCTTGCATGGAGTTCTCAATCACAGAATAGGTATCTTAAGTGAAAATACGAGGTTGGCAAAGGGAACCAGCCTGATCCAGAGAGATGCTGTCGCTCAGGGAAGGCATGACCCCCACGGCAGGCTGGGTGGTCAGGGGAGGCCTCCCAGAGCCGAGGCGTCTGACACAGTTCTGAGGGCAGAACGGAATTTTTCTAGACCCGTGGTCCCCGAATCACCTGAGGAATGTTTTAAGAAAGTACAGATTCCTGAACCCCATACCAGACCTACTGAATCAAAGGCTCTAGGAATGGTACCCTGGAATTGCTATTCTTTAAAAAAAAAAAAAAAAAAAAAAAAGATTATTTATGACAAATTCAAAACATACAAAAAGCAGACAGAATAGTGAACCCCTGTGTACCCATCACCCAGCTTCAACGATCACCAACTCATGGCCACTCTTTCCTCACCTATATCCTTATCTAGTCCCCTTGTCCAGTATTCTGGAATCTACCTATTTTTTAAACCAGGGACTCTAAGGCAGTCAGACCATAGATGTGACCTGGAAGCCACTCACTGATCAAGACACAGATTAGGAGCAAGGGAATTCCAGGGACAGTGGAGACAAAGACTAGGAGAAATGAAAGAGAAGGGTATTTGGGGGAGAATGGCCTAATTTGGAGGGCCTTGAGGGTGGGATACACGGTTGGGGGAAGGGGGATAAGGATCAAAAGATCGTTGGGGTCCACGAGGGCCCTGTCAGCATGCATGGTGTCTTTGTGAGAAACACAAAAAGGCATCTCCTCTGGGTAGAAACAGCACCCCTTTCTGTGCTTTATCTTACGAGGGGTGAAGGTTGCTAAGAAGGGGATCCTGTGACAACCAGCCTGTGCTTTGAAAGAACACTGGGCAGCGATGGAGAGGGAGGTAGACAGACAGAAGGGCAGAAAACCGAGAGGCAGTGAGTGAGTCATGTCAAGAAATTCTTGCAAACTAGCCAGGGAAGAAGGAAGAAGGCCTTGGAGGTTGTCCTGAAAGAGAGAGATCTCGTGCGCGGTTCTGGAGAGAGTGATATGGAAGTCACAGGCACACGGGTGTCATTTGGAGGCATGCAAATGCTGAAATTGCTCAGGAGGAGTAGTTGGGGATGAAGGCCATGGGAAAACCCAGCATTTAGAAGATGGGGGTGGAGGGGAGAAGGACCAGGCCAGGTGATATAGAGACTGAAGCGAAATGGTCAAGGAGATGGGAAGGAGAGAAAGAGAGGGGGCATGTATGGCTCATAGAAGTCAGAACAAAAGTGTTCTCAGGTGTGATGAGAGGGAAGCATTCAACGAGGGAAGTAGAAAGGAGAAGAAACCAGACATGTAAGCAAAAGTCAAGTTTTGGAGCACCTGGAGTGACTAGTCAAGTGTGGACTTGGATTTGATGAGCCCCATGGCAAGTGTCATGATGTGTAGCACGAGCTTACTGATCAGTTACACTTCCTAAGTGTGTCACTTACGGCCTGGGGCAAATGATTTAAGGGAAGTCTGAATCCCTGCTGGTAAACTGGGGATGATTATACCCACTCTAATAGGGAGGGGATGGGGATGGTATATCAATGAATGCCAATTCTTCCTGTCACTGGCACCTAACAGTGCACTGCCTTGTAGTATGGGTGATCTTTTCACATATCTAACCCCGGTATCTTTAACTAGCCTGCAACCAGTTTTGGGGGCAGACATTAGGGTTTTAAACTAATTGAAGCCAATGGTCATTTGTTGACCATTTACTACGTGCAAGATAAGAAGAGGATGTAAAATAAGAAGATCAAAGGGTTAAAAAGAAGCAGCCATGGCCCTAAAGGAGAGGGTGGGACTTAGTGCAGGACCCACATGGATGCCCGACCTTAACACAAGGTGAAGAGTGGCAGGTGCAGCAATTAGTTTCAACTTGCAATTCATTCCCAAACTGCAAATAAAGTGTGGTGGATGGAGAGACTTGCTCTGGTTGGTGGGACCAGGCTTCGAGCCGGCAGGCAGTATTGCATGAGGCTTCTGGGCTGGACAGAGGAGGTGGAGAGGAGAGCAGAAAAATGAGGAAGTTGGGAATTGGCAGGTGAGTTTGAGGAAAGCTAAGAACCTTGGTAGGTTCAAAACAAGAGATCATGGGAAGTGAGGGGACAAAGATGTTCTGGGTTGTAGCAGACATAACCTAAGGTGACCCCCAAGGTGTCACACTCTGGTATAATCTCATACCCCCTCCCCTTGTATACGGTGGCAGCGAAACTGTGACTTACCTCCAACCAAAACAATGTGGAAAAGGGATGTGATATCACTACTGAGATTACATGACATTAGAGGGCAAGGGCCAAGGGATTTGCATGTATAATTAAAGTCCCTAAGTCATTTGACTTTGAGTTAAACAAAAGAGAGATTAGCCTGGCTGCGCCCAATCTAATCAAATGATCTGTTTCAAAGAGGGTCCAGGTCTCCCTGAAGTTAGAGACTCAAAGCAGGAAAGACTTTCTCTCCTGCTGGCCTTGAGGAAGCCACGTGAATGCTCCAGCTGCAAGGAAATGAATTCTGCCCGCAACCATGTAAGCCTGGAAGAGGAGCCCAAACTTCAGATAAGAATGCAGTCTGGCTGACACCTTGATCACAGCAGAGAAACCCAGGTGTGCCTTGCCTGGACTCCTGCCCCGTGGAAACTGTGAGATAATCAATGGGTGTTGTTTTAAGCCACTGCGTTTGTGGTAATTTGTTATGCAGTAACAGGAAACAAATACATGGACTCCTGTCGTGGAGGGCCATGAAAGCAGGCTAAAAAGTATGGGCTTTGTTATGCAGGCCATAGGGAGCCACTGACTATTTTTGAGCAGAGGGACTTTAGGGAGCTGGTGAGGGTTGGTCAGAACCCCTTGGAGAACACTTAGTCAGGGCATTGCTCCCGGGAGCAGGTCAGTGAAGTTCTGGTGAGGGATTAGTTCTGGGTTGAACCAAGCCAGCTATTCTTCTACCCAATTTAAAAAAAAAAAAAAAAAAAAAAAAAGGAGGAAGCAAAATCTGAGTAAAGAAATTGACAGTCATTGAAAAAACCTTAAGGAACTTTAGTGTCCTTGTTGCTAATTATAAATATTTACTCCTCCCAGAATTCCTGACCTCACAGAAGAGCCTGCGTAGTCTCGCTCTCTTACTGGAAAATTTCTGTGTGTGTGTGTTCATTCTATGTTTTCTTGGAAGGGGGACAAGGCAGTAATAAGGGACTGGATGATCTGTAGAGAGTCACTTCCTGTTGGATATTGTCTAGTTCCCCTCCCCTCCTCCCCCCCAAGATCATAAACCCTGAGACCCGCAAGGAACTCCTCCTTCTCCGATTCTATCTGCTGGAGACAACTAAGCCAAACAAACTCAGGAAGTGGCAAGAGGTTGGGAAGGGGAGGAAGTTCATGGCACAGAAGGAAAAAGTAAAGAGAATGCCCTGATGTTCAAGGAAGAGGGTAGGGGGTGGGGCAGAGAGAAACGAAGGTCACCCCAAGGTTACTTGGCGCCGAGCCTTCAAAATGTCGTGCTTAAGCTTTCAATCAAAACTGGCACAAACAGTGGGTCAGATCTCCCGGGGCCATTCAAATATTAACATTCACAGTGATAAACAGCCCCCAAAAAAAGCCCTCTGTAAGCAAATTGGAACAAACAGCTAATCTAAAGCGGGTTGCTAAGAGACCAGTGGGGCAGGAGCCAAGTCAGTCCAAGCATCCGGAAAGCTCTTTATTTTTTTCGCTTTTGGGGAAGAGAGGAGGAGAGGAGAGGTACCTGTAGATGACTCCATGTTGGTGGAGGAACATGAGGGCTGACGTAACCTCTGCAGCATAGAACCGGGAACGAGGCTCGTCGAATTTTCGGGACCGCTGAATCTGGAACATGAGGTCTCCACCATTTACATACTCCATGACGAAAAAGAGGCGGTCCTGAAAGGAGAGGAGGAAATGCCATTTAGTGAATTCCGCTGCAGCTGCCCACACAGGCCAGCAAGCGTACTGTGAGTCCAAAGTAACAGAACCGGGACTCAAGGACCCTAGTAGCACACGTTCCGGAGAGAAGATGAAGGAGTTAGGGTACGAAGTGTTATTCTAAAATCTGTCTGTCTTACTTTTAGAGGCGTCAGCTTGGTCTAGTGGGAGAAGCCCAAAATTGACAGCAAGGAGATCTGGGTCTCTGTCTAATTTCTGTTATGACCTTGAAGTGTGACCTTGGACAAGTCTCTGTCCCTTTGCAGGCTCCAGTTACCTTGGTATATGTGTGGTGGGTTACATCATGCCCCCCCACCCCCGCAAAGGTATCCATGTCCTAATCCCTTAATGTGTGAATGTTACCTTAGATGGCAACAAAGGACTTTACAGTTGTGATTAAGTTAAGGATCTTGAGTTGGGGAGATTATTGTGCATCACCAGAGTGGACCCTAAAGGCAGTCACAAATGTCCTTATAAGAGGGAGGCAGAGGCGATTTGAGAAGGGAGGAGAAGGCAACGTGACCAGGGGGGTGGAGGTTAGAGTGATGCGGCCACAAGCCAAGGAAGGCGGTGCCACCAGAAGCTGGAAGAGGCAGAGAAGGATCTCTCCTAGAGCCTCTGGAGGGAGCACGGCCTGGCCGACACTTTGACTTCAGCCCAGGGACACTGGTCTCAGACGTCTGGCCTCCAGAACTGTGAGAGGACAGATTTCTATTATTTTAAACCACCAAGTTTGTGGTGATTTGCTACGGCAGTCCTAGGAAACTAACACAAAGCAACATGGACTAATGAGATGGCGAGAGCCCCTCCCATGAGGGCCACGTCTCACTCTGGAGGATGCTCCTTTTGGGATTCCCACTCTGGCGTGCTTCCTATGGGTTCTGTCCTCAAGAAGGGCCAAACCACAGTCATCCCTCATTAGGGGTGGTGCCTTCTCATCTGCCCACCATTTGGACGTGGGAAGAAGATGGACCGAAATTCACTTTTGCACAGTTTCTTGCCTACAGTTTGTGGAGCCCGTAGAGTGTGGGGTGCTGTGCTAGACAGGAGGCAAAGAGTTATAAACCGTCACTGTCCTGAGGCGGCCGTGGCAGCCGGGGGGCGGTTATGATCCAGGGGCAGAGATGGGAAATAGGTAGAATGATGAAAACAAAACAGGAGAAGAGTGCCTTAAAGACACTGGGTGCTGAAAGGATTAGGAGAAAGGGGAGCTCTCTGAAGTGGTGGGGTCCATGGAGGATTCTAGAAGGAGCTAGGCCCTCACTTAGAGGAGGAGGAGGTGCGGGAGGTGTCAACAAATACCAGGACATGGGAACAGAGAAGGCTTGGGGACCGGTAAACTGACTACGTCAGCAGGGGAGGAACGTTCATGGAGCAAAGGGGAAACAGCGAGGTGAGAGGCCAGAGGGTCAGAGTACATTCTTAACATACAGATACAGTCTCAGTGAAGCTGCCAGGAGGATGTCAGCATATTGTTTTCAACCAGAATTAGGAGAATCATTTCCATGAAGACTGAGTAAAAATCACAGTGACACTTTATTCAGGGAGCAGCCTGGACGGCATATCTACTTTATAATTGGCATCTCTTTGAAAATAAGTCCATCCTTAAGAATTGTTATGAATTCAGACTACCTTCTCCCCCCACCACAACCTCCAGGATTATTCAAGCTTTACTGGTATTCACCAAGGCCCTAAGGTCTAGCTTCTCTTCCATTTGTCTTGACCCTCCCCTTCAAAGCCTGCCTTGTTTTCTCCCCCAAGTACAATTTTGTACTCAGAGGTATTCAGAAGCCAACCATTCATTGAATCACACAGTCCCCATTCAAATCCTTATTTCAAAAATCAAATGATCAGGCCAACCCCAATCCAACGAAACCAGAACTTCTGAGGATGGGACTCAGGCATCAGTAGTGTTCAAAGGCCCCCCTGTGATTCCAGGGGGCAGCCAGGGTAGAGAACCACTCTTCCGTCTGGTTTCCGCCAAGGTGAGATATATGGATTATAAGTTATTGGCGTTTTCCTCTTTTATCTTTTCAAGGATCTCCCAAGAACACAGGTTCTCAAACTTGTGCAGCAGAATCTGACAGAGGCTTGTTAGAACATGGACTCCTCCCCCCTCCTCCCGCCCCACAGAGTTTCTGATTCAGAAGATCTGGGTTGGAGCCTGACACTCTGCATCTCTTAGTTCCCAGGTGATGTTATGCTGCTGGCCAGGGACCCCCACTTTGAGAACCACTGCCCTAGAGCACTTGGGGCAAGGCTGTCCCATGGCAACAACAGCTGCGTCATGCATTCAACACTGCCCTAATCTAGCTGAACCGTCAGAAACAGCTGCTACAATGCCAGTCCACGGTCACCAACTTGGACTTGGGCTTTAGCAACAATGGAGTATTTCCTTGCCTGTGTCTGAAAGAATCCAAATTTCTAAAGAGGAAAAATCTCCCCTCCCCATCCTGCCTCCCTGGCTGCTTTTTTTTTTTTGTGATACGCGGGCCTCTCACTGTTGTGGCCTCTCCCGTTGCGGAGCACAGGCTCCGGACACGCAGGCTCAGCAGCGGCCATGGCTCACGGGCCCAGCCGCTCCGCGGCATGTGGGATCTTCCCAGACCGGGGCACGAACCTGTGTCCCCTGCATCGGCAGGCGGACTCCCAACCACTGCGCCACCAGGGAAGCCCTCCCCCTGGCTGCTTTTTATACTCCAGCACCGGACACACGGCATTTGAAGATAGGGGCCGTGGAGGGAGAAAGAAGAGCTCCCACGCTGATTTCATCACTTACTGGCTGTGTGACCTCAGGCAAATGACTTCAGCCCTCTGTGCTCAGTTTTCTCATCTGTGAAAATGAGGATGATAATAGGACCCAGCTTACAAAGTTCTTATGAGGATTAAATTACATATTAAAGTGCCTGGCTCATAACTGTTCCTCCATAAAGACTGTCTGTTACTATTGTTACTACAGTATTCTAGCTAGAGGTATGATAGTTAATACGGTCATTATCGAGTCTTCGTTTTCCCTGTCCTTTCAGCAGTATTTTCCCCTGATCACCTCCTCTCCCAATAAACGCTTGCTCCCCTTAGCTTTCAGCTGGTTCTTCCCTGTGACTGTGGCAGGTTTTGTTCTGCCTTCTCTTGTAGGCTTCTCCTCTCTCCAGCCTAACTTAAAGTTAGGTGCTGGAATCCCACAAGGCAGTGTTCTAGGCGCCCCCCTTTCCGTACTCGCTGAGTGATCGCATCCACACCCACGGTGGCTACTGCACCTTGACACCTATGACTCGCAAACGTCTCCCTCCATTCTAGACCTCTCCTCCAATCTGTGGACCCATTTACCCAGCTGTGTTTCTGACATCTCCCTCTGATGCCTCAAAGGCACTCAAACCCAACATGTTCAAAACTGCTCCATAATCTTCCCCCAGCAAACTGGGCCTCGTCCAGGGTGCCTGTCTCAGGGCAGGGCTTAACCAACCAGCCAAGTGTATAAATCAGAAACCTGAAAGTCATTCTCAATACCTCCCTCCTCTCCTTTATCCCTCATATCCATCACCAAGCCCTACTGCTTTTACCTTTTGTACCTTTGCACTTATTACCTCTGTACCTGTTACATTTGCCTTTCTGTTGTCACCACCATCATGGCCACCATTCTCGCCCAAGCAGTTATCATCTCTTGTCGAGATTCTTGCAAGTGCCTCTTACTGACACTCCCTACGTTGATTCCAGCTCCCCCCACCCTGCCCTACCAAACGCTCATCACACTATGGACAGAGTTACCCTGCTGCAATGAAAATCTGATTACAGTGCATCCCCCCTTCCTTCCCTCATTCTACTGACTCTTTCAAACATTTCCTGATACTCTTGGAATAAATAGAAGACTCCCTAACATGCCTCGCGGCCTGTGTGATCTGGCCCTATCTAATTCTTCTGAGTAAGAAGCACTTTCAGCTGTTCCCTGTTCCCTCCACCCTGACAGCAAACTCCCTCCTGCCACAGGGCCTTTGCTCATGCTGCTCCCTCTGCTTGGCATGTTTTCCCCTCTCCTTTCACCTAATGAATCCCTCCTTGTCCTTCAGATTTCAGTGCAACCATCTTTTCTTCTAGGAAGCTGTCCCTAACTTTTCTGACCAGGTCAAATCCCCCTATTACATGCGACACTCTCCGGTGGGTCTTTGATTTGTGTCACTGATTTATGTCTTTCTCCGCCAGTAGTCTGTATACTTCATGAGGGTGGGAACTATTGGTAATTCTGCCCTGTTGGTTTGTAAGGGAATTAGTCTAACCCCAAAGAAAAGCGGCTATAATTCCCTTTAAAAACAAGCATCATGTGGGGAGAAGAACTAAAAAAGTTTAGGGGGCTCTAAGAGAGAAACAAAACCAAAGGGTGCTCTGATATTTGTATCTGCAATTTCTTACTGCTTAGGGAGTTAAAGGCTTCAAGACAAGTCAGCCTGCTGCACTAGGCCTCCTGCCTGCAGAATGTGCCCATGAGTGCCCATTCTGACCATTTCCCCCTCAGGGGGTCTGTATCAGCACCCAATTTTTGGTATAGCTTTGAACAGTTCTTTGGTTCCGTGGACAGATGTCTTCACCTCCCCGTGAGATGGTCAGTTCCCTGAGGAACATACCTTATACTTCCCAGCAATCACCATCACCACTACCAGCTCAGAGGCGCTCAATAAAAATCTGCTCATCCAACATTCACTCCACGTTAGCATCTTGAGGGAGGGACTCTCATTGGTTTAGTTCCTCATTGTACCCCCAGCGACTAGAATGGAGCCTGGCACAGAGTGGGTTCCTAGTGTGTCTTTGTTGAATGCACGAGGTCTTAAATACCCACCGCAGATGAGGCCCTGCTTGCTGGAAATTCAACAGTAAACCAGAGTTGGTTTCCCCATGTTACTTCTATTGTTAACCGCGTTTCGAGTTATTCTAACTTCAGCCCATCTGAACTTCAGTTTTAACTTGGTTTTCTACTCGATACAGCTCAACGTGCACGGTCCCAAAGCATGGTCAACCCTTGTGACACAGGAGGGACTGTTTTTAAAGCAAGACAAGTTTTTCACTTCGCCTCCCTCCGTTCAGTGAGTCTGGATTGTTTCTGACCTCCACACCTAACACATCTGAGAAGCATGTTTTGATGCAGAGTGAGAACCTCCAGTCATTCTGGGAACTGCTTAATTACATAAACTGAAATCAAAAGAAAGCTGGCAAACCCAGCAGCTACTCATTAATCCCCTCTTGGCATCAGTAGAAAACAAAACAAAACAAAACCCCAACTTCCTTGTAAAGTAAGCAAGTATGTTTTCTGAGGTAATCAAAGATTTTAAAAGCCTTATTCTACCTCCTCCTCCCTTAATCACACCTGAATGTCTGAAAAGTTACGGTCTTGCGATAGCAAGTAAAATAATAAAATCAGGAAAGAGATTACATGTCATGGCGATTTAGGGTAAGAATAGTTAATAATGACCTACAAGCCGGAAGGGCCACGCCATGTGTTTGAAATTCCCATTGGGCTCCATTTTCCCAGAGTGCTAACCTTTCCTGACTTTGAAGGGAAAACTAGGCCCTCCCTGTTCATCTTTCAAGGTGTGATGGATAGCCAGAGGCTTCCTCTCAGCAGCACAGCATGTCCTGCCAATTGGGTTTGTTTAGACACACATTCTCCATCGTTTGTTAGCTGTTTATATGTGCAAAGATTCTATCATCTTTGAATCAATTTCACAGGAATGCCCAACAAAAGACTGGACTTGGAACAGTCCGTCTTTGATGTGCCAATGACAGGATGAACAATTTCTCTAAGGTACCATCTGAGGGAATCATGGGGCCTGACCTCACACTCTGTAGCATCTCCTTTTCTCTCCACGTCTCCATCATTTAACCTATCAACTCGACAGGTCTCTCCTGGGTGCTCTGCCCTGAGGTAGGTGACTGGGAGATATGGAAGATGATATAAGCCATGGTTTTGATTTTTGGGAGCTAGGAATTGAACACAGGAAACCACAGAAAGCAACACGAAATGCTCTATCATTATGTGCTAAACCCTTCTGTATCAAATCAGATTGTGAAACCTATGTATCTGGGACCTTATCTTCTTAGGCCCCTAGAGAAGAACTGTCTGTCATCCAGGCCTTAGCACTTACAGAAAATCATTATAAGAAACACTCATAAGAAAATTCTTTCTGTATTTTGTTTTCCATAATACAACTGGTATTGATGGAACTAGCCATTGCTATAGGAATTTTGTTGAGACAAATCTGAATTAGGGAAAGACCACAATTGAGGTCTGGAACAACAGAAGGTGGAAGGAGTAGAGAGCCTGGCAAGTTAGAAGCACAGCCCTGAAGGGCAGAGGTAAGCAAGAGTGGCCACTGCATATGGGGATATGAGGAGGGTGAGAGTAAACCAGTGAAAAAACTTGGATATAGGAATGAAGGAGACAGACTCGATGGTGGGGTGAGGCCAGATGGTTCTGAAAACACAGGTGGGAAGTAAAGACCTCTAGAGATCTTCTGAGCTGTACACTGGCATAACTAAAGCTGATTAAAAAAAAACTATTCTAAAAGCAGAGTTTAGGACGGGTTGAAGGAAGGTTGCTTGAAGTTATTCCATCTCTTCCCTATTTCCACTGTGTTAAATGTTTTATTATCTTTGAGAAAGACCAACAAGCAACCCTCCCTCTCCTCTATTACTCTTCCTGGATCGAACGAAAGGAAAGATCCAACCACTTCGGGAAACGTAACCACCTCAATTTTATTTCCCCACCAAGACGGAACAGCCAACATCACAATCAACTAAAAACAGTCAGTCATGAGTGAGACTCTCCAGCTCTCAGGGAGACGTACCATCTGTGGACTACAGGCAGAGCCTTGTTCAACTGGTGTCACAGACCTTCCCCTAAGTTTGGTGAAAGACAGTTGTAGATAATAAAAAGAAAGAACCTTTCTTCTCACTGAAGACTTACCTGTCAATTAACAGAGAATGAGAGTCTCATCTGAATAATAATTATGATCAGTGATGTAAATTTTCTTATGCAATAACACTAATAATTATCACCCAAAAATGTCGTTTAAAAAGATTCACTTTCACCCATCCTCAGCCCCTCTCAGCTTTCTCCCCCTCTCACCTCCCATTGTGCAAGGCCTTACTCGGTTGTGGTCTTGGCCGAATTCAGATTTATCTCAACCAAATTCCTACAGCCACGGCCAATCCCATCAACGCCAAGAGTGGAACGGAGATTACAGAATGGGTTTTCACATCGCTGTTTCTTATAATAATCTTCCGTGAGTCACAGATGGTAGAGTCTACCCTCCTTTGGGTAAAAGGGGAGAAGTATTTTTCGTGGAGGAAGTATTAACCTAATCAGAACTGGCCAAATAGTAAAAATTCCACGCAAAAGTCTGCTGGTTGAGAAGGTATAAACTTCATTCATGTCCATCTAATGTTTGTTTCCAACTGCTTTTAACCCTGCTTATTGGAAGTACACAGGACACCTCAAGTCTAAAGTGACCTAAAGCTGTACTAAACTGACTCACTCGATAAAGCTCAAAATAAACATTTCCTGCCTCTGATTAGAGCTGCACTTAGCCCAGGGAAAATCTTCAAGTTACTGCCAACCTGCCCCACGCACACTGATCTGTGTGTGAAAGCCAGGGCAAAGGGGGAAAGGCTTTGGTTCAATACGTCAGAGAACACTTGCCTTTCATAGGGTCATCAACATCTTAGGAAATAGAAGTTACTATCACATGATATGATAGGACATACAGAATGGCCCCCAAATAGGCTACATCGCGATGATGCTGACACCAGAGTGACCTCATGCCATGAATAAGAGCAACATCTAAAGGTAAGTAGGACTAATGGTTTGTTGTTAGTTTTCTCTTTGAAAATGATAGAATCCAGGGGGTTTAGATGGGGAACACGGCAGTGAAATGTGCAGCGGTGTGGTTTCGCTGAGGCTCCCTCTTATTCCACTGCATTACCAGAGCGTCAGCATCACCTGACAGTACCAGGCTCCTTCCTGGTTTTTCACCCTCCGGCTGCTTTCTCCATCAAGTGCCACTCCTGGGGTGTGGCTTCTGGCTACTGTCCTCTGTCCCTGGCTGTTGACATGGACTCCAGGAAAGCAGCAAGGCATCAGGAACCTTGCCCCTCACTCGTCTGCCCAACTTAGGAGCCTGGCCATCTTGTAGAGGTTTCACGCTCTGCAGTGTGCCTGTTGCCCACTGAGAATCTGGTCTGCCCATTCTGGGCAAGATGGTGACACAGGCCAAATCTGTCTTTGATGATACCAAGAGTTAATTTAAACAGAAGGAAAACACTGTCACCAGCAGTCAGCTGTCTGAAGCCAAAGTTAAGAACTGAATGAAGGTTCCCTGTAAGTGTTTTTAAGCAAAGGAATGAAAGTATTCCTGTTCTAAGCCCATTTCCCCATCCAGCCAAGGCCCATGTCATAGCCTTGTCCTTTACCAACACTCCTTTCATGAGCTCAGGCTTTCTGTCTCAATCCAGTGTGTGACTGCATCACACTCTGACTGTCCCGCCAATACTTCCTGTGTCCCCAGCAGGATGTAAGGCCCAACAGGTGGGCCTCAAGACTCCCCTTTCTTGTGTACCCCCTGCTTATCTAGGCTTGGTGCATGTCTAGCTGGTAAAGAAGAACTAAGTGAGTAGCTCTGGTCTCCAGCTCAGATGCTAGAAGATGGACCCCAGGCAGAATGGAAGCAGCCCATGTAGCTGCTCCTCTGATTCCAGAAACTTCAGATGCCACCTTATTTCCCGTGCCCAACACAAAAAGAAGCCCCTACAGAGGTCACACCTGAGGTCTGATTTCCAGGAGGCTCGCGCACCTGCTGTTGTAAATAAAGCCTACAGTCCTGGGTCAGGCCAGCCACGAACTGTGTCATGGCTGCAATTGTTGTTGCTGTTTTCTCTCTCATTGTTTTTTGTTTCTTTGCTTGCTTGCTTAATTCGATTTAGAATGCAATTCTGCTAACCAATTCAGGGATCAGAATGTACCCACATCAATGTTAAAATGACCCGTCTATTCAGTGAAAAGTAATCAAGGAAATGTTTTTCCAATTTTACACATAAGGAACAACCGTTCAGTTAACTCTACATCCAGCTGTCAACGTCACAATAGTTCCTCTTTTCTTACCTTTCCTTTTCTTCCCAAAGAATATACAAAGTTCTTGTGACAGTTTTAAACATAAGCAAATACCAGGTAGCTGACCCTAAGGAGAGAAGGTACATCACTATTTCTCTTCAGTTGTGGGAAGGAAATACAACCTGCTTAGATGGAAATATTTAGGTTGAGCCCACCGTACAGAGAAGGAAGGAAAGCTTCCCCTCACACCCCCTGGCTTGGTGTAGCAGTCAGAGCTGATCCTACACGTAGCGGGCAGTGACGTGGTGAGAACCTCTGTTTAGCCTGCAGACCGGATAACAGATGCACACTGTGGTCTATGCAGCAAATATCTGAGTTTCCAATGAAACATTATTTCTCCACTTGGAATGCTGGAAGGACGGCACTCTCTTCCATTCCAAAGTTTACCCATTCACTAGGACCTGGCTCACGCCCGATTCAGCCAACACTGACCTTTTCCCTTCCTATCTGCTCCGGAGCTTTCTGTCTGCACCAGTTTGAGTTCTTGGTTATTCTTACAACACTCTTCAGTGGAAGCAGGACACAGGTAGCAACTGCTCCTGTAGCAGCTGGACTCTGCTGGTCATACCACAAGGTCAGTGTGGTATCCGATTCTGGGCACCATATTTGATGCTGACAAACTTGGAGTTCTTACAGAGGATGGCAAACAGGAGGGTGTGGAGAAGCCGAGACCTATAAGAAGCGGCTGAAGGAAGTGGCCATTGTCAGCCTCAAGAAACCCACTCTTAGAGGATGCTGAGAGTCCGAGCTGAATGAATGAATGAACAAATGAATTAGCTATCAAACAAAGGAACACACTGAAGAGGAACTCTCTTCAAACGAGTGAAGTATTGCCATGTTGGTAATCAACTGCAGGACTGCCATGTTGGTAAAGACAACCTGTGTTATTGCAGATTAACTAAGACCAATGGGTAGAAGATAAACCGAGGCCCCTTTTATCAACGTCTAGGAAAGACGTTAAAGAACTCCGGCCTTCTGTCTGGATCCCGCTGCCTTGTTCTGCAGTGAATTCCTTCCAACCTGAGGAGGCCAGCCTTGTATGGATCATCACTTTGCAGGGCTGTTAACAGAAACCCTCTTTGTTCATTGAGGGGATGGGCCAGATGAGCTGGCTGAGCCACAGAATCCCTTGGGAGCACTTTAAAGCATGCAGATTTCCGGGCCCTTCGATCGGAGCTTCTAACTCTGGCTGGGCCTTGGGAATGTTCACTTCGTTTTAAATTCCCCAGGTAGCTCCAAATGCTCAGTGAAGTTTGGGAACCACTGGACTGGACAACTGTCCTGGCTTCTGACATCAGGATTTGGTGATTTCATTGCATTGGGTTCTGCATCCTTTTGTGAGAATTTCATGTGTCGGTAAGTCCAACAGAGTGTAAATTCTTGGACCAGTGGTTTCTAGCTTTCCTTCAGCCCAGGACTCTTGACAGACAAGGTGTGCTCTCAGGAAAACCATGGCTTTCCACAACAGGAGGTATCTCCTGCAGTGACCAGGGCCATGTCTCCTGCATCCCTGCAATGCTTCGTACCACGCTGGGCTCATCCAAGCCACTCCACTAATGCCATAGTAAAGCTCTTATGTGTAGCTGATACCACGCTGTACCGTGGATTTGCAACTGCGGGGCCATATGAAAACAAATCAAGGGCCTGAAATTCCCACCCACAGTTGGAGAGCTGTGGTTTCACCACATTATTGTATTCTTTGTCTTTTCCATTTTATCAGTCCCACTTGGCCTGACTTGCAGTCCCACAGACACCTCGGTGGATTCATATGCATGGCTGCCCCGAACCAAATAAACCACACCACGATGGCAAGAGAGCTCTGCTGACATCTCCGCTGTGCTAAATTCCCTTTCATGTTCTGACTCCTTTAATAAAGCCGAAATGAAAATGTGCTAATCTGGGGGAAATTGGCAACTTGGAAATAATACGCTAATGTATGCATACAACTCAATCTTGTGGATTCTGGACGCTTGATCACATTGTTTTAAATCTTAAGTGGCATGGCTGGTGGCTGCGGGCAAGCTGAAGAGGATTTCCATACCACTTCACTAATACTTTCATTTGATGACAGATAGAGCATGAATAGAGGTTTTTCATTATTAAATTCTTTGATCTCCATACTTCCACCCGGGTTTACTCTGAACCCCAGGCAGTGTGGTGAGATAAACTTGTAAGTATTTGGTGTAATAGCGCAGTGTCCTCTCCAAGGAACTGTTTAACCTCAGCTGGATTCCGGCATGTGTTGTTTTCTAAAAAATCCATGAGCACAGACTCCCATCAACACTATGCAGTCTACATTCAGCAGGTGTAGGTGTTTGTAGAAGCAGAACAAAAACAGCCTGTGTTTAATCTGTGCACAAACCTTTTGTTCTTAATGACCTGAAAAGGTGGTGAAACAGACAAAGCAAGTGAGAGTTTCAGGACCAAGTCTCGCCTCTGATAGAAACCGAGGGCCGGCAATTCCGAGAGGCGGCTGGTTTCTCTAAATGTAGAAATCCATGATCTCAATGGACTTGTGAATGACACGAATGAGGAAAAAGACTTGGAGAACCTCAAATGAAGTGTCCATAACTTGACTGTAGTCGGTCCCCGTTTGTAGAACTCTGCCAGTGGATGTTCTTGAATGTTCTGACAGCCTTCTCCATCCACATCCTCACCTGCATGGTGTAGCGGTCCAAACTCAGCCTCTGGACCCAGACTGCTCGTGTTCAAATCCTAGCTCAGCTACTCTCTGGCTGTGTGAACTGGGCAATCAGGGGTGTTGGTTTCCCCATCTGTAAAATCAAGATTCGATAGTAGCTACTTCTTGGAAAATTATAATAGATTATCCTTATCGTAGGTGCCTGGCCCCCAAAAAAGTGCTCAGGAAAATAGTAGTTTCAAGTTTTCATTCACAAGCATCCATTCAGTGGCTTCATATGGCTCAGTGATGAACACATTTCAAATCAGTCCATTAGTTTGTATTTATAGAGAGCTTTCAAAAAGGCTACAGCCTAGTTGGAGGAGTGAGAAGCTCCAATGAAATAAGAGTTAACACCACAGGAGGGTATTTTATTATTTGTGGATTTATGATGAAGAAATAGTGAAGGAAAGCTCCATGGAAGAGCTGGGACTTAGAGGTGGAAGGGAATCAAAATGAGGAGAGTTTGGGTCTTCCAGGTGTAGGAGAACCATGAAGTCACAGAGATGGGATGCATTTGGTAGACTTTGGGAATGGTGAGGAGGTCTAGCTGTTTGAAGCAAACCATCTCTAACGCGGCCTTTCCGTTTTTCTTAGAAAATTATAATCTAAGATTAATGTGAGGACACAATTAACAAGTGGAAACTGACAATGGCTCTAATTTATTGAGCACCTACTACCTGTGAAGTATGAGCTACTTTTCCA
Source organism: Orcinus orca (assembly GCF_937001465.1). NCBI lineage: Eukaryota > Metazoa > Chordata > Mammalia > Artiodactyla > Delphinidae > Orcinus > Orcinus orca. Next base: position 54,148,764 of record NC_064571.1, read on the forward strand.
CTGATGCAACGATCTTGAAAGCAGGTGTTAATATCCCCATTTTCCACGAAGAAACAGTGGCTCAGAGGAGTAAGCTGACTTGCCTGAGGCTACTGGTAAGTAGTACTGCTAGAATTTGAACCCAGATCTGTCTGCCCCTAAGCCAGGGCTCTTTCCATCACCCTCAGCATCATTCAGTAAAGCTGACATTAGAGGTCACATTTTATGTATCAGAAATAATGGTGCTTGGGGCTCAGGTTAGAGGCTCTGTGTTCACGTCTGCACATTAAACCTCTGCTCAGGCTGTATTTGTAGAGGCGGTCTTGAATCTCTAAGACACAAATTCTGGTGCTTTCTGAAGCAGCATGACAAGGATTTGTTCCTCTCTCTGGGACTCTTGACCCTCTTTAGAGTCAACACAGAATCTAGGTGAATACAACGTCATGTCTTTTATACAGTGGTCTGCTCTTTGACAGATTCCACCATCTGGACCACCAATGTGAAACTGTAAGGGGAAAAATGTCCCCTGAGTGGGGGAGAGAAAACACTGGTGCCATGGCCCATATTATCCACGACAACAGAAGCTAACACCACTCTCAAGTCCACGGGCCAAGGGCTACTTTGTGACACTGCAGGCAAAATTAAGGTTAGGATTTTAACCTTAAGAAAACTCCACTCTTCCTACCTTACTGGAGCAGTAAGGTGGGAAATAAAGATAAAGGAGTATACTAGAATTGACCAAAAAATTGCCAGTCTGGGGCTGTTTAAAGTAGGAACAGTAGTCCTAACTTCTTATAGCCCTGAAGGTGTTATTATACCAAAGTCACCAAGTAAAACTAAAATAACATTCAAAACTCTTTCTACCAAGACTTAAAAATATGTGCTGATTTTATTATTACAACAGTAATTCTATTGGTATTAGTGATAATACAATGATATAGTCTGGAAAAAGTTTTCCATCAGAAAGGTTTACTGGTTGACAAGAGCTCATATTACCTTTGTAACATGGAAATCTGAATTTCCTGATAAATGCCAGATAAATGAATGGATTTCAAAGTAGTGGAAACTAATTTTTTAAATGGTCAGAAAATATATGAACGAATATTATGTTTTAAACTGTAAAGCACCATATGCATTTGTTATTGCACACACTCAAAAAAAAATCTCTACTTATAGAAACATACCACAGATGCATATCACACCGTTACCCAGACAAGACCTACCCTTAGCCTTCAGAAATCACTGCAAAGAACAGTTGTATGACCTTAACTTTACCAGTTCCATGACTGGCAATTGGGAGAGACTTCACCCTGCAGGTGGTGAGCTGTAGGTAAGGGAGAATTGTAAGTGAGAGTTCTAGAGAGGCTTCCATGTAAAAGACAGTATCCCAGATGCTCTAATTTGTTGCCTCGCTGAAAAACGTGCTACTTCTCCACTCAAGAGCCTTCAGTCCCTTGAAACGAAACCCAAATTATCAGTAGTAGTGCTTTTCAAACTTTAGCATGCGTAAGAGTCAACTGGACACTTTTTAAAAAACACAGATTCCTGGGCCCCAAAATACTGAGGCTGTAAGGTCTAGGTTGGGATGTGAGATTCCGTATTTCCCAGAATGAGAAATGAGCTTCGTCCCAGCAAGCTCCCAGGTGATGCAATGCTGCTGGTCTAGGGATCACACTTTGAGTGAGCCCACTTTGAGTAGTTGAGGTTAGAACCGCCCCCAGTCTGGTGGTCATCTAAATTTCAGCCTATCTCACGACTTCCTGCTTGAGTTGATTTCTCTTCATTATGGCAACCACTCCTCGCTCTTGGTCACTTCTGAACCATCCTGGCAACTCCGCCCCAGGTCCCTCCTCTCCACCTATCAGACTCTTCCTATTCTCTTCCTCCTCGGTGGTGCCTTTTCCAATGAAGACAGTATTGAGAAAACTCTTCCTCCTGTGAATTCATGGCAGTACCTAAACCAGCCATGTGATGATTAATCACACCCTGTACATTATAACCTTATACCATTGGCTTACATTGTTAGGACAGAGAAGTTTATTTAACTCAGTGTTTTTTTTTTCACCCCACTTCTTCAACTGGACTTTCTCAGTCCTTGAGAGCAGGAATTATACCTTGCATATAATAGTCAATCGATTAATAATGACTGATTAATTAGACTTACCGATCAACATAGTTAATATAATTTTGGTTCGACTTGGGTAAGGTTGTCTAAATTACTAAGATGGGTGAGTATCATTACTCTAGACAAGCCAATTCAACACTGTTTCACGGTCTTCGTTCTCAGAGCGGCCCCTGAGGTCTCTTCCTGAATCCTTTATTGGACCTAACAGAACAGGCATGCTCAGAAATTAGATGGTTGATTACTTGAGTGGCTCGCCCAAATGGACTACTTCTCTTCCTCCTGGATACAAACCAGCTTAGGTTTATACCCATTCATGACCCTACTTTTAAGAATTCCACTGGGGAGTCTACCCAATGATGTAAAATACAGGCAAACCATCAGAGTCTCACATGGACGACAAAAACAAAAGATTTTTCAATTGCCTTCTGACTAATTCCTTACTTAGTGAAATAATCAGTGAGCTGGTGAGGAAACCCTACTTTCAACCACAGTGTTATGTAAAAAATGTGCATTCTCTTGCAATACTGACTCACAAACAATCCGATGCCAGGAAGCTCTAACAAATGCCTGGAAAAGGGGTATATTTCCAGATCCACATGACTTTTACTGTTCCTCTGTGTTGCGTCAGATTCTTGGTTTGCCACGTGGGAGGAGAGCTAAGAAACTATTACGAAGTGAACTGGCTCTATAAGGATGGGCGATCCTGCAACTTTGGGCTTCCAGGCTCTGCTAAACTAAATGGAAGTTTGGTTCATTCATTTCATAAAAGGCAATCAATCTCTGGCAGATACTTCTTGAGCACATACTAGATGCTAGACGGTCCCACCCGTAAACTGCTCATTCTCCATCTCTCTCTCCAAACTCCAAGACGTTGTCTACCCTTGCAATTATACATGTGGTTTCATTTTGTACCATGTCGGCTGGGCCTACACCTGAGTATCTGAATATGTAGATGAGACGAGCATGACTTTAAAACAGCACTCAGCTCACGGCCTTGGGCTGAGAGATACCCTTTCACCTCTGCCTCCCAGGCATGGCCGAAACTGCTTCTCAGGGCTCTAAACCAATACTTTAATACCATTCTTTGCTCAACCACTGCACCAAAGTATTTTGATGGACAAGGACTCACTATCTAGTACACTTCATCAGTCTGGCATTTGTTCAAATATGAGACTGTGATAGCTTGAACAGGAGCAAACTGGAAATATATCTTTATAAAGAAATACATTGCTTAGCCAATTGATAGCCAAGTCAAATGCTCAAATGTACAAACCTTTATAATTAAGAACACACGTTTTTAAGTACACCAACAGCACCCATCTATTTGGCCAGTGTGTTAATTCAAATTACCCTTATCTTTTTATCAGGGAAGGTTCTGAGGAACCTCTACCTGGCGACAATCTGCGAGCAGTTCTAACTCCTGTCATCTTTTTGAACACATGCCATATATTTCAGATTTACCACCAATTCTAATTGCCCAAATTAGTTTTCTTTTGCTGTGCATCTGTTTGGATAAGATAAAACTCTGCCAACTTGGTTAAAACAGAAGCACTGACCAAAGAATCATTAGCAAGAGCTCCCCACTAACCCCAAAGGCAGACCTCACCAGGACTAACTCTCCTCTTCTCCGTGAAGCCCTCGACCAAGTTCCCACGTACTTACAACCCAGGGTCAGCCAGTGACAACAGTTGCCTGTAACCTAACAGCACAGCGAGAAACGTCTGCCCTGCTCTAATCGTCCAAATGGAAAATTTACGAGAGATACAGACAGATCAGGTCACAGACTATGTCCTGAGCACTAGAAATAACTTATTTTCACAATTTATTTCAACAAAATGTACTGGGTAACATAAAGTTGTTCAATGAATACAAGCCTAGGATTTTCAATGGGAGAAGATGGTTCCCTGCCCTCTTTCCCAGAGACCAGACTATCAAGATGCAACCTACAGCCTTGGCCACTTCAACCTCGCCTTATCTACCTTCATTCGCAAATTTTTGTGAAAAGAAAGGGAGAGCAGGAAAGCAAGATCTGAATAAAGGCAGGTGACTCTTATTACTTCAACACTTCCTTTGGGGTGACTTGAGCCAAGCCGACACTCAGATGGGCGTGCTGGCGGAAAAAGAGGGGAAACAACAAAACACGAGAAAGGAAATTTACAAACGCTTCCCCCTCACCCGATACTGCACTGGGCTATCTCATCTCCCCGAAGACCCGTGAAGCCCCTTACCACTGGCACATTCTTCCCCTAGGTCGCGGCCCATTACTCCTATATTCTCTCAAGGGAAATGCAAGGATTAAAATGGCTGAGCTAGTGGCAGCCAGCCCTTTGGAATGTCTGTGAAATAGTCATCTCTGGAGGGTCGCTGCTGCATCTTTATAAATGGGTTGGGGGGTGAGGGTAGTGGGGCTGTGCAAGACAGCCCCAGAAGAGAGAGTTAAGACAAACTAAACAGCAGCATTCCACCAGCCCCTTGTGCATAAGGCAAGGGTGCCTTAGCTCCCCAGGAGACAATGCCATCAGCTAAAGCATGAATCAACTGGTCTGCTCTATTTTCTGAACTTGCGCAAACACTTTCCTGGAATCGGCAACATGACTCAAAGCACCTGTGATCATTTATGGCTTGGAAATATAACACAAATACTTCAGGATAATTTTCCAATTGGAAAATATTTAAATTTTCTTTTTTGTATGTGTTTCTAACCTCCAGTGACATCAGATCTTGATCATTAAGATAATGCCAAGGCCGGTCAGAGGTAGCTCATTCTAGAATAAGAAGGTAAAAGGGATTCTGCTAAAATCTGAACAGCACTTTCTCCAGATTACTACAGTTACAACAGATCTTATCTGAACTGTGGTCCTCACACACAAATAACCGCTGGCTATTCAGATGGGAAGAATAACAAATTATTCACCGAAATGGTGTGCTCCTTTTTTTTTTTTGATTGTGAAGCTTAACTGCACAGACCGTAGGATGGAAGGCCTGTTGGGGGTATCAGAGGAAGTCTGTGCGTGAAACAACGCCTGCTTTCGCTATTTCCAGAGTATGCGAGAAACTATGACAAACCCAAAACACTGTTTCTGAGATTCTTGGAGGAGTTGTTTAGTTCAGCCACAGACACATTCCCTGCTCTGGGGAGACTAGATAAACAGCATTCTTTCGAGGTGCAGGTCTTAAACAGTTGCTTCCCCCTTTTCTCTTCCCCTCTTAATAGTAGGCTTTTAGGTTTGAATAAACCAGGAACTACATCAACCCCCCCCCCACTCCTTTCCCCGTCTGAATACAAGAAGCTTGGAGAATTATTATCAGACACTCTATGATCCTAGCTCTGAAGTGGGGAAGAATTTAAATATTTTGAAGGGCCAAGAAAGGGCAAGGGTAAAATAAGTTAAGAGCACGGTTTTGTAAGTTAGAAAGTCACTATTTTCTCCTCCATACTCTGGTTAAAAACAAGAGCCACATCTGCAGAAAGCATGCGCTTGCTATCAGCAACAACAGACCTCCCCTTCAATCCCCCCACAGTAGTTATACTACTGAACTGAGGAGCCCAAAGGAAGAGCCCGAGGGAGTTAAAAAAAATAATAATAATTTTGCCACCTGTAGTAGTTTATGTGCTACCAATTTTTGACCAATGAGGTACTTTCCAATTCCCATAGTCTGTACCCTCACCCAAATCAGAGTATAACCAGAAAATGTTTCCTTGTATCTCCCCAATTCTTCTTTCTATCTAATCTAGAAGAGAGATAGCATTCAGTAAGACTTTGCTTCTGCTACAGGCTGCTGATGACAATCTAAATCCCTTGGGCTACGGTTTAAGCATTTGTTGCCAAGACTGTCCTTTCCAGTATCGTGTAATACCATGTTTTAAAGAAACCATCGGTGCAAGGAAATCTAATTAACTTGGGGTTACCTATCAGCCAGTATTAAGAAATACATCATTAACTGAAATGCATTTATAAATATATTTAGATGATTTTGGGGTGTCAAAGGAATAACACTATATCTTAAAGGCAGTTAACCATTCTTATAGTCATCAAAAATTGGCAAATTTGAGGACGAAAACTGCATTACAGTCAACAACTCTCGGGGTCAGGGAGGAACTAGGATTCTGTAAAGTCATCAGAAATGAATCTTCTACACTCTTCCCGAGTTACTGAACAATTTGCTTCTTAAATGAATTTGATAGGAAACTGCTACTCCAATTTAGAAGTCACCAGTAAGGATTATTACAGCACAAAGAACGGAGACTGTTACTGCTCTGCCTGGCAAAACTGCAAATCCTTTCCTGCCCCTTTTAAGATGGTCACAATGGCAGAATCCTCTGTCCTGGGAGCATGCTTGACTTCCATTTTCAAATGCAGGGGAAAACAAACAAGCTTGGGCTGCTTCACAGAGCCTCAAATAGCTTTTTCCAAAGATGAGCTTCATCTCTCATCAGGTGGGTTTTTGAAGGCCCAGACCACAGAAACCGTCTGGGAGTCTGGGCTCAAAAGTCCAGAACAATTCAGAAATTATTTCAGCTGTTCTCAATTTAGAAGTAAAACAAAAACACCAAGTAGGAACAAACAAACACATGCTTCTATGTATCTATTTTTAAAAGAATAGCACAGCTCTGCCCCTGACTTTTTTTTTTTTTTTTTGCGGTACACGGGCCTCTCACTGTTGTGGCCTCTCCCGTTGCGGAGCACAGGCTGCGGACACGCAGGCTCAGCGGCCATGGCTCACGGGCCTAGCCGCTCCGCGGCATGTGGGATCTTCCCGGACCGGGGCACGAACCCGTGTCCCCTGCATCGGCAGGCGGACTCTCAACCACTGCGCCACCAGGGAAGCCCTGCCCCTGACTTTTTGTCCATTCTTTTCTGCTTAACTTCAGGATCTTGCTCATAAAGTAACAGTATATAGCAATTCCAAAATCTCTTCTCCTGGAATATCACAAATTCTCTCATCCAGCTAAGCCAGAAGTCTTTTAGCTCTTCAGGCTGCTCTTTCTAGCCCTGTATCCATCAAACATAATAACCGGTTGCTATTTCGTCAATATTCCCTGGTTCAGTATTGACCATCTCAGCGCTACTTTTCCGACTGTGATTACCCTCTAGTGGCAAAAGAAGTTCACTGCAAGCTACTCGGCAACTGGATCCTAAAGGAACAAATGATCAGCTTTACTCCTCTTCTTTCTGATTTCCAAGAATACACTTAGTTAAGTGAGACATGTTGGAAGGTTTGTGTGTTATTGTTTTCAGTGTAGGAAAACCTTCATTAATAAGCTGAATTTTTATCTTTCAACCCCTAGTTAAAAGAATAGAGGTGGTAAAGTGGGGGCAGGGGGAGGGGTTAGTCAATCCAAAAGAAAACTGAATGGTATTACATTACAGAGAACCTCAGCCCTCATTCTGCCCAATTTTCCTCTTAGTCCCCATAGTTTGTGTGCAGTCCCTACTTCCCCGGGATAGTTTTAGAATCACAGCAGGACTTTCTTGGCATGCTGGGCCTCTCATGGCTTCCTGATAAGGGGAACACTTTGCTTGAGGAGGCCGACCAGATCGGGTAAGACACATCGGCCCAGGGAGCACCCACAGGATGACCTGTCACCAGGACACACTGACTAGCCGGCGCACTGGGGCAGATTTTGTTCCTGAAAGTCTAAAACCCTGCCCTCCGCAAGAGGGTAGGGGCCATGTCTAACTTACTCATTTCCATGTCACCAGCATCTGACGCAGCGCTTTGTACCTAGTAGGACAGTGAGAAATATTTCGTTTATGCATGAATGAGAAGATGCTGAAAGCATCACACTCAGGAAAGCAAGTGTGATGCTGATCTCCAGGAAACTCTGCCAGTCCCGATTTCCCCCAACAACTAAAAGAGGGGATTGAAAACTCTCCTCCAGGGATCTTACATGCCAAGGAGGTGCACTGGGGGCCAGCTCCCAGGCAGCCAAGTCCCACGGCTCCCCTGAATAAAAGGGGCTTCCCCTCGTATAATTTTAGAGTGCACTGCTCTGCAGGTGTCATTCCCTTACTGTACACAGCCTGAAACCACCGCTTTTGGACACTGGCTTCAGCAGAACAATGTACCAGAGAGAACTGGTTTTCTGCACCAGAGAATAATGCTAAGAAAATATATAGAAAAAATGAGAACGAATAGGATAAAATTAAAGAAAAAAAAACTGACCATAAGATTGACAGGACTAGACAGAGTACAGAGTATTCTTTTTTTTTTTTTTTTTTTGCGGTACGCGGGCCTCTCATTGTTATGGCCTCTCCCGTTGCGGAGGACAGGTTCCGGACGCACAGGCTCCAGATGCGCAGGCTCAGCAGCCATGGCTCACGGGCCCAGCCGCTCCGCGGCATGTGGGATCTTCCCAGACCGGGGCACGAACCCGAGTCCCCTGCATCAGCAGGTGGACTCTGAACCACTGCACCACCAGGGAAGCCCCCAGAGTATTCTTTTGGTCACTGAGATGGACACACAGATGCAGATACGTTCGATGTGAGCAGGGCTGAACATCTTAGAAGCATATAGAACTTTCCTGGAGCCCTGTTCCCACTGGCCCACCGCAACTCGGCAGCACTGGAGGGAAGGACGGCTCTGGGCAGCTTGTGCCGCACAGAGTGGGTGCTGTTTGCCTTCTCTGCTCTTGCCCACTTCCCTCTGGACGCCGGCTCTGTCTGTGTGTGCCTGTGGGCTGCCTAGGAGCAGGAGAGCTCTGAGACTTTACCCTCTGCTGCTCTGCCCACCCCAAATCTCATTCACAGCAGGTATCATGAAACCTTGGACAGAGTCACGCAGGTTCTTGGACTGTGTACATGGAAGGGAAGGGCTGTCTGGTCTTATGTGTAATGACTGTATGTGAACTAGCTTCCTCAGTCATTCATTTTGCTAAGCTCAGTTCTTGGTCAGGGGTGGGGGAGCTGAAAATGCATTGCTAAATTGAAGTACACAGTATGTTCTTTAGAGAAAAGATACACAGCAAAACCATTCTTCTCCCAACATTTACCAGCACACAATTCAAAGCCAAAAATATGCTCTGAAGTTAAAATACAGAATAATTCCTGTTCAATTAATTCAATGCCTATTTTTTCTTAGTCCTTTAAAGTTTTAAATTTTGTTTGGTTTCCATTTTTACCGTATACGTGGTAATAGTGCAAACACATGACCTTAGCATAAAGCAATACCAAAATGTCAAGTTAGCAATAAGAAACACTCTTGCTGGCTAATCTCTAAAAGGTCCAACATCTCTTGAATTTTAGTTCATTAAAAAAAAATAATTCAGATACTGTCTTAAAGGATCACATTACAAGTGGTGAGCAGATGGCCCAAACCAGGCACTGGGCTTGGAGAAGAGGCACAGGCATAGCAGGGGACAACCAAGATGATGAAATGCCTCTCCCACTGGCTGGGAGCCATTAGCAAGATCACTAATCCCTGCAGAAGCAAGATGAATCCCAATGGTCTTGAAAATGGCTTTTTTTTTTTTTTTTCCTGAATCAGATTCTGGGTGTTTTGATTTATAAGAACTAACCTATCACTTACAGCCAGGCTTACTTGAAGGAGCTGAGTGACAAGGATCGCCCTGGTTGATGGAATGATCTATGGACTGAGGCCACTACGCCCACAAAGTTGCAGAAGAGAACTTTAGAGGCCAAAGGAAAACAATTAAAGTGCAAGAAAACAGGCATTGATACTATTTTATTTCATTTAAAGGTATCATTTCAAGTAATAGAATGAAGGATCATTCCATGTGACTGAACCCATGTCAGGTGGTAAAACTGTTTTAACATCTGGAAACCTAGCAGCACCTCGGTCTGTCCTGCTTGGTGGGAGGCCAAGTCCCCTCTCACCAGGTGATGTGCAGACACCTGCACGCTGCCGTGTCCTGCATTAACATCTCTCCCACAATTATCTGACTGGAAACAACTCTCACCTCCTCTTCCCTGTTCCCTCCAAGCTGGGTTTGTGGGACTTGAAATTCAGACCCTTTGGCTTCTTCAGTTAAAGTTTGGTTTGATCAAATAAATATTTAGCATCCTAAACAATGAGCCAGTTCCTCTGGAAACATTTCATTTCATCCCCACACAATGCGCACCTGGACCCCAGCCAGTCCTGGTCCAGCTTTCCAGAGGCTCCTCCTCTCGTCCTGACCTGCTGCGGGCCACTTGGCTCAGGACATTTGTGTCCTGTTGGAAGAGAAAGCTAAATTCAGCTGCTCCCTCCAGAAGCTGCAAACCGTGGCCCTCCCTCCAGCCACATCTCCCGTCTCTGTGAGCTGCAGAAGGCCACTGAACCTCACAGGAATTGAACTACATGGCCTCCGAGGTTCCTTCTAGCTGGAACTGCAAAACACTGAGAAACCCATGAATTCACTCACTGTTTTAATGTTGAAAGCCCAAAAGTGAGGGCAAAGAGGGAGCAGAAGAAAAGGAACTAGGTTAGGAGGCAACTCCTGAGGACTGAATCTAACTGCTGCATTTCATCTGCCAGTCGGCTGCTCAGTGGACGTTTGCCTCTCCTCTGTCTCGGCTGCTGTAAGAGCACTGTGAATACTCCTAACGCAGATATTCACACTCACATCTTTTCATAAGCTGTTGCTCTTCTGATCCTCACGACAGGGTGCCCCCAGGGACTTCAGCTCCCTGCCACCCTCACTGTTCCAAGCACCCTCTGACTGCCCTGCGCCAGAACCAACCGGCTGAGCCTCTAAGTTTCGAGGCTGATCTCTTGCAGCAAAAGTAATCAAAACAGCTCCAAGTCCCATCTTTCAGTCAGAGCAGAAGTGCTTCCATGTGTTTTATATACTTGGGTTTTCGTATTAGTATTAGAACTATTTCTCATTATTATTAGAACCATGGATTCCAGCACTAAAACTGAAAAGTTTGAAAGCCCCCTTTAAGAATGGGAGAAGGTGGGGCTTCCCTGGTGGCGCAGTGGTTGGGAGTCCGCCTGCCGATGCAGGGGACGTGGGTTCGTGCCCCGGTCCGGGAAGATCCCACATGCCGCTGAGCGGCTGGGCCCGTGAGCCATGGCCGCTGAGCCTGCGCGTCCAGAGCCTGTGCTCCGCAACAGGAGAGGCCGCAACAGTGAGAGGCCCGCTTACCGCAAAAAAAAAAAAAAAAAAAAAAGTTACGGGAGAAGGTGATTTCAGCTCTGCCACCACCCACTGGAAGCATGGTATGATGACAAAATCTATCTCCACGCTTGACTAGTATCCAATATTTAATTTTAGATAAAGAGATACTCACAATGCACCGTAAAGTTTCTAACGAATAGTGATTCAAAAGGGAAGGATCTAAAATCTGGAAACACCTAAATTCACTAATTACTGCCAATTTCTATCTTAACACAATACCTTTCGAGAAAGGAAAGAAGAGTGGGTTTGAGGAAGGCAGCACACAGTCCCTCCAGGTAATACACACGAAACGAACAGCTTTATCAGAAGGCTTCATCTGGACAAATGAATCCCATCTAAAAAGTACTACGTGCTCTACTCACAAGCAGGCGTAGTCAGATGGGTCAGGGGTTACTGAGCTCCGTTCTGGCTTCTGTGTTTTGAGGACAGATATTTGAAGAACCAGGGATACTAACAGGGAAGAAGTAAGACTGAGAGAGAATGTAATTACTGTTTCCAACTATGGTAACAGTGAGCAGCTACTGAGCTCCTGCTGATGTGGCTTATCTGATGCCTCCTCTAAACAGCCTGTTCCCATTTTGCAGATGAAGAAGCTAAGGCCTAAGGTTACAGAGCATGTTTGTGGCAGAGCCGGGATTCAAACCCAGGCAATCAGACTCCTGAGTCCTGCTTTTAACGACAAAGCCCTGACATGTAAAAATTAGACATACATTGTTCCAGAGGGCAAAACCAAGATTAGGAATGCAAGTCACAGCAACGCCAATACTGACTGACCAGTGCTCAAAAAGGAGAATTTTCTAGCTAGTAGGTGCATCAAATAACTGACAGTTACAAGGTAGTGAGTTTCCTATTGCAGAAAATACACAAGCAGAAGCCGCAGAAGAGCTGTGATGCATTTTTAGCCCTGACAGAGAGACCGAACTAGGGGATTTCTAAGAGAAGTCTTTGAACCCCAGGATTCTGTGCATGGTTGAAATTGCAGAGATTCTAAACTGGGATAAGAGTTGCCCTAAGGGATGAAGGAATGAATGAAGATTTTCATTCTCTTGTAATTCTTCTTAACACCTTACCTATGAGGGCTGTGTGTTCTTAGTGGGGGACTGGGTGAGCACATGATGCAGAAGCAAAACACTAGACAAAATGACACAGAACTTGCTGTTCAACCCTGCATAATCACTTAATGTCCCTGCACTGCAATTTCCTCAAGTATCAAACACAAGTGATAAGAGGTGGCACTGGGCGTGGAACGGTCAGTCCCATAACCATGCTGCCAGAATCTGTCTCCCAGCTCTGCGTCTTGCTAGCTGCAAGTCACAAAACCGCTTTGGCCTCAATTTCCTCATCTGTAAAGTAGCAGGGATAACAGGATCCACCTCCTAGGGCTGTTGTGAGGATCCAGTGTCTTAGTAAAGTGCTGGGAGCAGAGCATGGCACATGGCGAGCATGAGAGAAACGTTAGCTAAAATGAAGATGATGGCAACTCTTTTCCTGCGTCACCAGGAGATTGGGGTGGGGGTGGGGGAAGCTACACATAGGAAATAAGAAGAATTTGAAATAAAAAGTAGCTATTTTATAATAAAAAGTAAGCTTCCTTATAACATAGTAAGGTCCCTTATTGAGTCCAAATTTCTTAGGCTGCAAATGACTAGTGGAGTCTGAACAGTGACAGAAGGATGCTTCCTCCTCAGAGCAGGACTTCTCACCACGTTTTCACTGTTTTTTTCTCTCACACGCAGTTATTTCTTTGAAATCACTGAAGTTCTTGACAAAAAGATAATCTTACTGATAACTCTTCTGGTGGTGCTCTCACCCAGCCTTTGACATTCTCATCCTTTTAACTTCACAGGAAGTTGTATGACAAGCTCTTGTTTTTAGGTCTACTTTGAGTTAATTTTAGTGTATGGTGTGGGAACAGAATCTAAATGTTCATCATTTATTGGAAAGACCATCTTTTCCTCATTCAATGGTCTTGTCACTATTGTGGAAAATCAATTAGCCATAAATGTAAAGGTTTACTTCTGGGCTCTCAATTCTGTTGCGTTGATCTGTGTATTTTTATGCTAGCACCATACTGTTTTGGTTACTGTAGCTTTAGAGGAAGTTTTGAAATCAGGAAATGTGTATCCTCCAATTTTTTTCTTTTTCAAGATTCCTTTCGCTATTTTGAGTCCTTTGAACTTCCATATGAATTTTAAGTTCAGCTTGTTAATGTCTGCAAAGAAACCTGCTAAGATTTTGGTAGGAATTGCATTGAATATGTAAACCAACTTGGGGAGACATGGCATTTTAATGATGCTGAGTCTTTTAATCCATAAACATGAACTGTTTCTCCATTAATTTAGATCTTCCTTAATTTCTCTCAACAATGTTTTGTATTTTTTAGTACGTAAGTCCCCAGCTCCTTTGGTTAAATTTATTCCTAAGCATTTAATTCTTTCTGATGTCACTGTGAATGGAACTATTTTCTTAATTTCACTTTTGGATTGCTCATTGCTAGTATATAGAAATACAACTGATTTTTGTATATTGATCTCACATCCTGTGGCCCTCCTCTACTCATTGATTATTAGTTCTAGTAGGTCCTTTGTGTGTGTGTGTTTGCGTGTATGTGTTCATTAATATTTTCTACATACAGGATCATGTTATTTGCACACACTGCCTTTTGAAAAGAGGCTCAAACCTTAGATACACTCAACAACCAGAGGAAAGAGGGGATCATGTTGACAGTGATACAACCTTAGATTACGTAGCTTCTCTCCTCCCTCTCTCCCTACACTGGAAATTATCCCTGAGTATTTGTGTCTCACTTTACTCCAGTGATGCCTTAAAAAAACCCAACAAAACAGAACATAATGCCTGCAAATGGTAAAGCACTAAAGAGACAGAACAGCCCCTAGGAAACTGATATGTAGCATGACTTCAAATATCAGAGCCATCTTAAAATCCATGGCTGGTGAGAAGAATAGCAAGGATAGTGCCTCATACTCAGGGGATCGGCTATGACACGGGCTACATAACTTCTCTGAACCTCTGTTTCCTCATCTGGAAAAGTGAGATAAAGATTCCGCCCTGCTCATGGCTTCCCAACCATTATGATCACAGCTCAGAGAGAAAGTGATAGCACGTGTGTGATACGCTGAGGAATGCAGACAGATCCCTGCTACCAGGAACCACCAGCCCAGGGCCCCACCACCCCGGGCTGCCCCAGGGCTATCCCCAGAGCTGACAGGAAGAGCGACATCACAGCCTGCCTCTAATCCATTCTCGGTACCCTGGTTGGGCAGGTCAGATCTGAGCATCAAATGACATGAGCTGAACGTGTCTTGAGAACTGCAGTAGCAAAGAGAAGCTGTCACCAGCGTAGCTCTTGTGGGAGGACTTGAGGTCATCTCAGCACTTATTTGTGGGCTTGCCACAGACAACAGCATCCAACCCCTCAGCCTGGCACACCAGCTGCTCTCTCCCTTCCTCTCCAGTGGGCACAGGCTAGAAGTGCAGGGAGGGGAGAAGAGGATCATTAAGAACCAGGGCCTTCATGGGACCTCTTGGATGACGCACAGAGGACGCTGCTGCCCGTCGTGGGCAGAAATCACTGTGTTGTGTTGTGTTGTTTTCCTGGAGAAGAGGGAGGCTTTGACAAAAAGAGAAATGGGAGAAGACACACCCATATTGTGCCGGTGAGCCCCCCAATAACCCCTGGGACATTGCTGGGAAAAAAAAAATTAAATATATACCAAGTTATGTTCTTTCCGGGCCCCAGTGGCTGTGTCCTGAAATCACCCCGTTACCTTTGGAACCTCATCAAGGAGCCCTTGCTGGGGGAGCAGGAGGGAGGGGGAAACTGAAACCTTTGTTCCTTCCTACCCCCAAGGTCACACCTAACATTTTATAATCCACCAGCTCATGAGGGAGGGGCAAGGAGAGAGAGAGAGGTGGGGAAGGCAGGAAAGAAACCAAATGACTAGAAATGATGTCTTCTCTTGGCTGCAACCCATGTGGTTGAAAGCCATTAAACTCAGAGATGATTACAGAAATTAGACACCTCTTGATGGGCGGAACTCTAGAGCCTAGGTGTGCCCCGGGACAGGCACGCAGGGATGGCAAACAAATGCTCAGACAGCTTCTCACGGCTTGGGGATTAGAGCGAAGCCTGGTGACTTAAATTTCATAAACTTGACAGTCACAAAAGGCTCATAAGAAATGACCAGTGCCAGAGTCTTGGCGGTAGTGTTTCTGTTAAGCTTTCCTGCTTTGGCTCTTTTCTTGTGAAAGGTAAACACGATCGAAGGGAAGTGGCTTTGTGGATTTGAGACTGTGCACCCCAGGCCGTGAGCTCACCTGAGCCATCCCAGGAACAGGACGGCGGAGAGAGCGCTGGGAGGCCAATGGAGGAAACGCCAGGCCCTGAGAGCCCCTGCAAGGGCTTGGTACTTCCCTATCAGGTGCCGCTTGGTTTTTACCCTCCGGCCTCCAGTGCTGGCCCTGAGGACTGTGCTTCAGGACCCTCTCATAGCAGGCACTCGGGAGCCAGTGTGTGCTGGAGTCAGCAGACACAAGAGCCTGGTCTTTGCCCCAAGGGTCTTCTAGGCATGATGGAGAATTAGAAGTCACAGAACATAAAACGCTACATCCTCAAGCGCTAAGTTGGCAAAAGGAATGAGGAATTGGGCAGAGGGAAACTAATGGAGATCAAGATAGACATTCTAGAACAGGTGGGGCTTACAAGAATTCATAGAAAAGCAGAGGTGAGGCCCCTCCACCCTTGGTGACCTACATGGAATCAGGTGAAAGTGCTTTCCCACAGCGACAAGGAGACCAGAAGGTATTCCCTGCAGCAGGCATAAAACTCACAGATGCTCCTTCCTGACCAGAGGGCTTCCTGGGAGCCATCCAGGCTTAAACTGGCCTGGCTCCTCAAAGCCTGGACTCTGATCTGGGCTCACACTTCATTGCAAAATGTGTGTGTAAAGGGCTCTGCCCCCCAATCTGCTGCATGCTCTCCCATCTCACCCTGTCTCGGACCACTTTAAGTCAACAGAGGCTTAAAGGATCTGGAGGCCTGAGAGAGGGCTGGGCTGTGTGAACCGTCGGGGCTGGAAAGAAACCACAGCAGCATGATCCAGGGGCGGGGGCTTCCATCACACTCTAAGCCTAGTGACTGCCTGGGAAGTTTCTAAGCAGAAACCCTGAGGGCCCTGCAGACCACTAAACAGGGCAAGGGAATGGCGTCAGTAAAACCCTAGCAAGGAGAGGCTTGGGACAGACAACCCTGCCCCAAGGTCAGTTCAGAAGGAGAAAGAAAGAGGCTTGTCTCATCCTTCTGCCCGTCTGACTCTGACTATAAAGGTCAATAATCTCTATCAGGGGACTCCAAGGAAAGCCTTGGGAACTCAGATAGCAGGGACGAGCCAATCAAATTGCTTTTAGAAACTCTGTTGAATTCCCCCTACCAAAGTCAGACATCAGGCGTCACTGGAGAGTTACATGACCCACAGCCAACTACTACGCTCTGGTCTTTGCCATGGGGAGGTGTGAAAAGGGAGAGTGCATTCTCTCTGGGAAGGAGGACGAAGAGGGCAAGAGTCACATCGAGTTGGGTTTTGCAGGATGGGCAGAATGTGTCCAGGTGGAGAAGACCCTTTTGTATTCAAAGCACAATGAATTTCCTACCAAAAGGAAAAGCTCACCTGTCAGACACTGGTTTCCTTCACTGCCACCAAAATCCCCATGCAGAGCCGATCACCTGCCTCTCCCTGGAGAAAGGCCAAGTGTTAGGAAAAAAAGGGATCAAGGACAACTGGGCAGATGTCTACACTGGGCAAACCTGCCCACCCCTCTGTGTCCCTTGCTCAGAAAGCCAGCTGTTTGGTGGGAGGTGCAGGCAGAGGGGTACTGGTGGGACGTAGTGCAGTGAGCCCCACGTGGGTTCCTGTTGAAGGTGAGGAAGTGAAAAGTGGATGGGAGAATATACAATACAAAAAGAACACATGGTGGGAATTTTCCATTTTACGACTACCCTTAGGACTTTTCAAAATGCTGCCGTTTAAGCCTCAGGACAGCCTTGAATGGAGTAGGCAAGGAATGCCGAACCCATTTCACAGATGAGGGAACTGAGGCTCAAAAGAATCATCATGTAGCTGCCCTAAGGGCCTACAGCTAATCAGAAAAAGAACAGAACACAGAACTTCATCTTCCTCTTCCTAGTTTTCCCCATGTGCCCTTAAAGCAAGTCAGTAAACCCTGCTGTAGTGGGCAGTTGGGCTTATCTGTGGAATTCTGGCCCACTGTGCAGAAAAAGGACTGAAATTAAGAGACACTGATTTCATGACTGTTGATAATAGTTAACATACATATGTTGGCCTCCTAATTTTCAAAGCACTTTTTACATTTAATGAGCCACCCACCTGGTCTAAGTGAAACCAAGAGAGACAATTGTATTTTAAAATCATGTTCAGTTTTCTAGGATTTGTTTGGTACTTGAGAGAAAACATCCTGTATGCAGGTCAAAGGTCAGAAATCAAAATGGAGATGCTATGATGGGACTTTTTTTTTTAGGCCAAGATAGACTCTCTCTTAAAACAATGTCCGGGACTTCCCTGGTGGTGCAGTGGTTAAGAATCCGCCTGCCAATGCAGGGGACATGGGTTTGAGCCCTGGTCTGGGAAGATCCCACATGCCGTGGAGCAACTAAGCCTGTGTGCCACAGCTACTGAGCCTGCGCTCTAGAGCCCGCGAGCCACAACTACTGAGCTCACGTGCCACAACTACTGAAGCCCACGCGCCTAGCGCCTCTGCCCTGCAACAGGCGAAGCCACTGCAATGAGCAGCCCGCGCACCACAACAAAGAGTAGCCCCCACTCACCGCAACTAGGGAAAGCCCGCGCGCAGCAACAAAGACCCAATGCGGCCAAAAATAAATAAATGAATTAATTTAGAAAAAAATTTTCCCCCAAGTTCTTGCTTTTGAGTCATCCAGCATTCTCACTCAAAAATAAATGAGCAGAGCATTGGCTCCTCTAGGAAGATCAGACTTCTGGAATCGATTTGGGTCCAGAATTGCATTACCCAAGGAATGTGGAGTATGCACAGTACTTGACGGCTTGCGAACCACACTTCCTGAAGCTGGCCACCAGCCAGAGCTGAGGCCACCGGCACCTTCAAAATGAACTCTTTCTGAGACAAAGAACAATCCACCGATTTCTGAAATCACTGAAGTAGAAAGCTTGCCTGGCTCCATGCTGGGAACTCATGAGAAGGAAGAAGAGCCAGGCCAAGGGGAAGCAAGGAGCCCAGGATGCAGGACCCAAAAGGTCTTCCGAGGAAGGGCTGAGCTGGCCTCTATTTTAGGGGCCACCTTCAAGATGGCGGAGAAGTAAGACGTGGAGATCACCTTCCGCCCCACAAATACATCAAAACTACATCTACACGTGGAACAGCTCCTACAGAACACCTACTGAACGCTGGCAGAAGACCTCAGACTTCCCAAAAAACACCCTCAGGCGACCTACATGCAGAGGCAGGGCCAAACCCAAAGCTGAACCCCAGGAGCTGTGCGAACAAAGAAGAGAAAGGGAAACTTCTGCCAGCAGCCTCAGGAGCAGCGGATCAAATGTCCACAGTCTACTTGATGTATGCTGTATCTCTGGAATACCTGAATGGACAACGAATCATGCCAAAATTGAGGTGGTGGACTTTGGGAGCAACTGTAGACTTGGGGTTTGCTTTCTGCATCTAATTTGTTTCTGGTTTTATGTTCGTCTTAGTTTAGTATTTACAGCTTATTATCATTGGTAGATTTGTTTACTGATTTGGTTGCTCTCTTCCTTTTATATATATTTTTTCCTTTTTCTCTTTTTGTGAGTGTGTATGTGTATGCTTCTTTGTGTGATTTTGTCTGTATAGTTTTTTTTTTTTTTTTTTTGGCAGCCTGCGGGCCTCTCACTGTTGTGGCCTCTCCCGTTGCGGAGCACAGGCTCCGGACACGCAGGCTCAGCGGCCACAGCTCACGGGCCTAGCTGCTCCGTGGCATGTGGGACCTTCCCAGACCGGGGCATGAACCCGTGTCCCCTGCATTGGCAGGCGGACTCTCAACCACTGCGCCACCAGGGAAGCCCTGTCTGTATAGCTTTGCTTTTGCCATTTGTCCTAGGGTTGTGACTGTCAGTTTTGTTTTGTTTTCTTAGTATAGTTTTTAGTGCTTTTATCACTGGTGGATTTGGTTTTTGGTTTGGTTGCTCGCTTCTTTCTTTCTCTTTTTTTATTACTTATTTTTTTATTTTTAATAATTTTTTTCTATTTTAATAACGTTATTTTATTCTTTCTTTCCTTCTTTCCTTCCTTCCTTCCTTTTTCTCCCTTTTCTTCTGAGCCATGTGGCTGACAGGGTCTTGGTGCTCTGGCTGGGTGTCAGGCCTGAGCCTCTGAGGTGGGAGAGCCGAGTTCAGAACACTGATCCACCAGAGACCTCCCAGCTCCACATAATATCAAATGGTAAAAGCGCTCCCAGAGATCTCCATCTCAACCCTAAGACCCAGCTCCACTCAACGACCAGCAAGGTACAGTGCTGGACACCCTATGCCAAACAACTAGCAAGACAGGAACACAACCCCACCCATTAGTACAGAGGCTGACTAAAATCATAATAAGGTCACAGACACCACAAAACACACCACTGGACACGGTCCTGCCCACCAGAAAGACAAGATCCAGCCTCATCCACCAGAACACAGGCACCAGTCTCCTCCACCAGGAAGCCTACACAACCCACTGAACCAACCTTACCCACTGGGAGCAGACACCAAAAACAAGAGGAACTACAAACCTGCAGCTTGCGGAATGGAGACCCCAAACACAGTAAGTTAAGCAAAATGAGAAGAGAGAGAAATACACAGCAGATGAAGGAGCAAGGTAAAAACCCACCAGACCAAACAAATGAAGAGGAAATAGGCAGTCTACCTGAAAAAGAATTCAGAGTAATGATATTAAAGATGATCCAAAATCTTGGAAATAGAATGGAGAAAATACAAGAAACGTTTAACAAGGACCTAGAAGAACTAAAGAGCAAACAAACAATGATGAACAACACAATAAATGAAAGTTAAAATTCTGTAAAAGGAATCAATAGCAGAATAACTGAGGCAGAAGAATGGGTAAGTAGGCTGGAAGATAAAATAGTGGAAATAACTACTGCAGAGCAGAGTAAAAAAGAAAGAATGAAAAGAATTGAGGACAATCTCAGAGACCTCTGGGACAACATAAAACATACCAACATTCAAATTATAGGGGTCCCCGAGAAGAAGAGAAAAAAAAGGGACTGAGAAAATATTTGAAGAGATTATAGTTGAAAACTTCCCTAATGTGTGTAAGGAAATAGTCAATCAAGTCCAGGAAGCACAGAGAGTCCCATACAGGATAAATCCAAGGAGAAACATGTCAAGACACATATTAATCAAACTATCAAAAATTAAATACAAAGAAAAAATATTAAAAGCAGCAAGGGAAAAGCAACAATTAACATACAAGGGACTACCCATAAGGTTAACAGCTGATCTTTCAGCAGAAACTCTGCAAGCCAGAAGGGAGTGGCAGGACATATTTAAAGTGATGAAGGAGAAAAACCTACAACCAAGATTACTCTACCCAGCAAGGATCTCATTCAGATTCGACGGAGAAATTAAAACCATTACAGACAAGCACAAGCTAAGAGAATTCATCACCATCAAACCACCTTTATAACAAATGCTAAAGAAACTTCTCTAGGCAGGAAACACAAGAGAAGGAAAAGACCTACAATAACAAACCCAAAACAATTAAGAAAAAGGTAATAGGAACATACACCACAATCACCCTGATACCAAAACCAGACAAAGATGCCACAAAAAAAAGAAAACTACAGGCCAATATCACTGATGAACATAGATGTGAAAATCCTCAACAAAATACTAGCAAACAGAATCCAACAGCCCATTAAAAGGATCATACACCATGATCAAGTGGGGTTTATCCCAGGAATGCAACAATTCTTCAATATACGCAAATCAATCAATGTGATTAACAAACTGAAGTAGAAAAACCATATGATCATCTCAATAGATGCAGAAAAAGCCTTCAACAAAATTCAACACCCATTTATGATAAAAACGCTGCAGAAAGTAGGTATAGAGGGAACTTACCCCACATAATAAAGGCCATATATGACAAACCCACAGCCAACATCATTCTCAATGGTGAAAAGCTGAAACCATTTCCACTAAGATCAGGAACAAGACACGGTTGCCCACTCTCACCACTCTTATTCAACATAGTTTTGGAAGTTTTAGCCACAGCAATCAGAGAAGAACAAGAAATAAAAGGAATCCAAACCAGAAAAGAAGTAAAACTGTCACTGTTTGCAGATGACATGATACTATACATAGAGAATCCTAAAGATGCTACCAGAAAACTAGTAGAGCTAATCAATGAATTTGGTAAAGTATCAGGATACAAAATTAATGCACAGAAATCTCTTGCATTCCTATACATTAATCATGAAATATCTGAAAGAGAAATTAAGGAAACACTCCCATTTACCACTGCAACAAAAAGAATAAAATACCTAGGTATAAACCTACCTAAGGAGACAAAAGACCTGTATGCAGAAAACTATAAGACACTAATGAAAGAAATTAAAGACAATACCAACAGATGGAGAGACATACCATGTTCTTGGATTGGAAGAATCAGCATTGTGAAAATGACTCTACTACCCAAAGCAATCTACAGATTCAATGCAATCCCTATCAAACTACCAATGACATTTTTCACAGATCTAGAACCAAAAAATTTCACAATTTGTACGGAAACACAAAAGACCCCAAATAGCCAAAGCAATCTTGAGAAAGAAAAACAGAGCTGCAGGAATCAGGTTCCTGGACTTCGAACTATACTACAAAGCTACAGTAATCAAGACAGTATGGTACTGGCACAAAAACAGAAATATAGATCAATGGAACAGGATAGAAAGCCCAGAGATAAACCCACACACCTATGGTCACCTTATCTTTGACCATGGAGGCAAGAATATACAATGGGGAAAAGACAGTCTCTTCAGTAAGTGGTGCTGGGAAAACTGGACAGCTACATGTAAAAGAATGAAACTAGAACACTCCCTAACACCATACACAAAAATAAACTCAAAATGGATTAAAGACCTAAATGCAAGGCCAGACACTATAAAACTCTTAAAGGAAAACACAGGCAAAACACTCCATGACATAAATCACAGCAAGATCCTTTTTGACCCACCTCCTAGAGAAATGGAAATAAAAACAAAAATAAACAAATGGGACCTAATGAAACTTCAAAGCTTTTGCACAGCAAAGGAAACCACAAACAAGACAAAAAGACAACCCTCAGAATGGGAGAACATATTTGCAAACGAGGCAAATGACAAAGGATTAACCTCCAAAATTACCAGCAGCTCATGCAGCTCAATAACAAAAAAACAAACAACCCAATCCAAAAATGGGCAGAAGACCTAAATAGACCTTTCTCCAAAGAAGATATACAGATTGCCAACAAACATATGAAAGGATGCTCAACATCACTAATCATTAGAGAAATGCAAATGAAAACTACAATGAGGTATCACCTCACACCAGTCAGCATGGCCATCATCAAAAAATCTAGAAACAATAAATGCTGGAGAGGGTGTGGAGAAAAGGGAACCCTGCACTGTTGGTGGGAATGTAAATTGATACAGCCACTATGGAGAACAGTATGAAGGTTCCTTAAATAACTAAAAACAGAACTACCATACGACCCAGCAAACCCACTACTGGGCATATACCCTGAGAAAACCATAATTCAAAAAGAGTCACGTACCACACTGTTCACTGCAGCTCTATTTACAATAGCCAGGACATGGAAGCAACCTAAGTGTCCATCAACAGATGAATGGATAAAGAAGATGTGGCACATATATACAATGGAATATTACTCAGCCATAAAAGGAAACAAAACTGTGTTATCTGTAGTGAGGTGGATGGACCTAGAGTCTGTCATACAGACTGAAGTAAGTCAGAAAGAGAAAAACAAATACCATATGCTAACACATATATATGGAATCTAAAAAAAAAAAAGGTTCTGAAGGACCTAGGGGCAGGACACGAATAAAGATGCAGACGTAGAGAATGGACTTGAGGACACGGGGAGGGGGAAGGGTAAGCTGGGACGAAGTGAGAGAGTGGCATGGACACATATATACTACCAAACGTAAGGTAGATAGCTAGTGGGAAGCAGCCGCATAGCATAGGGAGATCAGCTCGGTGCTTTGTGTCCTCCTAGAGGGGTGGGATAGGGTGGGGGGGAGGGAGACGCAAGAGGGAGGGGATATGGGGATATATGTATAGGTATAGCTGATTCAGTTTGTTATACAGCAGAAACTAACACACCATTGTGAAGCAATTATACTCCAATAAAGATGTTAAAAAATAAGTAAATGAGTTAATTAATTAAGTAAATAAGAGGAGGAGAGAGAGGGAACTGCTTTGATTTGAAGCTCTAAACAAGTGAAACAACAGACATTGCTGAGTCTGTCCTAAGCCACTTCAATGTGTTCAAATGCACAGCTTCTCCAACATTTAACATCTAAAATGGGATTAATGGCCTGAGCTCTATGGCAATCTCTAACTCAGTAAGTTATCCAGGATGTAGCCAGCAAAACCCCTCCTTGTGTTGGTGATAACAGCACTGTGAGCTCCGGGCTTGCAGAAGGGGAGGTGACTTCCCAGGACCACGTCTTCCGAGACATGTGTTGTGCCTTCTTCTTGTTCCAGCCACTAGTCTTCATCACTCTATAAAAGAGCACCTGCATCACCAGGTAAACGTGTACTTATCAGCCCCTAACGAGATCTTGTCAAGTCCAAGTGCCCTGGGTTCCCTTGGCCAACTGGAGATGATATTTCTGTACTCTTTCTCTGATGAGTTTTTAGAAAACAGTTCAGCGAAGTGTTATCAGACGTGGTCCAGCTCAGGGAGAACGGTTGGCTTGCCTGGCCCAGCCTCCTCTTAATCCTTTGCCTTTAAACTTCTCTAACTAGGGATAAACACAGACAGGTAGGCTGGGTCTCCAGGCAAAAAAAAAAAAAGGCCACAGAATCTCTCCCTCAAATAGTCCTTGGATATCAGATACATCTCTCCTGACCTAAGAAGAATTCACTGCAGGAGAAGCGACAGAGAACAAGGCTAAGAAAATGCTGAGTTGAGGAAAGAGGCAGAAAGAAGGTTCAGTGTCAGAACCAAGATTGGCTTTTAAGAGCTGTTTGTTAACAGACAGACGAAAATGGAAATAGGGCTCTTCTAACAATGCTCACTCATTATAGAAATAAATAGAGAATGTGGAATACCTCTTAAAACCCATCCAATTCCTTGTTTACCAGAGAGTATTTTCAAGAGGATTCCTGAAGGGGTCTTGCCCAAGATATAGGCATTTAGAGCAGTGCTATCCTGCTGCTGCTGTAGATAAACAGTTGACTTTTTTGCCCCCTTTTAAGTTTTCAAACAGTTATATAAAAACCCTGACCAAGGGCTTCCCTGGTGGCACAGTGGTTGAGAGTCCACCTGCCGATGCAGGGGACACGGGTTCGTGCCCCGGTCTGGGAAGATCCCACATGTTGCGGAGCGGCTGGGCCCGTGAGCCATGGCCACCGTACCGCAAAAAAAAACCCAAAAACAACCCTGACCAAGAAGAATAATCCCAAATTAAACCGTATCAAAAAATTAAAAAATAACACACCCTCCAAGCTTAAGTTTTTCCATCTTTCAATGTGATGTGTATATCAAAGAAACCCTAAAGCTGAGATCTCAAACTTTAATGTGTAGAAGAGTCTTCTGGAAGTCTTGTTAAAATCACCTGGGACTGGGACTTCCCTGGTGGCGCAGTGGTTAGGAATCCGCCTGCCAATGCAGGGGACGGACACGGGTTCGAGCCCTGGTCCAGGAAGATCCCACATGCCGCGGAGCAACTAAGCCCGTGAGCCACAACTACTGAGCCCATGTGCCATAACTACTGAAGCCCGCATGCCTAAAGCCTGAGCTCTGCAACACGAGAAGCCACCGCAATGAGAAGCCTGTGCACCGCAATGAAGAGTAGCCCCCACTCAATGCAACTAGAGAAAGCCCGTGTGCAGCAATGAAGACCCAATGCAACCAAATTAATTAATTAATTAATTTTAAAAAAATCACCAGGGACTCAACCCAGAGGTTCTGCTTCAGCAGGTGACATTCATGTGAAGCCAAAGTTCTCTGGGCTATTCTTTGAGAAACACTGCCCTGTGGAGCTAGGTATCACAACGTATTGCTGGCAAGAGTCATGTCTAGCCCTGGAGGCCAGACAAGGCCCGGACCCACACGGGATTGCTGGAGAATGCCAAGCCAGCCTGGAGACAGAGTCTGGCTGATTGGCTGACCTTTGAGCAGCCGGTTTGCTTGGAACAAAGGATGGCAGCTGATCCTTTAGGAATAGGGTCTGCCCCATGGCCCTCACCCCAGAACCTCCACTAGGAAGGCATTCCAGCCATTGCTTGCTGGGTGAGGGGGCGGGCACTGATCTCTCTGGAAGAAGGGGAGGCATTTCACTGACCATCAGACACCATCTTCCCGTGACCAGGCGGGGGGTGGGGGGAATCCTCTGGGATCCAGGCCTCCTTCCGGGAGTTGTCTTTGCCCTCTAGGGATGCTATTTTGGTCTCCCATCTGCTGACTCAGTTCCCCTGGCCAGGGCTCCACACTGTAGGTCAAAACCCACGTACACATACAAACAGGTAACTGCAATTAAGTTTCCCAAGATAACCCTTATCTTTACTCCATGCAGAAAATACAGATGCACTCTCATATTTTCTATCCTATTCTATTTCACTAAAGAAAAAATGCTCACAGAGACACACTCAGTGAATTTCATGACCCACTAGTCAAACATGACCTGGAGTTTGAAAAATACTACTTTAACTTGCCTGTAGAGTATAGGATATATGGTTTTGTGTATACTATTCTGTAAAATAAAATGTGAGTACAAATATACAACATATACAATAAAGTACACAATAGGATAATCAGATACAAGCGCAGGATCTAACATACAGTAGAATCACTCAGCGTAGATAGAGCGATGCTCTCCTCCTGAGGAGATGCCCCCTGCTTGAGAGGCAGGGAGGAGCTGAAAACCCCTGAGCATGAGCAGGTCCACAGGTCACTCGCCTTAATTTATTTATTTGCCAACCACCTATAATTAAACGAGCATAAGCAAAAGCTTTGTGTATGGTGACCCTATGGCATTCTTATTGCTTTCAGGAGCTGCTGGGAGTTCCAGGTTTCTACAGGACTCTGCACTGAAAATATTGAATGATATAAACCCCAAATTGAATAACCACATGCTAAATCAGCAACCCCCTCAGCTCCAGAGCAAGAACATGAAGAGAAAATTCTGAGCATTGGCTGGCATCAGAAAAGGGAGCATGTCACAGCTTAATACAATAGCATTCAGTATACGGAATGGCTCCAGTCAAAAATTAAGCTGTCACTCTGGAATCAAAGCCCCGTAGCATCATGTGGGATCACCTAAGGCCACTGCTAGCCTTCTTTGACATGTAAAAACAGTCTAGGAACCAGCAGACGCTGGAGGGGCAGGGGAAGAATTGGTAGAGCCATTGACCTGAGTATTTTGTAACGAAAGATGCTGGAACCACTACACGAGAATGACACAACCATCACATGGTGCCACACAACCATGAAGACACACAGCTGTGGGGCGACCACTCAGAGACGGAGCTCTGGACCCACTGATGGGTTCACATCTACTCCTCCAGCCTGGGGAAGAAAGTGGGTCAAACACATTCCTGCTTTGCCCGGTGTCATCCAATGAGGCAGCCTTTTCTCACAGTGGGATCTACGGCCCCTCCGTTGTCTGGTCCCAACCTATCTACCCAAACCCTTCTTCCTGCCCCCCCACTGTCCAAACAGGTGAGTGCCCTCATCGTCTGGTAGATTATTTACCATAATACCTTAGAGGCAGCAATTGCTTTCAGACCCACACATCTCTAGGAGTGTACTACGTAACTGCCCCGAGTTAAAATTTTTTAATGTAATATGTTACAAAAAGATATCAACCAGGCATTTCTAATAATACTTAAAAAAAAAAATTGGAGGAACGACCACGTGTATGATTCCTCCTCTCCACTGTTGGACTGAAAGTTGTTTTTCTTGCCATATAAGCACGTCTATAAGAAGTCCAAACAAGCTCTGAGCTATATAACATATTTCACATTTTTGGGGGCTATAATTAGAGCGATAATATTATGGCAGTAATCCTAGAACAGATTAAGGACATAATTGTGATGAAAGAGGGCTTTGGGTCAGTAAAAGAACAGATCTGAAACTTTTATTTGACATGATTTTGGCATAAGGAGGTGTAATAATCCCATATTTACACACCTTTCAAAAAGTGTTTTTCCGAAGGCCCCACAAAGTTTTCCTACTTCAAATGTTTAATTTGGATGGGCAGTTGTCTTGTGAGTTTAGAATGAAATTATAGAACAGAGAGAGTCTCTCAGGAAACCACCACAATGTGAAAAGGCTTGAAAAGGCTTGAAAAGGCAGGAGCTACAGAGAGGACAATATAGTTTCTGAAACTTTACTATGTTCTCCTTCTATTAAAAATCCTATGTGGGGCTTCCCTGGTGGCGCAGTGGTTGGGAGTCCGCCTGCCGATGCAGGGGACACGGGTTCGTGCCCCGGTCCGGGAAGATCCCACATGCCGCGGAGCGGCTGCGCCCGTGAGCCATGGCTGCTGAGCCTGCGCATCCGGAGCCTGTGCTCCGCAACGGGAGAGGCCACAGCAGTGAGAGGCCCACATACCGCCAAAAAAAAAAAAAAAATGCTATGTACGAAACAACAGCATCAGTAGAGTGATGTCTGAACATCAAAACGCTGACCAGGGCAGTGCCTATGAATAAGGATATATATGAAGAGGCCCAGAGTCAGGCTGGAGTAACCAGACTGGTTAACCTGGGAGAAGTAGGAGTGAGCCCTTGCCCCTTGCCTCTGGGATTTTATGAGATGGATAGAAGACTCCCACGGAGAAGGCCTGGAGGAGATTTCTCCTCCCACCGGTTACTTAACAGTATACCGCTCAGGGCTCATTCCACTGGTTGAAGTTAGATAGAAGGACCAAGAGGGGGACATACCATGGGCTTTAAAGGGGGGCTCTGGCCCTGGTTCTCCAGAGGCAAAGGGAAAAGAACCACAGGGTGACATACGCACCTCTTAAGCCTGGCTGGCCATTCCACTCTGTGGCTAGACCTTATTTAAATTTGGAACAGAATCTTGGACTCTAACCTCTCCTGTTTCTGTTTGTTTTCCCTTCTTGTTCCTTCTGAAAAAACTCCAACTTATCTAGGTAGTAAACAAATGGGAAAAACTCTGTCCCTCACCTCAATAAGAATAAAAGGGGGCAAGATTATGTTCTGGGGACTAGGACAGTAGAGGGAAAAAGTGAACAGGAAGGGGGAACTCACAGAGACAGAATGTAGGTCAGCTGTGGAAGCCACCGTCCTTCTTAGCTGGAGAAATCAATGAGCTGCACACACTATAAAGACCAGCAGGTACAGGTCCTTAATAAACAGCAAATTTATCAATTCTGACTCTCTTTTTCACATTAACCTACTATTTTCAATAATGTTAATATTAACTGGCTGGTACTCCTGGCAGTCACCTTTTAGAGTTCGGCAATAGCTCATATATTAAAAAAAAAAAATTCAACAAAAAATAAAAATGGGATTCCTGGAAAGGGGACTGTCATATCAAACTATATTACAACCTGTGATATAGAAGTCACACAATTTGGTAACAGTCAACCACAGAAAAGCTCAATGTCCTATAATGTCTTCAGTGAGAAAATAAGAGTATTCAATCTCAAATATTAAAAATGGGGGCTTCCCTGGTGGCGCAGTGGTTGAGAGTCCGCCTGCCGATGCAGGGGACACGGGTTCGTGCCCCGGTCTGGGAAGATCCCACATGCCGCGGAGCGGCTGGGCCCGTGAGCCATGGCCGCTGAGCCTGCGCGTCCAGAGCCTGTGCTCCGCAACGGGAGAGGCCACAATAGTGAGAGGCCTGCGTACCGCAAAAAACAAAAACAACAACAACAAAAAAAGGAACATGGCTTTTCCAACATTAAATTGTTGGCAGTGTGGTGCAGTTTTAGGGGAAATTCCTCCAGCTCAAAGAATTTTGAATTTAACTAAACAATGTAATGTACTCTGATCTCTACTTTGCTATGATGCATATGGAAAGGTTTCACAAGGAAACACTTCAGTACCATGTTGTTCATTCCTCATGAAGCCAAAAAAGCTCTTATTTGTAACTTGGCAGTTAGTTTGGTAAACAAACCCAAAGTCGTTGGCTTCATGGTTACTCAGGCCAATATTTGCTAGTCCAAGATTACGGGCCGAGATTCCTATAGCTCCTACGAATGCTACAACTTTCTGCACTGTAGAGTTTTCAGCCTTTCTTCTAGAAGCCAGCAGGGATATGCCCAGAGTTCGGACAGGTGTAGGGAGAAATGTGCATATGTGATTTTCTCCTTTTAACACCCAATATGTTCCCAAAGGGGTATGTATGCTGTATTAAGTGTATGTGACTTAATGAAAGCCCAAGTATCAGATGATGACTTATGGAAGGAAAGACAGATGAATGGGTCCTTCCATGAGAAGCATTTTGTTTTGTTTTAATACTGCTTTAAAATTCTTACATAGGGCATGGGCATACCCAGGACTCCACAATCAAGGGTGATTATTTGCTAGTTTAAGTCCTATGGCTCAATGACTGGTACCAATATGAGACACACTTGAGACTGTGTCCTTGCCATGAACTTGAACACCTGCAAAACCTAAACCTATTTAGGAAATGAACACCTTGTGTCATTTATGTTACTCACAAACAGAAATGATTTTTAGAAAGGCAAGATACAACAGTTAAATGGAATGATTTATTTTGAATTCTGGAAATATAAACAGCACCCTAATTGACTCGCAAACTTCTCATTCCTGATACATATAGCGACTTTTGCTGTGACTTAGATATAGGGTGAAATCTGAACTACACTTAAAAAATTGAGATTCATCAGTTTGCGAGCGTTCAGGAAATTAGCAATGTTCAGAGTGCAAGGGTTACAATTAAGGGCAAGTAGGGGTGGTGAAGTCTTCAGAAGTCTGTAGCACTGCCCGCCCTGATTTTTACTAGTCCTTATTGAGAATTCTGCCATGTCGTCAACAGATCTCTTTCACTGATGGTTTTACACAATTCTTTCTAGATTGCTCTAAAATTCTAAACTCCAGCTTGGAAGATTTTGAGGCAGATTCTGCCATTTCCCCAAGACTGTTAGCAATTTATAGTAAAAGGGGACACCTGGTGTGGGACTCTCAACACAGTCTGCAAAGTGTCCCTAGAAGCCGTAAGTCAGTGGTTCTCAACCTCCCCAGGTCCCACCCACAGGGATTGTTTTAACTGAACTAGGGTGAGGCCAGGAGGGTGTATGTGTTTAAAGTAGCCCATGTGATTCTAACCTGAAGCCAGAACAGGCAACAATGTTCTAAGGATTCAAAGCACACAGCCATCAGTCTGCCCTCCAATCACTCTCATATGTAACTAAATTGCCATTCACCCCCTGGTAATTCCTGCTTCCCACCTGTCTCTTCTTTCTCGGAGAAAATTCTCCCTGGAATGCCTCTAGCTCTCCAGTCCTTCCAGCTAAATCCTCGTCATCCTTCGAGGCCCAGTTCAGTTCAATTTAGTTAACATTCTGTGGGTACCCACTGGAAGCCAGACCCTGTGTACAGCTCAGATGCCCAAGACACAGGACCTGCCTTCCAGGAGCTTCCAGCCATGGCTGAGAAGTCAAACTTTCCTGAGGTATCAGCCCAGATCAAATGTCCTACCTTCAGTAGCTAAAAAATGGCAATTCTAGAAAGAGCACAGGTCTGTAAGCATAACAGCCTGGAAGCAGAACCAATTCAAGTGGAGGATGAATAAGTCTTGATTGCCACGGAGACCCACAGAGAATCCCAACGAGAGGAGACAGTGGTAGGACCCCAAACATCCTCCTCCTGAATCAGTGGTGAACATGAGCCACAGAAGGAACTAGCAAGCTGAGACTTGGGGCCGAATCGGGGCAGCCTTATCCCAACCGTCAGCATTGTCATCCTTAACTATTTCTTGAATAAACAATAAACAAGAAAAGAGATACTTGAAAGAATACTAGCCAGAGCAGTCTTCTGGAAGAGGAAGGCTGAACTAATCCAGTGACTCAACTTAGACCCTGGGAGCAAAGTTGGTTTTATTTATCTTTTTGTTTTGTTTTGTTTTAAAATTAATAACATGAATCCATCGTGCAGCCAGAGGAACACCGTCAGTAGAGATAAAGGGGACAGCCTAGGTCGAGGTTTATTTGAGGAGAAGGTCTTTTTTCCTATGTACCTGGTAAGCAGTCTGAGAGCACGGGTGTCATTTCTGTGTTTGCAGGTACCTTGGTTGGGGTAAGATTGGGACTTAGATAAGATTCCCCTTGGGACATCCTTATGTTTATTAGCTTCTAAGAAGTGCTGTAAGCACAATGGCAGAATTTGGAGATCTCAGTTCTCCTGTTCCCATCTTTTTATTCACTGTGGTCAATAAGACTGTTGTTGATTTAGCAACAGATTTTAGGAACATCAGTGTGGGGACCGGAGGCTCTGATGAGGCAAGTGCAATTGTGAAAAGAAAATGGCGGCAGAGCTGACAACTGGTTTCCAAGCTCCCTGTAACTACTGCTCTCACGGAGGAAGGTGTGAGAAGTGCAGAGAAACTGGTATAAGGCAGGAGAGAAATGGTAAATTTGAAGAGAACAGGAATAAATATCACAGCAAATTATATGTGTCATATAGTTTACTAAAGACTTCTCATGATTCATTTATTGAATCCTCAAAAGTAGCTTTATTAGCTACTGGTATCTTCATGTTGCTGATGAAGAACATGAAGCACAGAGAAGTTAAGTCGCTTGACCAAAATCACACAGCCAGTTAAAACAGAGATGGGATTTAAGCCAAGGCCATGATCTTACTACCACTAAACTGCATGTTAACAGTAGACATGATGCCTAAGGAACTAGATAAACTGCACCTGCAAGACATTTTCTGAATCTGTACTAGAAGCCAGGAATAGTGCTGACACTTCAAATGTTGATTAGTAAGACCTAGGTCCCAACTTGAATACATTCATAGTTGCTAGAGCAAAAAGCATGAAAATTCAAAAACTAAACCCACATTTACGAAATGAATTCAAATAAATCATCTATTTTTGTCAATTCACTGGAGTTGGCAGAGTTTTTCATTATAAAGTATGGCTAAGCCTAGAAGCTTGATGTAATGGAACAAGAACTGTACTCCCAAGGAAGTATCTGGAAAAAGTGTTGAGAGTGAGAGTCTGCATTGGGGAGGGAGAGTGTTATCACCAAGCCTTCATCTCATCTTTCCAGATATTTAACACCGGATCCCCCAGGACTGTGGCAAGTACTGGGGAACGTTGAGGAGGCGGGAACATTCGTGGGTCAGAGCATTTTTCGAGCCACTTCTGAAGCCGGTTCATTTGAAGTTCACACAACACTTGGGAGCTAACAGTAGTTTGAACTTTTGGCCTGCAAGATATCGTGCCCATTGGTAAGTAAACATGCGGTGGGGACAAACAGGTTTTATACAACTCTTCACTGCACAATTATAAGATCTGGGGAAATTTCCACCCCACCCTCCCAGTTTAGATTTCTTTATTCAAAAATCACACTCAGAAATTCCCCATCCCACTTTGCCAAGACCCAACATTTGCTCCCTTGTCTGGGAACTTCAATAATTTGGCAATTGTTGCCAGTATGTTTGTTTGTTTGTTTGTTTTTTAAAGACTTTTAAATGCTATGTAGCCTCTTAAATTTTTTTTTCTCAAAATTATACCAAGAGTATAATTGGCTTAAAAAGAAGATAAATATAGAGGAAGGGCCTCCAGCCACTCAGTACCACACCCAACTGCCCTCCTTCTTGATTCCCCAGCTGATGCTAGCCAGGAAAGAAGGAAACTGGTATTATTTAGTCACTGTGTTAGGCACTTTTGTAGACCTTTTTTTCCTTTTTTTTACATCTTTACTGGAGTATAATTGCTTTACAATGGTGTGTTCATTTCTGCTTTATAACAAAGTGAATCAGTTATACATATACATATGTTCCCATATCTCTTCCCTCTTGTGTCTCCCTCCCTATCCCACCCCTCCAGGCGGTCACAAAGCACAGAGCTGATCTCCCTGTGCTATGCGGCTGCTTCCCACTAGCTATCTACCTTACATTTGGTAGTGTATGTATGTCCATGCCTCTCTCTCGCTTTGTCACAGCTTACCCTTCCTCCTCCCCATATCCTCAAGTCCATTCTCTAGTAGGTCTGTGTAGACCTTTTCACATCCAAACCTTGAAACAACTCTAGGAGATGGTCATTATCACCCTATCCCCATTTTTCCCCCCAGCTTTATTGAGATAATAATTGACACAACACATTGCATGCAACCTGTTGATCTGATACACTTACACACTGCAAAATGATTACCTCCACAGTGTCAGCTAACACCTGCCCATTTTTTTTTTTTTTTTTTTTTTTAAGATGAGAACACTAAGGTTTAAGGAATTTCAACAATTCGCTCAGAGTCAACCAAAAATAGAGGTCACGCGTGTCTGGCTTTGAAGTCAGTGATCATCCTCTTTGCTAGAGCTAGGCTGCCATCTTTAAGACTCTCTAACTCCCAAAAGCCTCCTAATACTCCCTGTAATCTGACTGTAACCCAGAGCAGTTTCTGTAGGTTGAAAGGTGGCCTAGGAAGGAGCAATAGCCTCACCACATCCTGCCCACAGAAGTAAGGTCTGGGAGTTGTGGTTGTTTCCTTCAAAATTATTATTACTAGGCCGAATAATAGCTTGTGTATTTTTCCTCCCTCTTTTGAAAGATGGCAAGTAAAACAATACTCAGCTATAGTGTTACCAACCTGGGGATGTAAGCATTAGCTTGGGGGACATTTGAACTCCTCCAGAGTATTTTATGTAACAATGCATCTCTAAACCAAATGGCATTAGCGGCTAATCCCTTTTTGCCATGTCATATGGCAACGACGCCTCCCTGCTTTTCTCACACACAGGTCATTACTGATGGAAAGAAAGAGGTAAGTCTCAGGGTTTGCCTGCAGATAAGCCTGACTTGGAGTTGGGGATCCTTATCTTCAGCTCTCACATGCCTTTTTAGTCCAGAAACTGAGCAATACTTTTCATAAGAACAGCTGCCCACCCTCTGCGTGTGGGAATCCAGTGGTCCCAGCACGATGGAAAGAGAATTCCAGACCTCAAAGATTTATGTCTGCGGAGGGTGTCTGTGGTTGGGAGGGGACCTGGTCTGTGCCCCTGGCAGAGCCACAGTCATCACTGGAAGGGATACAGGAAAGTCTGAGTCAGCACAGAAGGGACGAACCCGAGGCAGGGCGACGGGCCTGGGCCGGGGCAGGGTTTGGGAAGATGTTAAGAGCCAGCCTCTCCACTGGCCTGGGCTAAGCTGCCTGCTTGGTAGGACGGGACGTGGGACAGGCAGGCTTCTGTTGATTTTTCACAACGTTCCTGTCCGCCACCCAAGGCCCTCTAAACACAGCCTCCACCTCTATGTTCCGCTTTACCTTCACCAGGCCCCTATGCAAACTCTCCTCAGAGCATCCTTCACGTTTCTCCTGCCAGGAACATCCTCAGCCCTTACCTGGGTGCACTGACCTTCTTCTGGTCAGTTTGAGTCCCAGCTCTTGCAGGGGGCCTTCCTTGACCACTCCCCAACCCAGGAAGGATGCTCTCTCCTCTCTTTTAAAATCGACAGGGTCCCTTAGTCTGCACTTACCACATCCCACCTTGTCCCAGTACCCAAGTTTTTACGAGACTACGTTCTTTCTTTTCTAGGATGGTCAGGGTGCCTCCCCTCTGACCCATCTCCTCCTATCCTGTCCTTAGCTCACTCTGCTCCAGCCATGCTGGCCTCCTCAATGTTCTTCAGAAATGCCAGGTACACTCCTGCCCCAGGGCCTTTGCACTGGCTGCTCCCTCTGTTTAGAATACTCCTCCCCTAGGTAAATGGCTCACACTTTAATGGCCCTGCTCAAATGTTACTGTAATTTATCAGAAAGCCTTCTGTGAATACCCCAGATTACAACAAATGAACAAATGCCCTTTCCCAGAACTCCACTTTCATCTTCCCTTGCTTATGTCCCTGTTTTGTCTTATCACCACCTGACATGATGGACTTTTTTATCTGTTTATTGCCCTTTTCCCCCTACTTGAATATGTTCTATGAGGGCACAGATTTCCAGCTGTTTTCTTCACTGCTGGATGGCCAACACTCAGAACAGCACCTTGTACGTAGTAGACACATGAGAAACAGGTGTTGAATGAATGACTATCTCTATATTATTATAGCCCTTTTGCTTAGCAGTGCTGGGCTATATGTCCTGTGTGTATTCATCATATACATATGGTATATATCATATAGACATACCACATATATGTAATTTACCATTTACTGTTTATATATATATGAGCATAAATGCTCAACAGATATTTGTTATAAATGACAATATTATTCTGTCCTTGGGTTCAGAACCCTATTGGTCTATTCATTTCACATGCTCCTTCCTCAAGGCTGGGAGGGCACACCTTGGTCTGAAGAAGGGAATTACTGGGGGAGGGGAGTGAAGCAGGCAGTGACTAGGAAGGACCAGGTGTCCTGTTATCACACTATCTCCAACATTACAATCTTGCAGCCAGGTTGGGCTCGTGCTCACAAGAGAACAGTAGAGTCACCCGTTCGACACTTGGTTCAAGGATGAATTCCTGGCTGGCAGCCCTGAGAGGTCAATGGGGAACTTTTCAGGTTAGTCTGCATCTTTCTGAAGGGAGCCTCAGTGAGAGGCATGGACCAGTTATACCAAGCCCTGGTACTTGGTACCCAGGAGATCTGGACCTTGTTCGTTCTCTGTGAGAAAGAAGCTCAGGTCCTTAGGGCCACAGGGAAGTCCCCGGGCTTCTAGCTCCGCTTCAATTCTGATGTTTCTACAGAAGTACCAACTAAGCCCTCAAGTGTGGTCTCGTGACCTGAGGTGTGGGCAGGGCCGCTGGTGGGCGGGGACCTGGAAGGGCTGGCTGATGGAGGCTGTGAGCACTCTCTGCTCGTGAGCCCTGAGATCAGGGGTCAACCTGGATTTCCCCATCTCTGAACGTGGAAGTTGGATAGAAGACCTCTGATGTCACTCTTTTTATGTACGTTAACTGAGGGTACTTCTCTGCCTGGCACTGGGCTCCTCTAGGGTAAGCAGAAATGGACAAGTCATAGTCCTGGCTGTCAAGGAACAGCCTGGAGGGATCCTCTCCAGCCATAAAATCTGAGGAGCCATCTAAAAAGGACCCTTCTAGGCTGCCTCAGGGAGTCTGAACTCCTCGGTCAGCTCTCCCAGCTCCTTGGAGTCAAGACCCAGGCTATTCTCCATCTGCCGATTCATCTGTGAGCACCAGCCTCTTCCAGCCTCCCTGCTGGGGCTCAGGCTATTTCCTAGCCCCACCCAACATTCCTAATGAAGCAGCAGCTCATCCAAAGGACCAGTCT
This sequence comes from Orcinus orca, assembly GCF_937001465.1. Lineage (NCBI taxonomy): Eukaryota > Metazoa > Chordata > Mammalia > Artiodactyla > Delphinidae > Orcinus > Orcinus orca. The sequence goes on from NC_064571.1 coordinate 54,185,714, forward strand.
CCCTACCTCCTTCAAGGTATCTGCACTTCCTCTTTTTCCAAACTCCTCCATCATTTACTGCCTGGCCCATCCCATTTAACACATCATTACTTATTGGCATATGTGTCTCTACTTATCTTGTACGTTTCAGCCTTGTTGCCCGGATATGGCTTATACTTTTTGACTTCCCACAGCAAGTAACGCGAAACCATGCACGTAAGAGAATTCAGAGCTTGTCTACGAGTTCCATCGAGGTTGCCTCTTTGCCAAGAAGGGGTTCTACATTAGACCACCTTGTCTCAAGTCCACTCCTCTCAAAGGTGAGCTGTGTCACTTTGGGAGTTACGTAATTTTTCCCAAGCCTCGGGTTCTTCATATGTGCAAAGGAAACGGTAATAGCACCTTCTTCATAGAACTGTGTGAGGATTAAACGATCAGTGCCTGACAACAGTGAAAGCTCAGTATCAGCTGCCCTTATGACTGTGCTAGATGGTCTCCAAAGACGGCCCATCAGTCCCCGCTTTCCCTGATGAGTATATGCTCCTCCCATCAAAAGGCAGAGTCTGCTTCCCTCCGCTTGAGCCTGGGCTGGCCTTGCGGCTTCCTCTGGCCAACGGAATGCACAGAAGTGATGCTAACTACGCCAGTTCTGGGTCTAACTTTTAAGAGGTCTGGCCGCCTCTGCTTTTGTGCTCTTGGGGGCAGCCAACCACCATGCTGGAAAGCAGCTTGGGCTCAGCCAGCCACCAAAGGATAAGACCTCATGTGGAGAGCACCAAATATGTGGGTGAAGGCACCTGGCACCTTCCAGCCCAGCCCCGCCCAGCCCCGCCCCGCCCAGCCACCAAGTGAATGCAGCCAAGCAAGGGACACAAGCTGATGACACATGGAGCAAAAAAACCACCCAGCCCAGTTTCCTGAGTTCCTGGTCCACAGAACAAGGAGACATAATTTATTGTTGTTTTAAGCCACTAAGTTTTGAGGTGGTTTGTTGCATAGCCATAGATAACTGAATCTATCAATATAACTATTGTAATTCTTATGATTAGGTAGACTGAAATCCATCAGTAAGTTCACACTAAGGGGCTACCAAGTGCAAACAAGTATTTTTATCCATTATGATCCTAAGAGGCAAAGCAGAGGAAAAAGAAAGTGTGACTACTATCTAACTCCTTGCCTCAGGGTTTTTATAGTCTAGTGTGATGGGAAATACCATCACAGACATAATTACCATATAAAGAAGCAGAGGGGACATAGTACTGTAGAGTAACAGTCTTAGGGAGATAAAAGGAAGAAGAAATTAGACTTGTTTAGAAGGAAGTTGGGGGGGGGGTCGCAGATCACGCAGCTATTTGTAAAGAAAGAGACTTGAAGACCAATAAGAGAAGAAATATTTTTTTAAAGACAGAGCTTTAAAAACGACTCCAAGAGCTCTGGTCCTCTCATGCAAACTTCCTCAGTATGGGGCAGCAGGATAATCTTAGCTGGGGGTCACAGGGCCTGTACGAGAGACTCAATTCCACCCCGTATCTCTGTGAGAATTTCAAGAACACCCCATGTGTTTTCTAACCCATTAAAGGAGGTGACAGTCCCCTAAGTCCCACCTCAGAATCACGGAGAATTGAGTGCTTTGAAATTTGGAACACATTTTACAAGTAACCTCAAGGTACAAATACTGAGGTTCTGAACTCTCAAACACCACAGTCTATGGTGACCCCAGATACCCTCTATTTCTGAGCAAAATCTCCAAAAGTCCAGAGTGGTATCTGTCATTACCAGCATGGTCTGGGCTAAGTCCTCACCTGCTGATGGTGGGCTGGGCCACTGCTCAAACTTGGTGCCTGTTCCAGGTTCATTAACACCAGATTTCAAGGAGCCTTGGCCAAACGCCCGCTGAGCCTATTACTTTCTCGAAACCGAGACACAGGTTTTCAGCCTGGTGAAATATCAAGCTCGAGGCTGCCTGCACACTGGTAGCCCCTCATCAGAAATGCCCTCTTTCCCCTCTGAGCCATCAGTGCAGACCCTGCAATCCCCCCCGCCCAGCTGGCCCTGACTCTCCAGCCCTCTTGGTACCCCAACAATGTCCCGGCACCTGATTCTGGCAAATCCTGTGCTCTCCACTCCATTCCTAATATACTCTCCTTAAGGATAAGGCTCATAGCATAAGAATCTCTTGCAAATCCCAGCAGGTCTAGGACACTGCCTAGGGCAGCCACTTGGTGATTAATTTTAAAGCCAGCTCTCTCCAAAAGTAGGTAACGATGCCACTATCAGGCAGTGTTTCTCAAAGTGCTGCCAGCACCCGCCTTGCATTAAAAAATGCTGATCAGGGTCCTGCTGAATCTGAATCTCCAGGGGCGGGACCTACCATTTGCCATTTAACCAGCTCCTTGGGAGATGCCATGCACACTAGTACTGAGAACCCTGCCATACGGGTGATGCACTCACCCACTCAGACAGCGATCATAACACAGAACGTGGGGTTCTGCTGTGGAGACCAAGAAGATCTCCCGCTTGGGGGGGACTTCCCAAATTCCTGCCTAGTGAAAGAGATGGGGAGCAATGGCTCCCTGACCTCTCTCTTGTCCCCAAATGCCCACGTGGTGATGTGTTGTCATTCCTGTTGCTGAAAATGATCTAAGTCCATAACTAATGTTTGATTCACCTTTCCTCCTCTCTAATCCTCCCAGAAACAGCTGATCTTTGTAAGTACATGTTGACCTCTCGCCATCGCATCATGAGTGGAGGCCATCCGATCCGTGCTCCTACACCCTTCATGCTGTCTGCACACAAGAATGGACCTTTCTCTTCCAGCTGGATGGCTTCAGTTCTATAAAAGAAACCGTGACCTTTAGCAGCAGCACTGATGATAAACGCTTCATTTTCCATACTTTCCTGTTTCCAGTACATGACGAATTCTTGGCAAAGAGTTCCTTTCTCACTGATGAAAACACTGGCAGACCGCAGATGTGGAAGCCTGAGCTGGGAAACCTGAAATTTCATTAATATCCCGAAAAGCACACACCTCAGAAGAGAAACTTTACCCATGACTAATGAGAGTAATGAGGAGACGACGGAGAGGATTAAGACGCTTCAGCCCTTTCTCTCAGCCTCCTGATTAGGAGCTTCTAGGGTTACAGGGCTTTTCCTAAATCACCCCTTGCTTAGCCAGCCTGCCTCCAAGCATCAAGGCCTATCACTGCCTGAGTATTTTTCAGCCGAGCCCATAAAATCGCCCAAGTCATCCTGGAACTTTCTGGGATAACTAGGGTGTAAGGCAAATACACAGTATTTTAACCTTTCACAAATCCTACTGCTGGCCGCAAGCAGAGAGGAAGGTTCCGGAAGGCTGGGGGTGAGGAGGCAGCCTGACCACGACGACGGCAAGTCCTGCCGACACACTCACGCCCACTTTAAAAGACGGCTGGTAGCTTCCTCAGCAGAAGCCAGGGGCGGGGGTTCCTTCCACAGGCGAAGGCTGCCCTCTCTCCCGCCACCCCACGATGAATGCTGCCAGCAGGAGGAGTGCTGGAGCAGCGGGGAAAGCCCTCAGATCCAGTCCCGGCTCTTCATGAATCACAGGCCCCGAGCAAGTTCTTTCACTGATCTGTGCCTGTTTCCTCATCTATCACAGGAAAATACGCTAGCACCCTGTCTGTCTCATAGGTTCTGTGAAGATAAAGTGAGGCCATGACGTACAAAGGACTCCGGAAAGCAATTTAAGAGTTACGTGCATGCTACCTGCCAGGAACTCTGCTGAAGGCCTTGCAAGCTATCACTGAATCCTCAGGGCAGACCCTCTGAGGGCAGCCCCTCTGAGGGCTGCGCTGCTACAGTCATCCGTCAGCATCCAAAGGGGATTGGCTCCAGGGCCCCCATGGACACCAAAATCTGTGGACGCTCAAGTCCCTTATATAAAATGGTGAAGTATTTGCACGAGCTACACACATCCTCCTGCATACTTTTAATCATCTCTAGATTACTTATGATACCTAATACAATGTAAATGCTATGGAAATAGTTGCTGGCGTAGCAAATTCAAGTTTTGCTTTTTGGAAATTTTTTCCAAATATTTTCCATCCGTGGTTGCCTGAATCCATGGATGTGGAACCCAAGGATGCAGAGGACCAACTGTACTCCCACTTTGTGGAGGAGGAAACCAAGATTCATGAGCAGTCTTAATATGTGCTGTAAGTTTTCTAAAAACCAGACAAAATAATAGGTCTCTGAAAACTAAACACCTGTTCAAAGTGAGATTCCCTGTCTCTAAGGGGCTGACAGATGAGTGTGTCTAAGGTGAGAAGCAGTTAAAAAAAAAAAAAGGTTTGGATTCTCTCCCATGCTAATTCCAATCAATTAGTAGGAGCTGTGAGGATCATTGTGGCTAGAACAGAAGAGAATCCTATTCAGGATTCTACAGCCATATGCTGAAAGAGGGAGAATGATGGATTCGCTGCAAGACAGTCACTGTTAAATCAGCTGATTCTAATTCCCCAAACGATTCCTGCTGGGTATAATCACACTAGCTCTCACACTAGCTCTCATCCCGTCACAGGATGCTTTTACTGAACACTTACTCTCCATAAGTAAGTGGGCTTCTCCTATACATACCCACACATGCACGCACGCACGCACACGGGAAGGGCACAGACAGGTAGAAAAGCCTGTGTCGGCCTTTGGATGCTCATAGTTGGCTTGGGGAGATAAGTCGTTGGTGCATACAAATCTAACAGCCAGTGATGCTGTATATTCTGGGTGCCGGGTGAGAAGAGTCATCAATAAACACTAAAGGGGTTCGAACGAACTGACGGATTCACAGAAGGGGTGGGACATGAGAGCAGCAGCGGGAGACGTGGATAATCAGAGAGGTGGGGCTGCGTCATCCTAGGCAAGGGGAACAAGCAGGAAGGCAGGGATCTGCCCGGCAGTATCCAGAAAGGGGGCAGTGAAACTGAAGAGGGCAGGCGGAGATCCGACAAATGACATTTTATTTTACAGGCCGTGGGTGCTGTCCAAAGTCTCAGAAGAGGGTGGCAAAAGCGGGCAAGCTCTTTTGCTGTATTTGTAAAACTCCTTCGAGGAGCGGTTCATTTCAAATAAAAATCAAACAGTTATCCCACTATGATCTGTTGCTCCTGTTACTACCCAAAATAGTATTTAAGGGAAGCCCGTTTAAATGTTTATCCTTACACGCATGGGGCTGGCTACATCACTCACAAGAAAGCTGTATGAAACCAGGAGGCCCTACAGCAGTGGTTCCCAACCTTTTTGGCACCAGGGACCGGTTTCGTGGAAGACAATTTTTCCACGGACCCATGGCGGGGGAAGGGTTCAGGCGGTAATGGGAGCGATGGGGGGATGGTTCAGGAGGTAACGCAAGCGACAGGGAGCGACGGGAGCGGCAGATGAAGCTTTGTTTACTCTCCCGCTGCTCACCTCCTGCTGTGCGGCCCAGTTCCTAAGGGTCCAGTCCGTGGACCGGGGGTTGGGGACCCCAGCCCTACAGGTAATGAATGCTAGGGCAAGTGCAAGATACACACCCCAGAGAAGTTCCCACCTAGCGTAAAAGGAAACACAGAATGAAAACTACTACTCTCAGGGTAAAGAAATGTACTTATTCTATGGATGACAAAGATGGCAAGGATCCTAGGGTTTGCGGGGCAGGGGCGGGTCAGGAAGACAGGGACTGTCCCACATCATGCGGGACCAGGAGAAACAAGTGGTGGATTGGGGGGGAAAAGGGCAAATTCATTGAAGGGGGTAATTCCTTTTTGCTGGGACATAGTTACAATTTGCTATAGGAAAGCATTACTATAGCATCAACTCTAGGAGACATTCATTCCGGCAATCCTAAAGGCAGCAGCTGTGTATCGTCTACATCCCTCAATCACCTCTGAAAGATGCAATCGCTTTTCAGAAGTAACACTGATGGAAGAGGACGGATAGCACTTCAGAACCTTTGGGGTGGGAGCATGGTTGGAAAAGCCCACAGGCGATTTGGATAATTGCATCTTCTGCCCTTCTAGTCACCCCCACTGCCAAGTACCACCGCTCTGGGTTGACATGAAAAGCTAAAGTCAGGCAACCAGGAAGGCCCTCCAGAAAGTCCTAGTGTGGATTTAAAGGATGCGGACATTGGACAAGGTGATTTACGGCTGGGGCACTGGTGTTTTCTCAGCAAGTCTGCTGTGTTTCTGACTGTACCCTTAACTGGAAGGTTCTGCAGTGCTGTATTCTCAGTGCAGGGGGATGCCTAGAATTTTGTCCATGTTCTTAGACAATGGAGACAGAGCTAATCATACATGTTCCACCCCCAGGATTCAAGGACCACAGAGAGCTGTCAGCTCTGTCACCCCACCCAGCCACCCAGCAGTTTTGAAAGCGAGGACTTTTCACCACTCCCTGATGGGAGGTAGCTTAACTTTCTAACGGGTTTAGAGAGTCTTTTGGCCATGCTTTCTGGGTGTACTTCCTTCCTTACATCACAGGGAGGGCGTTGAGAAGAAAGCGTTTACTCAAATATACAGCTTGGGAAGGGGGCTGTTACTCACAGCGCCTTCTGTTACACGGACCCCAGCAAATCCCCCTAAACGTCATTTCCTCCACTTATATTTTTAAAAAAGAGAGCGAGCGAGCTGGAGGGCTTTGATATTTTCTTACAGTTTCCTTTTTCCTGACTCTCTCTGTACAGGATGATGTAGTTGTTTACTTTAAGGCTCAGGAGTCAGCCAGCATTGTACGAAAAGCTTTCCCACCAAAAAAACCCCATAGTAAAACAAACTCCCTTCCATGATGTTGAAGCAATTAGTAACACATGAACGGGCTTGCTCATGCTCTCACTCCGGGATCTGCTCTTTCCTCCTGCTGCAGGGGCCACTCACCCTGGGATTGGGGGAAAGGGAAGACTTTCCATTTCACGGGGAGGTGAAGGAGGTTGGTGTGTGGGGCTGTGTGTATGAAGGAGCAGGGCAGGGGATGAACAAAGGAGACCTTCCTTGGTCCCACCTCCAACGCTTCGCTTTGTGAGATGAAATTCCAAACCCCGGTAGGCTTATCCATAAAATGGGGGGATAATAAAACTCTAAGAGATGTGGTAAGTCGATCACACCTGCAAAGTGGGTAGCACGTTACGTGAGGCGGCACGGAATACGGAGCACGAGGACAACCGAGTGGACACTGCCTGGGTTCAGATCCCAGTTCTACTACTTATTAGCTGTGTGACTTTGACAAGGCATCTACCTCCCTGTGCCTCAGGATACGCCTACCTTGTAAGGCCCTTGAAAGGATTATATCATCAATATATGTCAAGAGCTTTGAAAACGGTCCACTGTAAATGCTGTAAAAATGTCAGCTGCCATTATTTTGGGCTTATAGAAAACATTCTATAAATGTTCGCTGCTGGGGATGGCAGCAAGGAAAGCTACTTTCAACTGGTGGTATGGGGGAGGGGGGAGGGAGGCACAGGAAGGGGTATGTCCCCCACAGAGGATATGTCAGGATCTGGAGAGAACACGTATGCATATAGCTTAAAAGCGGTTAATTTATAATTTTGTAGATGGAAAATGAAAAGATGTCTATGGTTTTCATAATAAAAGTCACCAAAAAAGTGTTTGATGACATCTTCTTGGCTATAAGACAGGATTTTTAAATGTTGAGAAACACTGAAGTAGTGGAGACTAGGAAAGATTTCTTCCCTAATCAGAGCTGCGTGCTGAAAGGGTGAGGCTGAGCGGGGTTACTCCTTAAGAATTTGCAACCTGTGAACGGGAGGGCCCAGGCTGGGCTGAAGACGGGCCAGCGCCTCTGTGGACAACCCCTAGACTCAGCTCCCTCTTGGCCTTGGTCTTGGCAAGGAGATGGGTCCTATGCTTTATCCTTCCAGCTAAACAGACCATGGGACCAGTGGCCACACTTCCTGTCCTTGAGACAGACCTCACTGCCAAAGACAACAGGAAAATCAAGACTTTAGAGGCAAAATAATGATATGCAGACATTGTCCTCAAGCTCAGTTTTTACTATAGTGAGAATTTGGGGTTTTTTTTTGATGCGATATCATCACTTAAAATGCTAATGTCTATGGTAGTTTGGATACTTTCATGATCTTGTTCTCCTCTCCCCCTTTTCATGACATAATATACCTGCAGAAGAATATGTAAGATATATAAAGAATAATCAAAACAAACTTCCTTTTAACCATATGCATCTTGACAAAAAACGAGATGGTTGTTGGTCCTCAAAAGCTTCTTTAACCCTCTCTGATTGCATCCTCTCCCCCACTCCCCACCCAGAGGTAGGGGTAACCACCAAGGTAATCACTGCCTTGTTTTTCTTTACAGTTTCATCACCTACATGTTTATCTCTAAACAATATATTATTTAGTGTTTCCTGTTTGGGGACTCTATGTAAATGCAGTTATGCTGCACAGCTCTTTCTTGGACTGACTTGCACTTTTGGTCTGTGTTTCCTCCTTTTTAATCACCAGCTCTTCTGGATGAGGTCTCAGTTCTTAAGGGTCTCACTCTTTCTCTTTTAAAAGTGCCCTTAAAAAAAATCCCTGAAACATTCTCCCTAAAATATCATGACACAACAACTGAACCAGGTCATTCTTTTCCCTTGGATGTGAACTGTCTGCCACATTTTGGTAAGCTGTGGCCAGTTCCTCAACTTTTGGATTAAAATGTTATTTCCTTACATCAAAGTGACGTTTTTGGTAGATTTAAAGATCGAAGAAATGCATTCAAACCTTCCAAATGATAACCATCTTCCAAAAGGAGACATTTTTCCCCCAAGCACCATATTCCTAATATTTTTTTGCACAGTCTTCTATGTTTCTTTCCAGTTTTGTCCAACAGCTCACTCCTCTCTGTTCTTGTCCTTCCTTACCTATCAAATCTAAATGTCCCTTTTTATGGAATTGGGATTTTAAATTTCACATCACTACCATAACCTTTGAACAACTTGTACAGATTTTCACAAAGCCCTCTAACTTTGCATTTTTCCCGCCCACAAAAATACCTATTTGGATCAAGTGGAATTTTTACTCTCATAGTCCTGCAAACTGTTAGTACCATTTCCTACAGAGGAGGAAGGAGCATCTGAATGTCTGCATTTTGTGCTGAACTTAGTGTCTTCAAGATCCAGGAATTAACAAGTAGCTCAAAGAGCTAAACAGAATCTGCCTTTCAGGAGATGTAGGTGCATGGTTTTTGAGCTGGAAGCAGCCATCTATCATTTTAAGTTTTTGGAAGGACCCGGTTTGTTCCTGCCTGTGGCATCCGCAAGATACTGACTTCCTGTGTTTACCCAGTGCCTAGGACACTGGGCTTTCTTCAGTTCCCATGGTAATGGGCTGATTCCCCCTCCCTCACCCACAGGCTGCTGTGGTTTAAAGCTACAGAGATCAGCACTGGGTGGGCAGCTGGATGGGAGGATGTGAACTACATAAACATGCAAGGCTGTCTCAGTCAGGGTTTGTCACACAATGTCACACAGTGACGGGACCACACTGTGCCAATCCCATAGATTCTAATGGGCTCTCACCACTGTGCTCCCCTAGGATAGATGGGACCCAGGGTTCTTCCTCCTGTGACAAAGTTCTTCATATATGAGAGGAGAGTGTCCCTCCCACCTGCAGGAGTATGCTTACTCCTCCAGCCCACTCACAGCGCTTCTTCCTCTAACTTTCTAAGCTAATTTCCACGCCATTCGTTTTTACACAGAATCATATTTCATTTTCTGGCTCAAATGTGCTAGTCTTACCTCCCTAGACAAGCTAGAAATTCTTGGGATAAAGGCTGTGCCTTTTTCCATCCCTGCCATACCTGGTACGAAGCTGAAGACATACCAGGTTCTGGGAAAATATTGGTTGTCGACCTCACTAAAGCGGAGCACTTCCTCCCTGACAGATGGGGTGTGTTCCCTGTGTCCTCCTCTCCCTGTACTGCTCCTCTCCTGCTGCTGTTCTTAGCACTTCAGGTTCCAGTTACTCTGCCTATTACATCTACCCCTCAGCCACCCCACCTGGCAATCCAAATGGGTCTTGCCGCCCCGAAGTGGTGAATTCTTTTATGAACATTTAATAAAAGGAGTTGGCTTTTGCAAGGTGAACCATCACACCTACATTTATAATTATTATTTTCGAAAGCCAGATTTTATTTTCAAGTTTTCTTCTAGTGGACCTACTTGTACTTCTTTGTTACATTCCCTTTCAATGTATATACATCAAGAAATACTTCCCACATGTCTAATCAACTCCCCCCAAAGAACAAAACTCTGGGTGAATTAGACCATGGAAGTATTTCAACGTGGATGGCAGCGTGTTTCATTTGGTTGCATTCGTGTGGTTTTAGTGTTAACACTGGTGCACCTAGAAAACGTTCATAAATTAGGCCTTGATAATGGAGGTTGAATTTAAGTTATTAGCTGAAAACAAAACTGGCATGGGTTGGATAAATGGTGGAAGAAACATCGAGAACAAAGACATCAGCTTCTCCAACCACTCCCATCCTCAGACCCTTACTGGACTGCACCTTTTGGAGGATGAGGTAAGGCCACAATCCCCATCACCACCCATGTCATTCACTATCAGTCGGTCAGGTCCAAACCAAGCTGTAGAGCCAGGAGGCTTCAGCTCTAAGAGGCAGGGCCAGGTAATGAGCTTAGTTCCCTAGCAACCTGCACACAAGTGTTCCAGACAAAATGGATTACACACTGCCGCTGAATTCCAAGTGAATATCCTATTGACCCAGCAAAGGAGTTAATTTGTACCTCTCACCACACGACAGGGGTCAACTAAGAGAATTCTTTTTGTCTGTGATCCCTCCTGGCATTCTCCCTGGAATGTCACGGTAAAATAAAACGCTCTGATGGGGTCAAAAGTGGATGGTTCAACTTCCCATTGCCTCTGGGAAAAAAAAAGTCTTCATAACAGGAAGAAGAGCGTCTGTTTTTCCTTCTATTGCTTTCCTAATACAATCTGGATTGCCTAAGATAATATCCACATAGGGTTATTCCAGGGACCCTGCGTAACAGGCATAAGTATCTGGTCACCCCACTGTAAATTAACCAACTGCCATTGTATTACTTTATTTACACCTTGGTCTCCTGAGATTTTGACTTGTGTTCATTAATCCTCAGGAGACTAATCTCCCCTGGGCACTCAGACAAAATGAAGTTTCTGGAAGCCAACTACCTGGGTTTGAATCCAGGATCTGCCACTTCCAGCTGTGTGACCTCTCTTTGGGATAATAGTCCTACCTAGAAGGTTGATGTGAAGATTAAATGAGTTAATACGTGTAAAATGCTTGACATTAAACCTGGCATTTAACACGCACTGTATACGTTTTTGTTCTGGTTGTTATTATCGAGCCAAGGATGACCCTGAGATGGGAGGTGATGAGTAGCCCACCTGGATGACCCATGTCTCTCTCATTTCTTGGCCAAAGACAAACCAGCAAGGGGGCAGTTCTAAGATGTTCTTTACTGGAACCAGAAACCTTTTCTCCTCACGTTGGGGAGTCAGTCCTAAATATGACCAACCCCCCCCAGCCCCGCCAGTGACAAGAAGGAGACAAAGGGTCCAGCAAGAATTCACCGGAATCTTGTGGATGAAAAGAAATCATTCAGAGGAAACGTGCAGAAGCCAATGTCATGGTGACCCACTTGTACTGGCCCCAGTTCAATCTATGGGTCAGGCAGTCAGAAGGACAAGCTATCTGACTCCTAGGGACACAAAATCAAAGTCATGTTCTTCACATTAACTAGTCACACTTCTAAATTCACTAGATTTTATAATTAAGATTTAAGAATCCATTTTATAATTAAGAAACAAAAATGATCTAATAAGGCATTCATCCTCTGGTTGGGCACAGATTTCTTCCAGGAGAAGAGATGGCTCTTGGTAATCTTTTGCTTGACACCCTCCTGATATACTTGTGAGATGACAAGACAGGTTAAGGGGTTGGGCCATAGCTGTGGTTAAGGACATCTGGGCTCAGGTTAGGGGTTAGGTAATATATATATTCTCTTTATGAAGCTAGTGTACCTGGGGGTTCAAATCTACCAACAATGGTTTCTCAATTTTGTTTCATGAATGTTTGGCCAGCTGGTCGGAAAAGGTCATCCCTATAGGCTAACAGACACATGGCAAAGCTCTCAGTCCGGCTTGGGGGCGGGGGTGGAGTATTTATATAAAGCATATACTGAAACTGCTAACTGGATAAGACAGAAGCTAAAATTTATTGTGCCTGGTGTGTGCTAGAGACTGTGCCGTGCTTTAGTAAGACAACTACAATACCTCCCGGTAGGCCTCCTGATGCATCACCATCAGTCATTCAAACTGTGTTTGAATTTGGAACCGTAATGTAGAATGACAGTCTTGTGAACATAAAGGCATTGCTCGGGGTGGGATCATTCTCTGAATTGAGCTTTGAAAAATGAACACTAAACAGAAGCACTTCTCGTGTGATTTTATCACTGTTCTTTTCTCACTCACGCATCAGCAACAAGTCAGTCTGTAATGGTCCCACGTATAGTTCCAATGCTGCATTTTCCCAGATACTTAGAATCAGATTTAGGAATCTTATAGATCATGTCATCTAACTCCCCTCTCTGTGTCCTCCCTCATCTTTTATTATGAGATAGGAAATCAATGCACAGGGAAATGTCTCAGCCAAGCATCCGTGGCAGAAGCCAGAGCTAGAACCAGAGTTTCCTGCCTCACGGTGCCCTCTTTCCCGGATCCCGTGTTCCTTACCAATGAAGAGGGCACATATGAACGCAAGGAGGCAAATGGGACACACCCGCCCCTTGGCAAAATCTTCAAAGCCAAAGAACCAAGGGCCAGCAGAGTTATCTGAAGTATCTGAGACCACTGGAAGAAAAAGTTCAGGTTATCTGAGGTAAGCCCGTTGCTTCAGCTGACTAATCTCAATAGACTGGGTAGAAGCTTTTCTACAAAACGCCCCACGTAGAAAACAACACCAGTCCACTATCAGATTCAACTAGGATCTAAAAATAGACACGATAAAAAACAAGGTAAATCCTGAAATCGAACAGATGGCACTGGGGGGAGATGGGAGGTCTGAGGTTAACCAATGAGGAAACTGGCTTTGTTCCGTGAACAGGTTGGAGAACTTGGACCTCTGGTTTTAGGTTTCAAGCTGGGACTTTTAATTTAAATTCGATCATTACGTACCCATTGACTGTGGGCAAATGACACCGTAGAAGTGTGCAGGTCACTTAACCCAACTGGCCGCAACCTAAGTTCTTGTTTCTAAACCCAACTGGCCGCAACCTAAGTTCTTGTTTCTAATCAGTTCGGGGTTGTACGATTGATACTTTGCGGAGTATTAAATGCAGGGCTCCACTTCCTTCTCGGGCAGGCCCGCCTTCCCAGATGCAGAGGGGAAACAGAACGGCCTACGGCAATTCTTCCTTCAGAAGTTCTTCCCCACAACCTCCAGACTTGCGGGCCACTGAAATACCCTCCACACAGACAGCTCGGCTTTTTATTTTCCCATTTAATCCAAACCACACACAGCTGCCACGCTATGCTTCCTAAGTCGTCACTTCCTGTAACACCTTCAAGGAATCTGTTACTTCCAGGATAAGTCCAAACTCCTCCTTGTCTGAAATTTTAAGAACTCCACGGCTTAGCCAGACTCTCCTTACAAAGTGGTCTTTCTCATGCCTTCCCAATGTAAGCCTGCTTTTCTGGTACAACATGTCATCACTCCCCCTAAATTTGGGGGTCAAGCTCCTCCCTCCCTCAGACTTGTTGTGCCCTGCTCCTCCCCCTCTCCTCCAGTGACATCATCCCCCCAAACTCCCCCACCCAGCACACCTTCCTCATTCACAGTGGTCCTTCTCTCCCATAGGAGGCGAGGGTGGGGATGGTTGATCTGAATCCCACCACTAAACTATCAGTGGCCAAGTTGTAAAGCCTCCCCTAGTCTCAGCTTCTTCCTCTGCCCAGAGAAAGGACAATACCTATACACCATGGGATTCGGGAAAGATTAAAGAAATTGGTCCTCGCACCAGGCTTGCCGCTTAACAGGTGCTCAACAAGTCTTTCCTTCCTCTTTATCACATACCACCTTTATTCTAAGTTACTATTTTATGTATGCTCTGTCATCTGCTCTTGCACATAAGAGTCCCAGTTCTATCTCCCAGTGGCACCTAATAAGGTTCTGGTACAGAGCAGATTCTCATGATCAACTTGCTTGTCACCAGAGTAATGTTATAACCCAGCTACATTCTCTCTACCTTACTCTCTCTATGGTGGAAAACCTTTCTCAGCGAGCCAAAGTGGTTTCTATTAATGAGCCAACCGAACTAGAGACAGCACTCACAGAGAATAGGAGAAATGTTAAGTTTTGAAGCTGCTTCCAAAATTCTATCTCTACCTAAGTCTCAGGAATGTGCCCATTTTAATAAAAGAAGGACATTTATAATGTAAACCTTCAAGAAATGACATCCTGCATATATATATCCGATTATACATAGGTAGGTTAAAACCATCAAGACTTACTCCAAACTGTCAGCGGAAGTTGCAGTGGCTTTAAACTTTTTTCCCCAAAGTAAAATCCTTTCTTCAAATGACGTCTTACTTGGAATACTAACACGAGAAGCAGCTGAAGGTGGGACTGCTCTGGGTGGATAGAAAGAGGAGTGTGGAAGTCCTCTCTTCTTAGCACACACAGGGTCTCTTTGTCCAGATGTGTGTGTGTGTGTGTGTACATGTGCACACACACACAGCAATTCCTGAGGCACCTCCACAAAACCAATTCAGAAACTACAGCTTAGCGGAATAAGCAAATCGTTTAGGAGGACAGGTAAATATACTCCACACTGCTGAAAAAACATCTACTAAACAAACATATATACACGTATATGATGTCAAAGGAATTTAAATCTTGTTCTACAAGATGCCAATGTCAGAGTATTTACAAGCTGTACTCAAGTTTATGTTACAGAAAGAGAGAAACAAAAACAAAAAGAGGCCATTCTGCTGCACAGAGGCAAATGGTATCTTTGCGCAACACCGGGCAGTGCTTTCTGGTTCACTTACTGCTAACATCAGCTCCATGGGAAGCCAAGCATTTACTGGAGACCCGCAACCCCCAAACTCAGGATTTCTCTACAGGAGGCCCTCGGATACTGTGAACCCTAGAAATCATTTGGTTAAAGAATACTTAGTGACAACAGAAATAGCTACAAGATACCTTTGGTGAAACAGTTGAAAGTATGATATCAATTTTTAAAATATATATGTATAAACAGATACATATTTTTAAGCTGGAAATATACACATCAAAATGTTAGCAGCAGTCATTAGAATAATTCTTTTTGTCCTTTTCTGAATTTTCCAAATTTTCTACAATTAACAAATATTCTTTGTGATAAAAAAAAATTATTATTATTTTTTAAAGGCCAAGGCCAACAGTTTCTGAAGGAGAACAAAGCAATGAGTTCACTGTTAAATTGTTGTCAGGTAGCATGGCGTCCCATGATGCCCACGGCACGGTACACTGGGTACATAGTAGATGGTCAATAAACAGTGGCTGAATGGACAGGTGTGAGGGCCTCGTCCTGCTCCAGCCCATTTTGGATATAATCCCTATGCCCATGCCCCCTTTCTCCTCTCTCCTCTCTTGCACTTTCAGAAAACAGAAAAGCTTCGAGAAACAGGGTGAAGGATCTTGCTACTCTCACCAGCTTAAGGGGCATTAATTTTTTTTAAATTCCAATCTCACTGAATCCAGGTAAAACAGAGCTGTCACTCAGAACCTTTCTCATGTGTGTGACAGCAAATGGGGACTGGGGAGACGCGGGCTGGGGGTAGGAATATGTGAAGTAGAGAACTTGGGCAAGAGGGAGGTGTTGGACACAGAGTAGCACCCTGTGAACAACAAAGGTCTTCAGCACACCTTGCTTCCAACCTGGGTTCCATTTCAGACAAGCTGTTAAGACCTCTCTGGGCCTCGGTTTTCTCATCCATAGGAGGGAGTGACCTTACTTGTCTCACAGAGACATCTTTAGGAACGTGTGGGAAGGCTGATCTAAATGAAATGAAGGCATTTGTAAAAGTAACTGTCCTATTCAAATGCAAGGTTTCCTTGGAGGCAAAGAAGTTGCCTGGGGCAGCAGCACCTTAGATTAAGAGCCCCCCCCCCTCACCACCACACACACACCTCTCTCTGCCCCAGGGGGCACATGAGCAGTAATTAACTTTGTAACTTTTCCTTTCATCATGCAGAATGCACCCTATTATGCTTCTAGACCTGGCCTTCCACCTCTGTGAAGCCTTGCTTATGAAAACCGTGATCTCCTCTCTCCAACTGGCTTGGGCACCCCTGGTAGGTCTGCACACAGACACGCCCCCCACCACCACATCCACACTCATTCACATACTCACTCTTTTTCTCTCTCTCCCTACCACCCGCACGCCCACCCCCATAATCCCCACCAGCCCTCCACAGGCCTCAGCCCGTCCTCCTCAAGTGAACAGTGGTTATGACCACCACTTTGACAGAAGTCTTGTAAAGCCTGGCGGTGATTTGCACGCTGCAGGCCCTTGTTGAAGATGTCTTCCTGGCCGATTAAAAGCAGTGGCTCTGTTGACCGGCTTGCTCTAGGGCAGGATGGTCTTTGGAAGTAAGGAGATAGAGTCTGCTGGAGTCTCATCACTTTGACAATGGCTTCTGCCAATGGGAAGCCTGTACCCTCTACCATAGATCTCATTTCACTGAAATCTGTTAGAAACCACGGAGGCTATCTCTTTTCCTAGCAAGCATATCGATTCCCGGGTGGCTGCCTGACCCATATACCATCTCACGGTGTTGGACGGCTCAGTCTACGCTCCTGAGGCACTCGTCAAATCCAGTCAAAGCCCCTCCCACCCCTCAGACACCATGCTGCCTCAGATGGCGTGCTCTAGTACAAAAGAGACCCATACTTCACTCTCAGCTTTTTTAGATTTAATCTGACACAGTCACCTCTTTAAAAAAAAAAAAAAACTACCAGTGCCCTAATTTTTACTTTTTTTTGCTTTCGTGTTTGCTGCTCTTCAGAATTGACAGTCACAAGAATGTCCAAGTTCCTTGAAACCACAGTTTCCCCCCTGCATAGTCAACACTCCTTTCCCAGCAGTTTTCACCCCCTGCTCACACAGCTTATTAAAACTCATTTGAAAAATGTCTCCGGTTGCTTTTTAAGGATTTTTCCATCCTGCATTTCCCCCAGGGCAGTGAGGGAGGTTGGCCAAGGGAGATTCTCTAGTTCACCCTCTGTTTCCTTCTTAGCGACTCACACTGACCAAGCCCTCCAGGAGCTGTCTTCCCAGGCCTGGCAGGAAATGCCAAAGAGTGGGGGATGAGGACAATTAGGTAGAGACTCATATTTTTAAAGAGGAAAAATCACGGATGAATTTATTGAAGTCAGGTTTAGTTGGAAGGATGATTTCACAATGGGGATCACATGCAGCGGCTCAAAATGCCTGAGAATTTTATTTCTTATAACTAGAAAAACAAAAGCAAAAACAAACCTACCACTCAGTGGCTCTCCCATCCCCAGCCTTCCGTGGATGAGTGGGAAGCCAGAAGAGGCAATTCCTGAAATCACGCCTCCCCCTAAGCCCTGATGTTGAGCAGCCCATAACTTTTAGAGCCCAAAGAAGCAGCCTCCCAGTATTACCTCCCCTCTCTACCACTCAACATCTGATCTTGCAGACGCAGGAAGCTCCCTCTTTATTTTCCAAATACCCTCCCCTTTCTTCTTCTCCTTCCCTGTGGTTGTTTAGCTGTTGACATTTCCTTGGAAGAAGCAGGACACAGACTGAGGTGGGAGTTCTAGTGTTGGAAAAATAACAATGAAAATGAGAGTTGGAGATGAGTTCTAGGCTTCATCAGCATCTCTTTGCCTTTATCCTTTTCCAAATGCTGCCCGTGCTTCAAGGTCCAAGTTAGGTGCCACCTCTTCCAGGAAGCCTTCCCAACTGCCTTCTGCAGAGCTTCAAATGAATCACCTACAGGGCTCCACTAGAAGAGTTACAATGCTGTAGAATATCATTGCATGTCTGTCTCCCCACTAAACAGCAATCTCCATGCGTTCAGAATGTTTTGAGCTTTGTAGCCCCAGAACCTAGCAGTGTCTGGCATATAACAGATGCCGCATTCCAGAGAGCACACAGCATAGTGGGAACTCAAGTCAAACATACTGGTGTGAATTTGATTGAAACTGAAGTTACTGGCTTAATTTGAGGGGCTTTCTGCCTTTTCTCACAAGCTCTGGAGCCATTTCATTTGCTTTTTCCTTCTAGATCCCATGGAGAACAATCAGAGTGCAGAAGCCAAGGGCAGGTGGGCTTGGCACAGAAAAGGCCACATCCTTCTTTAACTGTAACTTGGTCATTCAGTGGGCTGTGGTGACCAGACCTAACTCATGACCTGACGTCACGATTGGCGCCAGTAGGCTTACACAATCATTGCCATTGGTCACCATACCAGACATGGGACCTCACACACTTCCAAGTCCTGTCCGGCAATCTGCGTAGCGCGTGCCCTGAAGCCATGTGCAATCCCTCAGGAAATTCTCAAAGGAATGCTTTCGTAGGGGCTGTTTCTTCTACATACCAAACACTAAAGGCCCATCTAAAAATAATCAAACCCGACTTAACATTATTGCCGCTCTCTGTGTCATAATCAGACAAGAACGCAAGAAATCTTAATAGGATTGCAAGCAGGTCTTGTGTTCCTTAATCATGTATTAGAGTCTTAGTCAAAACCAGGCTTACGGTGGCTCAGAAACACTGCCCTTTCTTTTCAGGAAAAGTGAAACTAAAGCTGGACTGAACGATGGCCACTGAACTCGGCTCCCATTCCCACCCAAGTCCTGTCCCAGTCCTCCCCACTCTGCAGAGCCTAGACTGAGCTCTTTCCCCACCTCCAGACTAAAGCTCATCCCCTCCTCTGAGTCCTCCCAGCTCGAACACCTCCACCCAGAATGTACCGTCTCAAAGCTGTTTGCTATGGAAGTTAGTATAACTCCCCACCCCCATCCCTTATTTATTTTACAGCAAAATTCGACTAGTAGTTTCTTTTCTTTTTTTTTTTAACATCTTTATTGCAGTATAATTACTTTACAATGGTGTTAGTTTCTGCTGTATAACAAAGTGAATCAGCTATACATATACATACATCCCCATATCTCCTCCCTCTTGCATCTCCCTCCCACCCTCCCTATCCCACCCCTCTAGGTGGTCACAAACCACCGAGCTGATCTCCCTGTGCTATGCGGCTGCTTCCCACTAGCTATCAGTTTTACATTTGGTAGTGTATATATGTCCATGCCACTCTCTCACTTTGTCACAGCTTACCCTTCCCCCTCCCCGTGTCCTCAAGTCCATTCTCTATGTCTGCATCTTTTTTCCTGTCCTGCCCCTAGGTTTTTCAGAACCTTTTTTTTTTTTTAGATTCCATATATATGTGTTAGCATATGGTATTTGTTTTTCTCTTTCTGACTTACTTCACTCTGTATGACAGACTCTAGGTCCATCCACCTCACTACAAATAATTTCATTTCTTTTTATGGCCGAGTAATATTCCATTGTATATATGTGCCACATCTTCTTTATCCATTCATCTGTTGATGGACACTTAGGTTGCTTCCATGTCCTGGCTATTGTAAATAGAGCTGCAATGAACACTGTGGTACATGATACTTTTGGAACTATGGTTTTCTCAGGGTATATGCCCAGTAGTGGGATTGCGGGGTCATATGGTAGTTCTATTTCTGGTTTCTTAAGGAACCTCCATACTGTTCTCCAGAGCGGCTGTATCAATTTACATTCCCACCAACACTGCAAAAGGGTTCTCTTTTCTCCACACCTTCTCCAGCATTTATTGTTTGTAGATTTTTTGATGATGGCCATTCTGACTGGTGTGAGATGATACACATTGTAGTTTTGATTTGCATTTCTCTAATGAGTAGTGATGTTGAGCATCCTTTCATGTGTGTGTTGGCAGTCTGTATGTCTTCTTTGGAGAAATGTCTGTTTAGGTCTTCTGCCCATTTTTGGATTGGGTTGTTTCTTTGCTTGATATTGAGCTGCATGAGCTGCTTGTAAATTTTGGAGATTAATCCTTTGTCAGTTGCTTCATTTGCAAATATTTTCTCCCATTCTGAGGGTGGTCTTTTAGTCTTGTTTATGTTTTCCTTTGCTGTGAAAAAACTTTTAAGCCCCATCCCTTATTGAGTAAACTCCTCCACTTGAGAATCACCTTCCTTTTTGCTGGTAACTCCATACTCAGCACCTACCTCAGAGTCAGGTGAACAACAGCTCCTTTTTAAAAACATGATGACTGGCTGCCATAGGAGAAGGCACATTTTCTGACGGTTAAGCTGGGAGGTTATGATTCCTCATAAGATTCCTTTCTAGTAAGCAGAGGTCCTTCGGCGAGGTTAAAATATGATTTGCTTTAGAAAAATTAGATGAGCACACATCTGTCACGTAAAGTGAGACGTGCCATGTTCTACTGGGCAACGGTGGTCTGGGACTTGCTCCTGTAACTGTCGCTACCTGACACCGGCCTGAGAAAAGAGTTAGCAAATCTCTGAACTTCAGAGGAGAGTCCCCTCTCTCCCCAACCTCACCCTCTACCACCCAGACACTGATCTCCATGTCAGTTTGGTCACTGTTCTGCCGTAAAGGAAACTCATGGTGTTGTATGATGCCATCTTGCGCTCCAAGGGCAGTGAAGGCCCTCAGCAAATTCTAACGGCACAGAAGAGAACACTGCTGACACTGAAGACATCGTTCCTGCTCCCTCACTCATTCACCAAGAGGGCAGGGAAGCAGAGCCTCCCCTCTGGCTCTCCAGGTCCACCACGTACAGGGGGTTCACAGGGTCCCTACAACTGGACTGGACCCCTCCTGGGATGTCAGACCTCTTGGCAACACGTCCAAAGAAAGCAAGCTCGTGTGGATGCCTGCCTAGGAAACCAGCCCAGAGGGCGAAAGAGACGGCACAGCTGCTAGACGCAGGGGAAGAGGGGCGTCTCCCCACAGAGGGGACACAACGTGATGTCAGAGCAAGTCCCCGCTGGACTGGGAGTCGCAGAGATGAGACGGTAAGTTCGACCTGGCCAATACCAAGTATCTGTGGGCAAAAGACTTACTTCTCTGAAATCTGATTTTCTCACTGGTGCAAAAAGAAGATTAGAAGAGAGAATTTTTAAAAAATCTTCCAACCCTCCAATTCTGAGAGTGACAACCTACCGGTTGTGAGGCCCTCTGACAGGTACCATGGAAGATAAAGAGATATAGGATACATTTCTCATTAATCCAGGATCATGCTCACATGGAGAAAAGAGGAAAGTTGACGTCGTGACTGACCCTCTATTGTCACACTGGATTCTGCGCGTGTACACACACACACACACGGACCCACAAATATCAGGCAATACACACTAGCTATCCTTGTTCTGGATGCGTGTTAAGTCCTATACTTGTTCAGTAAAGGGATTTCCAGATTTTTCAGGAGATATTTCATATTCTCCTGAGAGATTTCAGAGGGTTAGGAAAAATTTCATTTGATCAGTGTTTGGAATGGGTAGTGACAGTAAGGTAAAGCTTGGGATCACGTCATTGGGAAATAGTAGATTAAGTAAAGGTAACATATATATTTTTCCATTGCAGTTCTCCTCAGCAACTCTGACAAGCAAATGCATGTTGAGACACTCTAAGAGAGGTCAAGACTGCAGTGTCCCAAACTATGGGCCACAGAGTCTTTCATTCTTTTTTTTTTTTTTAACATCTGTATTGGAGTATAATTGCTTTACAATGTTGTGTTAGTTTCTGCTGTATAACAAAGTGAATCAGCTATATGTATACATATATGTCCATATCCTCTCCCTCTTGCATCTCCCTCCCTCCCACCCTCCCTATTCCACCCCTCTAGGTGGTCACAGCACTGAGCTGATCTCCCTGTGCGATGCAGCTGCTTCCCACTAGCTATCTATTTTACATTTGGTAGTGTATATATGTCCATGCTACTCTCTCACTTCGTCCCTTTTATTCTGAAAAGTTTCTCAAGTGAGGAAGGTTCAGAGAAATACCCTTTGGGAAATAGTGTACCAAAGAGACTGTAAATTCCCTGAGGTCGGGGACTGGGCCTTGCTCACCACGACCTCTCCAGCACCTGGCACGACACTGGGCACATGGAAAGGATTCAGTAAAATATAATAAAATAAAAATTGGCCAAATGACCAAATGAGTAATTGTTGAATTCCAAGTGGAAAGACTGGCATTCGCAACGACACGGTGGTGAGAGTATGCCAAGGAGCAGGGAATCATCTGTCCAGGGTGGCACCCGTCACTGTCTGGGCTCCAGATGGATACGGGTAAGCGTTTCAGGTGAGGCTGCCTTTGCCTCCTCAAGGAGCTAAGGGCTCCAAATCCTTAAGGCATCCTGAAAGACTTTCACTCATTTTATTCCCCGAAATGGGGTAATAAAAGAGCTTCATGAAGAATGTTGGCATTTCTCTTCTTTACTAAGAATAAGTAACCAATGAGTTAAGGATACTCATCAGTCAGACTCCATAATGTACTTACAGATTATTTTCATTTCTTTACTGCCACCTTCTGGTCCCCAGGCACCTACTTGGTAGTTTTAAAATGCTACCTTATATTTGTGGTTCATGATGGCAACTTTTCTTTTTTTTTTTTTTTGGCATGCCACATCGCTTGCGGGATCTTAGTTCCCAGACCAGAGATCGAACCCCAGGCCGGCAGTAAGAGCGTCGAAGCCTAACCACTGGACGGCCAGGGAATTCCTCACGATGGCACTTTAAGCACTTGTTCACATCCTTTACCTCATATGACATTACACAGGTTAGATGTGGTTCGGGTGGCCTTTACTCTTTTTTCATTTGATCCGAAGGCCATAAAGAACTTAAGGGATTTGCCCAGTGACAGAAAGGTAGGAGCTGAGAAAGGACTAACCATGCCTGTTGTTTTCTCCAAGAAGCAAACACCGGGGTTAGTCATTTGACTTTGTTCAGCTACATTTGCAAAGACTTCTATTGCCCTCTCATCCCTTCACAAGCACAACCTTGAATGGAAAATCCCTTGCCCTTAAAAAAGAGAATACTGTTCAAATATACCTTGATCTTTTCAAGGGTAAAATCCATTCCACTTTACAAGGTCTTTGAGAAAAGAATATAGGGGATCTATGATTGATTTTTTTTAATCTGACAGTCAAGATACCGTAGTGTCCTACGGCACAACCCCAAGATGGAGGTCCACCAGCTTCTTCTAAAACATACCTTGGTCTGGAAGCAGCAGTAGAGTTGGGTTAGGTACGGGTGTTTCCGCGCCAGGGCCAAAATCCTCTTCTCTGTCATTGTGCAGTCTACGTCATCATCCTGAAGGATGACATCCTTCTTCAGGACCTTCACAGCATATACTTCATCTTTGCCTTTGAGCTCCGCCAACATGACCTGTAATCAGCCAAAACCACCCCGTAAGTCTATACTTGTAGGGAATCAAAAGAAACCCAAGTCAACATCAAATGCTTTAAAGTCTCCTTTTTGTTCTTTAATTTTAAATAGCATAATAGTATTTAAAATGTAAAGACTACCCATCCTAATACAGCTACTACAATTTATTTATTTTTAATCTCTAACAGTGTCCAGGCAAAGAAAAGTTCAATGCACATCTATTAAATAATTACTCGTATGTTCATATAATTTGTCATACTTGCAATTAGAGTACAGCAAATAGATTCTTTTTTAACTGAACATTATTTCATAAGCATTTCTCTACATGGTCTCCGCCATATCATAGTTGCTGGTACTCAATTCAAGTATATCAGTAACAGTTTAACCATTTACCTCATATTAGACATTTGAGTTACATCTAATTATTATTATATAAACTGCATCAAGCATTTTTACACATATAATTTTTTCTTTCTTTTATATCACAGTTTTAAGATGGAAAGCCTTAGAAGTGGATTATAGAGTTAAATATTTTGCACATTTCCTAACTGACTTTCAAAGAGGAGGTACAATATAATCTGCCGCTGGCAATGTAGAAGTGCTTTAGTTTCATGCAAATTTACCAACAGTGGGTGCTTTCACTTAAAAAACGTTTTTGCTCATGTCATGGGTGTGAAATGTTACCTCAATGCTGTTTTAACTGGTGATGAAACTAAAAATATTTGTTTTCTAATTATATTTACGTTTTGTGCGAATTATTTGTCAATTTCCTCCGTCTAGTTATCTATTTTCTTACACATCTCTATGAGCTTGGTATATAAAGTTACTACCACTTTACTTTTTTTTTTTTTTTTTTTGTGGTATGCGGGGCTCTCACTGTTGTGGCCTCTCCCGTTGCGGAGCACAGGCTCCGGATGCGCAGGCCCAGCGGCCATGGCTCACGGGCCCAGCCGCTCCACGGCATGTGGGATCTTCCCGGACCGGGGCACGAACCTGCGTCCCCTGCATCGGCAGGCGGACTCTCAACCACTGCGCCACCAGGGAAGCCCCCACTTTACTTTCTGCAAATGTTTTTCTAAGACTGTTTTATGATTTTCTGTTATCTTTTTCTATTGAACAGGGTCCCCTATCTTATGTAGTCGAATCTGTCCTTGTTTACCTTTATGGTTTCCTCTATAGCTTTAAAGCTGGGAATGTGATTCCTTCTCTAGAGAGCAAATTAGCAGTTCTATTTTCTTAAAGTTTTCCTATCATTTGATATTTTTGCACTCATTTCCCTATAAAAGTGACAAGACTTTCTCCCATTGAATAACTCCCAAGCACAGTATTCTAGTAGAGCTAAAGAACGGTAACTCAGAGGCTTCACGAGGGTGTTCAGGATGTTAGCCTGAAGACCTCTGTCGCCCACGTATACTACAAACTCTTTAAAACTGGCTCAAACTTTGGCAGCGATTTCTCTGAAGAAGCAACCTAAACGCTCCGGAGTCATCACAGTTCCCAGCCTGCTTACGCCCTATGACAACCTGGAAACTCTGAGCCTGCTTCTTTCCCCTTGAATCTTGCTCACAATTAAACCAGGTCCTGCTCACATCCCAGAGTTATGCCTCCTCAGAGGACTGGGGTCTGTTTCTTATTTAACCAGTCTCTCCAAAGAAGGTGACTGCTTCATCTTTTGCCATTTAAGCCAATCCCAGTTCCTTTCCTGCCACTGCGATCTCAGGATGAGATGGGGCAGGTGAGATGGGTTAAGAACCGGGGCTCATAGCCTGGGGTTTCCAGAGAGCCACTCCCTTTGGAGAGAAGTGGAGCAGGTCTGCAGCTCAGCCTGCAGAAGTCCAGGATGCGTGAGGGCATGGGACCCCTGGGAGCTCCCAGAGCCAGGCACCTGGGCCCCAGAGCACCGGCGCTCTGCTCTGGGAAGTCCTAGAAAGATGACTCCCATCGACCCCCAGGCATGGCTTTGGGAAGAGCAGGAATAATCAGGGGTCTGAACTGAAGTGTTAACCAGCTTCCTAGGCTCTCTGCCCTTCCATCTTCTTTCTAAAATAAACGGGATTGTTTTTCCATCTCACCCCACCTTCAGAATGCTGGCTGATCACTGCAAATACTTTAGCGGGCACACTCTGCACCCAGGCCCCACATCGCTGTGTCGGGCTCGGACACAGCAGGAGAGGGAGAATGGAACCGAGGGCAATGGCCCCTCATCTAAGACATGAGACAGCTGTGCTCAGTCTCTTGCCAGGTGCAGAGGACAAACGAGACATTTAGTCAGTGGCAGAAAAGTCAGTTGAATAACATTATATTTCCAAACTAATACATGCTAAGATTTCCTTTGAGCCCCAGGTTCACTGAGGGCAGAGGTTCTAGAATTCATTTCCAAAGTCTTCATGATGAATTAAAGCCAGAATTTCAGACGGATCTCTGAAGGGAAGAAAGCTATCGTTACTATTCTCGATAATGGGATGCCAGGCACACGTAGTGCCATTTAAACCGTTCCAAGTGCTTTCTCCCCCACTCTCTCACTTGATTCCTGTCCCCATTTGACAAACGAGAAAAACTAAATCCCAGAGAGGTGGAATGACTACACTGAACTCCCACAGCTAGTTAGCAGGAGAACCCTGGCTCCTGTCTGCTTGGCCTCAGGCCATCTGCACTCAACAAGGAAGGAAAACATAATCAGACTAGGCTGAAATGTTCATCACTTAACCTTGGACCAAACCAGCAGCCCTGCCCCTGCATGTCACAGACCTTGCCGAAGCTGCCTTTGCCCAACACCTTGATGAAGTTGAACTCATCCAGGCCCAAGCGCTTGGCCTGGCCTTGCCGGACTTCACCATTCTCGCCCGGGCTCGCCAGCTGGCCGTCGGTGGATGCTGCTGCCCTGTGCTCCTCCCCTCGGTTGTCAAATGACAAGGCCTTCCGGATGTTGTTTTCAAGTTCTTTTATTTCTAGGGCCAAGGGTGACAAGATACTGCATGAGCGCATACCTCACGAGCCCTTCCCATTAGGATTTAATACTCAGCATTTACCCCCATGAGCTCTCAACCCTCTTTCTGGTTCTTCACAGCAGCAGACCCAGTGGGGCATCCCTTTACGTGGCTTCATTTGCTCTGCACACTTTCCTTGGCACCTAACGTACAGCAAGGCCTAGGCATGCAAAGAGGAGGCCGTCCCCGCCAACCAACTCCTTCAGATCTTCCTTTTACTCTGGGACCAGGCCACCTCTCCGAAAGCCCCCTTCAGCCAGTAGCCTATTTATTCCATTATTCTAGGTGTAATGGAGGAATCCTGGCCTTCTCTGGAACCTCGCAGAGTCCCAAAGGCAACAGGTACCCTTCCAGTTTCCTTTGAAAATTAGAACAATGACTAATGGAGAACCATTGTTACAGTAATTATTGGTGAGGTAATTATTTCAATAGCTGGGACTAAGAAGCCTTTACCTTCTAAGGGACTTTATTTGGCCTTGTTGCTGGGTTTATTCTAAATACCCATCTTACACAAGGTTATTTAACAAAATGAACAATGGGCTTATCATCACCAAAAGAACTGCTTCCCAAGAGTGACATGCTGCAAATTTATCTAGGACGGGACAGGGATTCCTCAGTACAATTTCACAACTACGACACAGCCTTGTGCCCCTCCAGAGTATGTGACCTGAATTACCTGGGGATGATAAGGCTGGATGATCCTTTGACCTTTTCTATTTGAGGAAGCTTTATTGTTAGCTATATATTCACCAAGACGTACACTCCTCTGTGTAGAAATGGGCATCTTAAGCATAACCCATTTTTAAAAGATGCTCGTGGATAACTGGGATCACAGGAGGGGAACACAAACTACTGACCCTTGGGAATCAGAATCACGCATTAGTGACCACGTGCTGCTTGACATAAAGACAACTTTGGCTTCTTTTCCGAAGGACTGAGGCCCAGGAGAGCTCACTCCAGGAACCTGGAGATCTTCCTCGGATCTGGAGTTTGACTACTCTGAGATGTGTCGGGGCGGGGGGGGGGGGGGGGTGAAGACAGCTTCCGAGTCTACAGATATGCCCACGCCAATTCTGCAGTTTTCTATCTCTTACTCTTAACTAAGTATAACTTTTGGTCTCAGCACAGAGCTTCTCAGCCTAACTTCCAAGGCAAGTTAATAAATGGATTTTGGAAGACAGAACTTGGATGCTTGGGGATATCAAAACTTGAAGAAAATGTCTTTCTATGTGTTCTTACAACAGAGGGAAGAGGAATAGTGCCTTATTTCTGCTCTGCAATAATGCCATGTCTTGCTAAGAGGGTTTTCACGTCCCTCTGTGCTCACAACACTGCTGGGGAATGCTGTACTTGCACTGACTGGGGCCAAAGAGAGGTCCTGAGGGGCACGGTGTCCTGCCAAGGCTGGACAGCACTCTGGGCAGGGACCAGGCCTAGAAACCCAGGCACCTCATCCGTTACTTGGGGTCTCTTTACCATATGACCCTGGCTCCTTGAAGCTCTCAAAGGAGCTCTCAGTATTAAAAAAAGGGAAACGTGAAAATACCCACACTGGGTCGGGATAGCACCTGCTTGCTTGGAGGCCCCAGAGGACCGTCAGCTTACTAACAGATGGGTCAAACCTCTTTTGAAATGAAGCAGAGTATAAAGGTGCAGAAAGTGAACCAGAGCGGCATGGAGAGGCGCTCAGACCAATTATTCTGTGGCCTCAGGACCGGCATACCCCCTTGCAGCTGTTTTATTTACTCCTAGGTAAGGGCTAGGGTCACGCCAAGGGCTGGGTCACAGGGATGACCCCCAGGGAGGGTTCGATGGCATGGATTCTGAGAATGGGGTCCCTATGCCAGGAGGGGCGCAGTCTCACCCTTACCCCTGACTTAGTTCCTGACCTTTGGACAAACCTTTTCAACTCTCTGCCTTCCACTTCCCACCCTGTAACCTGGGGACAGTAAGGGAGCATGGACAAGAGAGTCGGCGTGAGCATAAAATTAGGATAAGGAAGACGAGAGAAAAGGGGCTACAGAACATCAAGGCGCTACTGTTACGATTCATTAATGGTGGCGACTGTTCTGCCGGTGCAACAATCCCTTCCCAGTGAGATCTGGTTCTGGTCGCCAGAGGGGAAGGTCTTAAACGTGTAAGTGCCTCCTCAGCCTGGCATCCTTGGCTGCCTGTAGAATTCAGAAACCTCTGAGGACTTTCAGCACATTCTGACAGCGAAGGAAACGTCCTGAGCTGAGCTCTACAGGGGAGTCAGTCCCAGAGCTGGCTTCCTCCCCACTGCTTCTCTCAGGCTCTTCGCCAGCCTCACCTTCCTATCCCCACCCACCCACGTGGTAGATGCCCTCCCCCACCCATCCCCCCGACTCCTGCCCTGTTCTCAGGTTTCCGGTACCTTGATGAGAGTCAGGGAGGAAGGAAGCCAGGCTCAGCTGAGCAGTGCTGACGGGCCTGGGAGCAGCGGGGTAAGAGAAGGGCTTCTCCCTCTCCTGAACGTGGAACCAGGGAGAGGCAAAAGAAAAAAAGAACCACAGCACCCCAGCTCGCTCTCTCTCGCCCTGCCTGGGGGGCATTTCAGGCTGGCACAGCCATTTAGTGCCTCACCCTCAAGAAAGCCTTGTAGAGGGAAAGCACAGCTACGGAGTCAGCTGGGAAAGGTCACCTGGAGACCCTCCAGGGCTGCTGGCTGTTTCTGCTCACAAGGCCATGCTTGGATGAAGAGGCCTCGGGCTCCCTCGTCCTTCCAAGGACAGAGCTCAGAGGTAAAGAAGCAAATCTGAGAGTCTCACCTTGGTCACAAGGGGAGGTGGGGGCCGACCTGGATCGATCTTCCTCAGACGGTGAGCTTCCGGAAGCAGGCTGCGGGGACTCAGCCCCAGCAATGAGCTAGAGAGGGGGAGAGAACGAGGGGAGAGAGGGATCAGAAGGGAGCGTGGGGAGTTTCCCTGAGGTCAAAAGCATCAAGAAACGATGCCAGGGGCCCTAGGAGTCCCTGGCGCACAGCAGCAGCTGCTGAATTGACAGTTTGAAGGCAGAGACTCAAGGTTT
Organism: Orcinus orca; assembly: GCF_937001465.1. Classification (NCBI taxonomy): domain Eukaryota; kingdom Metazoa; phylum Chordata; class Mammalia; order Artiodactyla; family Delphinidae; genus Orcinus; species Orcinus orca. The sequence goes on from NC_064571.1 coordinate 54,215,230, forward strand.
CATTTGACAATTAAAGGGAAGAAAACAAGAGATGTCAGTCTGCTTGATTTTTATTCTATCCAAATACAGCTGACCTTTCCAAGCGAAGCCCAACCTTCCCCCTTCCATGAAACCTCCTTGCCTACCCAAGAAACGCAAGTTACCTCATCCAGTGCAACTTGACACCTGCCTCTAACAGCTGCTTGCCATGCATTACTTTGTTCAGCTTCATTTCGTTTGGGGCTCGCTACTCAGGTAGACTGTAGGTTCTTTGAAAGTTAGACCCTATCTAGTATTTGTACTGCTCCTGGCAATTGCAGAGAGTGATACACACAACAGAAGCTCAATAAACGTCTTCAGGTGTGTGGGTATTTGTCGGCAATTGGCAAATTTTAGCAGGACACCCCCAGGGAAGTCTGTTTCCCGGCATAGATGCTGGCATATCCACTTTAAGTTCCCATTTAAGTCAGAGGTTTGGACTCAGAGATTGCAAGCCCTTCTGCTCCCTTTTACTCTTGATCTACCTGCTGTGCACACACGTTCTTTCTGGATGCTGGACTACTTGCGAGGGGCCATGTTAAGGGAACCAAAGCTCTAGCAAGCCTGACGCTCCTGCAAAAAAGCCCCTGAAGCTTCTGGCCAAGGGCACTTGTCTCCCATCCTCTCGTACTAACTTGAGCTACTATTTGGTTCACTTGACTTTTTCCAGCTTTTGCATTAGAAGCATCAAAGCAATAAAAGTATCAGGACTGAAGTCCTTTAGTCTTTGACTTTGTTCCTTCCTGAATTTCTCCATGTTGGCTTCTTACCTCCAGGATCTCCCAAATCCAAGACAGATAGACAATGCCTGGCTACTGCCATTATGGCCCATGTAAATACAGAGGAGGGGGCAGGTACTGAGTTTTCTCTGAAATGTTTCATGGCAATAAGGATTCTGCCTCAGTTTACTTCTAGCAAGAAACAAAATCATGTCCCCTGAACAGGGCTCTCTGTAGAGCTCATAAATGTGTGTGTTCAACACTGTCATCACAGGCTGTTCGTCTAACCTGCCTCCCCGGTGGAGCCCCAGCATTCTGGGTGCTGACATTCTGCTTGCAACTCCCATGTCTTGGGTCAATAACTGAAGTCCTGTTTCCACCAGGGGGACCGACAGAGCTGAGAAGAGCCACCAGAAGCACAAAATCTCACAGTTAACCAGAGAAGAGAATGTTTTTTTCCTCCAATTCTTAAAAAACTGCTTTGTTTATTGGAAAGGTAAGGAAGAAGAAGTTTAAGAAGATGGAAACAACCCAAACCTTCCCATTTCAGGGAAAAGGCTCCTCTGAGAGGCAGCAGGGAAAAGGCATGGGCAGCTTCTAAAATGCCCTTCAGAAGGTATTTCAAGCGAAAATTCAGGGACATTTAGGAGTCAAGTTGTAGAGGCGCCCAGAGTCAGGCTTGTTTTCTAGTAAAAAAAAAAATACCGGGCAACAAGGGCCACCCACCCCCACCAGGATTTCTTGCCCAGTTAACATGGTTCCAATTTTCTCATAACTTAAGTCTTTCAGAGAATTCTTACATTTTCTAGGCTAGGATCCAAGGCTAGGAAGGGCCTTCAAACAAAATGCTACGGATACCTTTAGCTCTATTTACATCTGTGGGCCCTGACTTACCAAAATAACATTTTAGCAAATGGATCTCTTCCTACTGACATTCAGAATGCTATACGGATAGAAACAGGGCTTTGGTCTCCAAAGACAGGCCCAGATGTTTCATGTCGCGGGACATAACAATATTCCTCGGGCAGCCGAGTGCCGGCACTAACACAAATCTTCTTGGCTTGCTTCCTAGAAAAGAATGTGGTTCCAGCTCTTCATCCATTTATCCTCATTAAAGTGATACCAGAGGCAAAGTCTGAGCACTGACATTGCTTTCATGCCAGTCCTGGAGGCAGATAAGTCTATTTCCCTGTCTAGAGTCGAGTCTTTTCTGGAGGGAATTCCGGAGTCCTCATCTTGAAGCTGACATTCCCCTAAGAAACAGCACACTTGAGACTTGCTTAGCTTTTCCCCACCTCTGGAACCGAAGGAGACTTTCATGCTACCTGCCTGACCTTTTCTTTTTTCTTTTCTCTTGAAGCACGTGCTGCTTCAAGTCCAGTGTCTCAAACCCAGCAGTCTCAGAACGTCACTCCAAGTGACTCTCGGGAAGCCAACACAGAGATGCTGGCTCACAAAGAGCTCCAGAAACACCACCAAAGAGCCAGTTACCTTTTTCCTCCTCTGGCCACTGTTGGTGATTTTGTCTGGAGTGACGCCCAGGTCAGCCAGCACTTTGGCAATGCCCCTGGCGTCCACGCCACAGTTGGGAGCCACGTTGGTCTCGCAGCGCCGGTGAACGTTCATCTTGCAGACTGTAAGGAAGCACAGAGGAGAGGCTTCCAAATGGTCATAGCCTAAAACATTACCTTATTTTGTGCTGGTTGTAAAAGGAACACACGTTCATTTGTTAGAATTTAGAAAATGGAGAAAGACAAAACAAGAAAAATGAAAGATCACCCATCATCCCCTCACACAGAACTAAAATCATCCACCATATGGAGAGAACCAGCTTACGGATAAATAAAAATCACATTGAAATTTCCTTTCAGGGAGCAGAACACTGACCATAGAACTTAACTGGTTTCTCTGAAGAAAGTTCAATCGGATGCTGAACCCAAATGGGTCCCCTGTACACAGTTCACTCTATTACTCTGCTGAAATGTGGGAATATTCCCGAGAGAGGAATGCCCACAGTACAGCCTATCAAGATGTTCATCTGAAAACAAAGAGACTGAATGAGGTGACCTCCAAGGCCCCTTTCAAATCCAAAATCTGGGTTCAGAGGGACAAAGGCCATGCCTGAATGTCTCTGTTTTGTCCACACCACTTCACTGTCCTTAGTGTAGGACATCAAAGGCGAAGACGTCAACTGTTTGGGTTTCCAGTCCAGCACATAAGGAGCTTGGAAGTTGCTGTTCTGCCCTAATGGGTAAAAAGCTCAACAAACTGGAAAATCAACAACTCTTCTTAAGATTTATCAGAGAAGTAAGGTCACAGGGCAAACCACTGCCCTGAGGGAGAGACAGACAGGTAACTATATGAATCACAACTTAGCGGAGCAGAAACTCCAGAGCAGCAACCCCGTGGAAACCAGTGCAGGGTAGGGAAGCTGGCACCGAAACTGACGAACTGCTGGGGTCCCAGAGCGGACAAGTCTGAGAGTCAAAGACTCTAGGCTGACACCGTCATAGGGGTCCCCGCACTCTGGGAGCTTTACCTCTAATTGTCTGACCAGGCTTCTCACAGTGAACATTGGAGAAAAATTCCCTCCTGCTTATGACAGGGGGAGAGGGAAAGGATTTTGAAATATACCAGAGCACCCTGTTCTTAACAGGGCCTACTCTCAGGAGAAGCTATTTTGCCAGAGACTAAACTATTGTAGTTTTATCAGATCCTAATCAAACTGGGGGAAGGGAAATACCCAACTCCAGCCCATGCTAGCTATCCTGTCCCACATAAGGTGGAGCGGGGAGGGGGGGGGACCCTGAGAAACATGTGTAAGCTCATAGTTCAGAGGCACAGGCTCACAGAAAGACTGAGATCTAATCATATGACTACAGAATGCTTCCCCTCCCCCAACACCTTAGCACCATGTTACTAAAGGCCTTTTATTGCAGTTCCTGTTACCCAACACATCATGTCTGACTATCAAAAAAAAAAAAAAAATTACAAGGCATACTAAAAGGCAAAAAACAGTTTAAAGAGACAGGGCAAGCAGCAGAACCAGACTGAGACATGGCAGAGATGTTAGAATAACCAGACCAGGAATTTAAAACAACTATGATTGATATGCTACGGGCTCTAGTCAATAAAGTAGACAGCATGTAAGAACAGATGAGCAAGCAGAGAGATGGAAATTCTAAGAAAGACTCAAAAGGAAATGCTGGAACTCAGAAACACTGCAACAGAAACGAAGAAGGTCACTGACGGGCCCATTAGTAGAATGGACATAACTGAGAAAAGAATCTCTGAGCCTGAGGATATGTCAATAGAAACTTCCAAAACAGAAAAGCAAGGGAAACCTACTGAAAAAAAAAAAAAAGGAACAGAATATCTAATAAATGTGGAAGGATTACAAAAGATGTAACATATGTGTATGGGAATACTAGAAGGAAAAAAAAGGGAGAAATGAACAAAAGAGATATTTGAAGCAAAAATGACTGAGAGTGTCCTCAAATTAAAGTCAGACACCGAACCGCAGACCCAGTGAGCTTAGAGAACACCAAGCAGGATAAATGACAAAAATCAAAACCAATAACAAACTACACCTAGGCATATCGTACACAAGCTGCATAAAATCAAAGGTAAAGAAAAATAATCCTGAAAGAAACCAGAAGGAAACAACACCTCACCTACAGAGAAGGAAAGATAAGAATTACATCTGACTTCTTCTCAGAAACCACATAAGCAAGAAGAGAGTAGAGTGAAATGTTTAAAGTACTGAGAGGGGGAAAAAAATGCAGAATTCTGTAGCCTGTGAAATTATCCTTCAAAAGTGAAGGAGAGGGCTTCCCTGGTGGCACAGTGGTTGGGAGTCCGCCTGCCGATGCAGGGGACACAGGTTCGTGCCCCGGTCCGGGAAGATCCCACATGCCGCGGAGCGGCTGGGCCCGTGAGCCATGGCCGCTGACCCTGCGCGTCTGGAGCCTGTGCTCCGCGGCGGGAGAGGCCATAGCAGTGAGAGGCCCGCGTACCGTACAAAAAAAAAAAAAAAAAAAAAAAAAAAAAGTGAAGGAGAAATAAAGACTTTCTCAGACAAATAAAAACTGAGGGAATTTGTTGCCAATAGACCTGCCTTGCAAGAAATGTTAAAAGAAGTTCTTCAGGCAGAAGGGGAGAGGCAGCATGTGGAAAGGAGGGCCTCTGGGGTGTGGAGTTCCCGAGTTTGGAGGCTATTAGCAAAAGATGGTGGATCGCTTGGCAAACAGTGAAGCAAATACTAGACGTAAAAATATAGTAGAAAACTGTTTTGGAGCAGCTGGCCAACCCTTAACTATACCTGGACGGGTTCTTATTGGAGAAGGAGTATTGTCTAAGTTGTGCAGAAAAAAGCCTAAAGCAAGGCAGTTTTTCTTATTCAATGATATTCTTGTGTATGGCAATATTGCCATCCAGAAGAAAAAATATAACAAATAACGTATTATTCCCCTGGAAAATGTCACAATTGATTCTCTCACAGATGAGGGAGACTTGAGGAATGGATGGCTGATCAAGACACCAACTAAATCATTTGCAGCTTATTCTGCCACTGCCACTGAGAAATCAGAATGGATGCATCACATAGATAAATGTGTTACTGATCTGCTCTCCAAAAGTGGGAAGACACCCAGTATGAACGTGCTGCCGTCTGGGTTCCTGACTCTGAGGCAACTGTATGTATGTGTTGTCAGACAGCAAGATTCACACCTGTTAATCGTCGTCACCACTGCCGCAAATGTAGTTTTGTTGTCTGTGGGCCCTGCTCTGAAAAGAGACTTCTTCCCAGCCAGTCCTCTAAGCCTGTGAGGATTTGTGACTTCTACTATGACCTGCTTTCTACTGGGGACAAGGCCAGGTGCCAGCCTACTAGATCGGACTCTTATAGTCAGTCACTGAAGTCTCCTTTAAATGATGTATCTGATGATGATGACGACGATGATAGCAGTGACTAAGGGAATATTTTGAAATATTTAATCGGATGTGACTATCTGAGAAATCAGGTCTGGGGGGAATGTAAAATCCTGAGCTTTCTGTCAGTTTTGCTCTAGCAATGAATTTGCCTGAGAAACTTTTAACCTGTGTGCCTCAATATATTCTACAGAAAGGAGGTCCTGTTACCATCCTCCAACCCCAACTGCTGCTGCCACTCTCTCCTCACCTCCCCCAGCTCCCTATTCTTCTACAGGGATAGACTATTGCGAAAATATCAGAAAAGTTTTTGGTTTCTTATTCTTGTTTTAATTCTACACTATTTTCTTGAATGGTTGGGAAAAGACGTTTATTTAACATATCATGTACTATACTGTTGTTTATTATATGTTCTGTAATATGGAAAAATTAAAAGCAAAGAATGATGGAAAAGGAGTATGATGTGGTTAGCTAATAATGTTATTAGCTTTTTTCTAACCATCCTATCTAAAGGTTAAGACACCAGTAACAGAAATACATGCTTTGGAAATACTTTGGTTGGCTTTTTCACACACCAGGTGGTGCCTTATCATAATACCCCTGTTGCATGGAATAAGCCCCTACCTCCTCACTTTTCAGTTTGTTTTCAAAATACACTGGTGCAGGGCTTCCCTGGTGGCGCAGTGGTTGAGAGTCCGCCTGCCGATGCAGGGGACACGGGTTCATGCCCCGGTCCGGGAGGATCCCACATGCCGCGGAGCAGCTGGGCCCATAAGCCATGGCCGCTGAGCCTGCACGTCCGGAGCCTGTGCTCCGCAATGGGAGAGGCCACAATAGTGAGAGGCCCATGTATCGCAAAAAAAAAAAAAAAAAAAAAAAAATACACTGGTGCTCTTTGAGGTGTAAAATGAATGTTATAAATGCGTGTAATTAGAAAGTACTTCTCATTTGACAGCTACAAATAACTAAATTTAGAGGTTCTTTATTCCATATGAATAAATATTTTCCGTAAAATAGTTGTGATTACTGTATATTTTTACTTTTTGTAGGTACCACATTATAATTGTCATTCTGAGGAATCTGGTTTGAAATTTATCAAATACAAATTGTCACTGCATTATTTCTACTTTTAGTGAGACGTATTTTTAGGTGTAAATCATCTGCTTTAACATTGTTTCTAGAATGAAAAATCTTATACAACTTCTTGAAATTAACCAATCTCTTTAAAAAAATCTCATGCTAGAGCACAGATCTACTCAGGTTGAAGATCTGGAAGAAATAATGTATGAGAATGGTTAGGAGAGACCAGTTAAGTTTGACTAGACTTCATATTTGTGGAAGTATTTTCTATTTCAGTGTGAAACTATCTTGAATTTACAAATATAGTATTATATTTTATAAAGTTTTGTAAAGTCCCAAACAATATTTCTCGTTTTGTAAAACAACTGTATGTTTAATCTGTTTCTGAAATCATTTTGCAATCTATGGAAACAGAGTAGCAATTGATCTTTCTAAATTGTGAACTTTATTGAGTCAGTCTAGATTACTTTTAAGAAGAGGTAGTTTTTCAGTCTTTGCTTTCGAAGCAGCCATTAGGTTGAAAGTATATTTATCATATAAAACTTGATGCATTTTGCACTACTCTCTCCATTTGTATGCTGCAAATAACTGTAGTCTTTCAAATATGAAAAATCAGTCTGAAGTTTGTTTTAAATTCTAAATTCTTTTGTTTTAAAATCTTTAAATCTGGATATATTGCAAAAGTCATGAGAGGTTTGATTTAGTAACTTGTGATGGAGGATTCTTTGGTTTGGTTAAGGCACTCACTTTACTTTTAAATTGTGAAAGCACCTGAGATATATAGATCTCCCTGTAGGAAATGTGAAAGAAAGGCGCAACAGGTTTTTTTTGTTTGTTTTAATATCATATGGACTTCTGTTTCTAAGCAATATTTACATATAATCAATAAACATATCCAAAAAGGACCATGAAATCTGAGAAGTGCTAATGGAGACTTGCTGGTACATAGGAACCTAGCAAATTCAGGAACCAAGGGGAAATGTTCTGAGAAAACATTTATGTTGTCAACCTCTATTGACTCTGTTTTTACAATAAAAAATATTTTATAACTTAAAAATAAAAAAAGTTCTTCAGAAAGAAGGAAAATGATATCAGTCAAAAACTCAGATCTACATAAAGAAAGGAAGAGCATCAGAGAAGGAATAAGTGATGCTAAAATAAAAACTTTTAGTTTTTAAATTCTTACTTGATCTAACAGATAACAACTTTTCAAAATAATAATAGCAACAATGTTTTCAATTATTATGCTTATATATATGTATAGAAAATATATGCTTATGTATAAGTGAAATGAATGACTACAACAATATAAGGAGTGGGACAGAGGAACTAGGAGTATTTTGTTATTATAAGGTACTTGCACTACCCATGAAGTATTAGAGTGTTATTTGAAAGTGGGCTTGGATTAGTTGTAAATGTATATTGCAAACTCTAGGGCAACCACTAAAATAAGAAAAAAGGAGGAGGAGGAGGAGGAGGAGGAGGAGGAGGTGAGGAGGGGGACGAGGGGGAGGAGAACGAGGGGGAGAGGAAGGGGGAGAAGGAGAAGAACTGATATGCTAAGAAAAAAGAGAAAATGGAATCATATAAAATATTCAATTAAAAGCACAAAAGGTGGAAAGAATGTGGAAGACAAAAATAGGAACAGAGAACAAGGGCATCAAATGGAAAACAATAGCAAAAAAGGTACTCATTAATCCAACTATGCTGATAATCAATTTAAATGTCAATGGTCTAAATACACCAATTAGAAGACAGGGATTGTCAGAATGGATCACAAAACAAGACCCAGTACATATCATCTACAAGAAATACACTTTAAATATAAGACACATATAGATTAAAATTAAAGTTATGGAGAAAGATATACCATGTTAACACTAATCAAAAGAAAGCCAGAGTAGCTATATTAATTTCTGACAGGGCAGACTTCAGAGCAAGGAAAGTTATCAGAGACATCAAAGGGCACAATGATAAAGGGGTCAATTCTCCAAGAAGACATTAAAATCCTTAATGTGTATGCACCTAACAACAGAGCACCAAAATACGTAAGGCAAAAACAGCGAACTGCAAGGAGAAACAGATGAACCAACTATTATGGCTGAAGACTTTAACACCCCTCTATCAGAAATAGACAGATACAGAAGGCAGAAAATCAGTAAGGACATAGTTGAAGTCAACAGTCACATTAATCAACTGGATATTTATTGACTGCCTCATCCAACAACAGCAGAACACACATTCTTCTCAAGCTCACATGGAACATTTACCAAGACAGAGCACAATCTGAGCCATAAAACACATCTTAACAATTTTAAAATAATAGAAATCATATAATGTCTGTTCTTAGACCACAGTGGAATTAAATCAGAAGTCAGTAACAGAAACATATTCGGAAAAATCCCCAAATACTTGGAAATTAAATAACATACTGCTAAGTAACACATGGGTCAAAGAAGAAATCTCATGAGAAATTTTAAAATATTTTGAATTGATTGAAAATGAAAATACAACTTTTCATAATTAGTAGGATGCAGCAAAACCATCCTTGAAAGACACAATCTGCCAAAACTCACACATGTAATGCAGTGTAAAAGATCTATATCTATTAAAGAAATAAAATCAGTAATTAATAGCCTTCCAAGACAGACAGTACCAGGCTCGGATAGGTTCACTAGTGAATTCCAGGACCACACACTTAAGGAAGAAATTATACCAATCCTCTACAATATCTTCTAGAAGATGGAAGCAAAGGAAACATTTCCTAACTCCTTTTATGAGACCAGCATTACCCTAACACCAAAACCAACAAAGCCATTACAAGAAAAGACAACTGCAGACCAATATCTCTCACAAATATAGATGTAGAAGTCCTCAACAAAATACTACCAAATTGAATCTAACAATGTATAAAAAGAAATATATATCATGACAAAGTATGATTTATCTCAAGTATGCAAGGCTGGTTCAATATTTGAAAATCAGTTAATGTAATCCATCACATCAACAGGCTAAAGAAGAAAAATCACAAAGCCTATCAATCAATGAAAAAGAAAAAAACATTTGACAAAATCCAACACCCATTCATAATAAAATCTCTCCGCAATGAAGAAATAGAGGGGAACTGCCTTAACTTGATAAAGGACATCTACAAAACCCTACAACTAACAACACGCTTAATGGTAAGAAACCAGAAGCTTTCTAGTTCCAAGAACAAGGCAAGGATGTCCCTTCTCACCACTCCTTTTCAATACTGCATTGGAAGTACTAGCTAACGCAATAAGACAAGAAAAGGAGGTAAAAGGTATAGTGCTTAGAAAGGAAGAAATAAAACTGTCTTTGTTTGCTGATGACGTGATTATCTATGCAGAAAATCTGAAAGAACTGACCAAAAAACTGGAACTAATAAGTGATTATTGCAATGTTGTAGGATACAAGGCTAATATACAAAGCCAATCACTTTCCTATTTATCAATAATGATTAAGTGGAATTTAAAATTAAGAACATGATATCATTTGCATTATCACCTAAAAACTGAAATACTTAGGTATAAATCTAAGAAAATATATACAAGACTGAGGAAAACTACAAAACTGATGAAAAACAAAAACACAACTAAATACATGTAAAGATATTCCATGTTCATGGGTAGGAAGTCTCAATGTTGTAAGGAGGCAGTTCTTCCCAGTGTGATCTATAGACTCACTGAAATCTCAATCAAAATCCCAGGAAATTATTTTGTAGAGATTGACAAACAGATTCTAAAGTTCACATGGAGATGCAAAAGACCCAGAATACCCAACATAACATTGAAGAAGTGTTGGACAACCAACACTACCTGACTTCAAGATTTACTGTAAAGCTATAGTAATCAAGGCAGTGTGTACTGGTGAAAGAATAGACAAACAGATCAATGGCACAGAATAGAGAACCCAGAAATAGACCTCCATAAACATACAGCTGATTTTCGACAAAGGGGCAAAGGCAATACAAGGGAGCAAAGATAGTCTTTTTCAACAAATGGTGCTGGGACAACTGGATATCCGATGCAAAAAAAAAAAAAAAGAACCTAGCCACAGATTTTACACCCTTCACAAAAATTAACTCTAAATGGGTCATAAACCTAAATATAAAACTCAAAACTATGAAACTCCTAGAAGATAACACAGGAGGAAATCTAGGTGCCCTTGGATACGGCGATGACTTTTCAAATATAACACAAAAGGCATGATTAATGAAAGAAATAATTGATAAGCTGGACTTCATTAAAATTAAAAACTTTTGCTCTGCAAAAGACACTGTCAAGAGAATGAGAAGATAAGCCACGGACTGGGAGAAAATATTTGCACAAGACATATCTGATAAAAGCTTATCCAAAATATGCAAGAACCCTTAAAACTCAACAATAAGAAAATGAACAACCCAATTAAAAAATAGGCAAAAGACTTGACTGGAAACCTCACCAAAGAAGATATACAGATAGCATACAAGCATATGAGAAGATGCTCCACATCATATGGCATTAGGGAATTGCAAATTAAAACAAGATACCACTACACACGTTTTAGAATGGCCAAAATCTAAAACACTGACAACACCAAATGCTGGTGAGGATGTGGAGCAACAGGAATCCTCATTCATTCCTAGTGGAAATGAAAAACGTCTTCCACTTTGGAAGACAGTTTGGTAGTTTCTTACAAAACTAAACATACTCTTAGCTTACAATCCAGCAATCACACTCCCGGTATTTACCCAAATTAGTTGAAAACGTATGTCTACACAAAAACCAGCACACGGATGTCTACAGCAGTTTTATTCATAATTATGAAAACCTGGAAACAACTAAGATGTCCTTTAGTAAGTGAACGGCTAAATAAACTGTGGTAAGTTCATACAATGGAATATTATTCAACACTAAAAATACATTAGTTATTAACCCATGAAAGACATGGAGGAAACTTATGAACACTACTAAGTGAAAGAAGGCAATCTGAAAAGACTATATATTATATGATTCCAACTATATGACTTTCTGGAAAAGCAGAACCACAGAGACAGTAAAAAGATCAGTGATTGCCAGGGGTTGGGGGGAGGCAAGGATGAATAGCCAAAGCACAGAGGATTTTTAGGGCAGTGAAACTATCCGTATGATACTATAATGGTGGATACAACACACTGTACATTTGTCCAAACCCACAGTATATCCAACACCAAGAGGGAACCCTAATGTAAACTGAGGGATAATGATGTATCAATTTAAGTTCACTGATTGTAACAAATATATCAGTCCGGTGGGGACGTTGATAGTGAGGGAGGCTGTCCATGGGTGGGGGTAGGAGGGTATATTGGAAATCTCTGTACTTGCTCCTCAATTTTGCTGTGAACCGAAAACTGCTCTAAAAGTTAAAGTCTATTAAAACACACACACACACACACACACACACACACACACACAGAGTTTCTGGAGTGAAACCAGGCAGGATGGCCAGACCTCCTACTGGCCCTTCACGGCCTGGTCCCTGACCTAGAGGGAGGGACAGCGCAGACTCCACTCCCCCTCCTTCCCAACCCAGGCTTGAAGAGTTCAAGTGAATTATGGAGCTGAAGATGCCCACAGAACCAAAGGCAGGGGTGTGGGGATGGGGGAGCATGTGCGCTGATGGGAGGGGACCTTTCTCAGACAATATAAACGAACGAGAAAGCTCCACCACAGCCTGGCCAAGGTGCCAAATCCATTAACTGAGTTATTACTAACAATGCCTGAAAATCCTCAGAGCCTCCCAGACTGCAGGCAGCAGCACTCAGCTCTGAATCCTCTGTCCCACTCCCCTTAGCAACAGCTACCCTTTGACACACAGCCCACCTCACCTGCACCTGCCCACCAACTTCACGCAAGTCGTCTTCTGTCTCTTCTTGAGGTGACAGAAAGGACAAGAATGAAGCAACCAAATGAAGAGCGAGAATTTCTTAGCAGGGGCAGCTTATCTAGGTGATTTAGTCACTGGCGCCCCCTGGTGTTGTAACGCCAGACCTGTCCATCCTAATGAAACAATTAGCTCAGGTTGGCTGGTCAGCAAGATAGGATCGGTCTTCGGAGACTTTGTTTTTCATTTTTTTAAATTCTGTTACTTCCCTAGGAGAACTGTGTAGTTGTTCCAATAGGTTAAGTTTAAAAAAAAATCCAATAACATGTCAGTTAAAATGGACCACATGAAAAAGCAACTTTGAAAGTGCTTTGAAAAGTCTGGAAACAAGAGGGCAAAGTTGGCTGAGGGAGGGGAACTTGACATAATTTAGGCAGCCACAGTGGGGCTCCTGGAAGCTGTAAGGTGACACCCAGAGGCTGCAGATCAGTAAGAGAAAGTGGATGTGCCAGTTGGAATCAAAAGAAAGGGGAAGTCAGAAAGAGAAAAACAAATACCGTATGCTAACACATATATATGGAATCTAAGAAAAAAAAAAAAGGTCATTAAGAACCTATGGGTAAGACGGGAATAAAGACACAGACCTACTAGAGAATGGACTTGAGGATATGGGGAGGGGGAAGGGTAAGCAGGGACGAAGTGAGAGAGTGGCACGGACATATATACACTACCAAATGTAAAACAGACAGCTAGTGGGAAGCAGCCGCATACCACAGGGAGATCAGCTCTGTGCTTTGTGACCGCCTGGAGGGGTGGGATAGGGAGGGTGGGAGGGAGGGAGACGCAAGAGGGAAGAGATATGGGAACATATGTATATATATAACTGATTCACTTTGTTATAAAGCAGAAACTAACACACCATTGTAAAGCAATTATACTCCAATAAAGATGTTTAAAAAAGAAAGGGGAAACGTTTGGGGCAGACAAACCAGCCAAATCACCCCCCTTCTGCACTCCTCTGCCCCATCCCAACTGGTGAGCACCCAGGCCCAGTGGCAAGGCTCCCAAACCCCTCATAGCTCGAGGCTGCCCCTAAGACTTCCCTTTCCAGGCAGCTTCATATTGTTCATTTTCAACTGTTCCACCTGGATGAACTGCACTGGGAAGAAACAGCTGCCCTGCTGGGGCTCTTCTAAAAGGAGGATCATTATAGTACTACTACCTAGTTTTTCATCACATATTTGTTGAGCTCCTACTCTGTGCTGGGTGGTACTGCAGCAGCAGTGTCATCCTCAGGACAGATGGGGGCTCGAGCACTCTGACCTTCATTTTGGTTTCCATGTTTCCACCCTTTTCATAGCTGAGATTAAAGCGAGGGTTGCAATGGTGCAAGTCAAGCTGTTGGGATTTCTCCCAAAGCAAGCGGATGACACTGTCAGAACAATCACAAAGGGAGATGGGCAGGCCTATGTGCCCTGCAGAAATCTCTTTACATGAGGGTTACTTGGCCCTAGAGGGTAAGCCAGGGCAGTGGTTTGATTTTGTAACAGATTAGTCAGCCACGCCACACTCAGAGGCAGAGCACACACAATTCTGAACAGGAAATCGTGTGCTTGTGCCATGGAGGTTGGCAGGGGTGGGAGAGTGACTGATGCAGAGTCCTGGGCAGAAGATGAGAACAGGAGGTTAGAGGGGAGCTCCTTGGGGGTTAAACTGCGCACCAACTGTCACCAGATAGAGACTGGGCACTGGAACCACCATTCAAAGCTTTCCAGAAGCAATGACTGGCCAACTGTCTGCTACCTGGCATTCCTCGGACGAAAACTCTGACTGAGTCTCCCACTGACCTTCCACTTATGATGCGGGGCATTTGTCATGATCCCCAGGCATTGCCAGCTGCTACTGCAAGGATTCAGAATCAACCAAGGAGGCTCCTGTGGCATTTCAGTGCTGAGCAGGGAACTGCTTCCTCCTCCCCCGCCCTCTAGGTGTAACTCGTTACCTACCTAGAACATCTTCCCCTGCCCTCCTTTCCAGGTCCTTCTCCTCCCTCAAGGTGTAGCTCAAGCCCCATTCCCCCCAGCAAGCCTGTCCTGACCAAGTTCCTGTTGGCCTCTCTTGCCCTTGAACTGCTCACACGTATTTCTGATTCACCGCTTGAACTGTTGTCTATATTTAACTTATGTTTTAATGCCCAAGTAGAGGGCAAGTTTCTAGAAAACTAAAGTGATGTTTTATCTCCAAGTTCTCCCTGATGCCTTGCACAAAGCAGGATGCCATGCTTTTCAGTGTATTCTAACTCTGTGGAAATTAGTTAACACATAGGCAGCAAAAATGACCAGACGCCAGCAGATAATAGGTAACTGAAATCCTGAAGTCACTACATAGGCAGTTTCTGATCATGCAAAATTAAATGTCGAGGCACGAGAAGGTGAAGCAGGCAGTGAACATGACTTATGTAAAAACAAACAAGCAACAAACAGACGAAAAGTGTCCTTCTGTAATTCCCTCCTTATGTGGTTCAACCACAAAAGATAGGGCTTGAAGTTACTACAGGACTTCTACGAGCACTTCTTCATAATTATTCATACAAATGCATGAAGATGCATATATGAGGATGTCTGCAGCAGCATTAAATGGTGAGGACACAGAAACAAGTAAATGTCCATCAAGAAGGTAAGCTTTAAATAATGTATGGAATGTCCCATGATGTGGAACATTAAGCAGCCAGTAAAAAGAATGATGTAACCTTGTATACGCTGACTTGTAGGAAAAGCAAATTACAGAACAATGCCTATAGCATTTAATTAACAAACATTTGCTGAATGCTAATGTGTCCGGCACTGTTCTAGATGCTGGGGAAACAGCAGAGAACAAAACAGACCAAAAAAACCTCTGCCCTCATGGATCTTATATTCTGATTAGGAGAGAAAGAAATAAACATAAAATATAGGTAATTTAAGTTATTAGAATGTGACAATTGTTTTAAAGAGGAAAAAAAAGCAGAGGAAGGTGAAGGAAGTTAAGAGATGGGAGCTTCAGTTTGTAGAAGGGTAGGCCTCCCAGAGAAAGTGATCATATTTCCGTGTGTGTGTGTATGGTGGGAAGGGGGGTGGGCAGCTTCTAAGTTGGCTTATAATAATCTCCACCTTCTGGTATCTGACCCTTCACACCATTCCCTCCCATTAAATGGGGGGCTGGACGTAGTGATTCTCTTTTAACAAACAGAAAATGTCAAAAGTGATGGGATGTCATTTTTGAGATTGGGTTACAAAACAGTACGGCTTCTGTTTTGGGCATCCCCTCTTGCTTTCTTGTTTGCCTGCTCTGAAGGAGACCAGCTTCCATGCTGTAAGTTGCCCTCTGGAGAGGCCCATGTGGCAAAGAACTGATGTCTCTAGCCAACAGCAACATGAGTGAGCTTGGAAGGGATTCTCTTCCAGTTGAACCTTCAGATGAGACCAAAGCTCCACCTGTCAGCTTGATGCAAACTCACGAGAAAACCTAAGTCAGAAGCACTCAACTAAGCTGCATTCAGATTTTTAACCCAGAGAAACTCTGAGGTAATAAATATTGGTTGTTTAAGCCACTAGGTTTTGGGATAATGTGTTATACACCAACAGATGCCTATTACAGCGTACATGTGTGTATATAAGTATTCATGCAACAAATGCACACAGAAAGGCTTGAAAGGATCCACAGCAAATTGTTAGTAGCAGTTAAGGCTGGGGATGGTTGTGGAAAAAGAACACAAAGGGTTTTAATATTTTTTATACATATGCTTAAGACTTAAGTCTTGCTTGAATCTTTCCTAGTGAGAATTATTTATGTATTATTTGTGGCTTTGTTTGTTTGTCTTTTGGCCATGCTGCACGGCATGAGGGATCTTAGTTCCCCGAGCAGGGATTGAACCCATGCCCCCTGCCATGGAAGTGCGGAGTCTTAACCACCGGACCGCCAGGGAAGTCCCTTGTGTTTTTTTTTTTAATTCTAAAAATACGAATAAAAGTTGAAGAAATGACAAGGAACCTAGCTGTCAAAAAATAATAGTGAAGGGCTGATATTTTAAAAAATGATGAGAATAAAAATCCTTTTTCATGTCTCTAATGTTTTTTAAATATCCAAAAAGGAAGGAAGGAAGGGAGGGAGGGAGGGAGGGAGGGAGGGAGGGAGGGAGGGAGGGAGGGAGGGAAGGAGGAAGGGAGGGAGGGAGGGAGGGAGGGAGGGAGGGAGGGAGGGAGAAGACCTTTTCTTCCTCCTATCTTTATGGCTCTTGCAGCCACTCCACGAGGTATATACAGCTAAGATCACTCTGTTTTCATTACTTTCATTATAATTCTCAGAAGGCAGGTGGGCAGTTGGGGTCACCTGGCCAATGGGCCCTGCCTGTAATTGCCCAGCCAGGCAGTGACAGAACCAGGACAGACCAGTTCCCTGGACTCCTAATCTGGGATCTTCACTGGCCACAGCTCTCTGCCTAAGGGGTTTCCCCCAAACAAGATGGTCTGTTCTTCATTACCCACGGGACAGTGACACTCTGCCCCTTAGCCCACAAAAGCAGGCTCGGATCACAGCTGTTACTAGGATAGGATCTGAGAGAGAGTCAGGAAGCCAGGAAGGAGATTCTTCAGGAATTTCCAGGCCAGAACTTTCCCAACTGTACCTATCCTCCACCTCGGTACAGAGCTGCAGTCAGAGAGGACAGGCAGGAGTAGGGAGCCCACCGCAGATGGGGACCGGCAAACCAGGAGGGCACTGTGGATTGTGAAAAGAGGTCTGGCTTTCTGTTAAATTGCCCATCGGTGCCTGATGACTTCAGGGCGGCTGTGCTGGAGACATGAGTGTGAGCTCATGGGCAGAAGAGAGGCGGGCAGTGACCCACAGGACACGTGAGAACCCCACATCTTCTTTAGAGAAGGAAACACAAATCCTAAGGTATTGGCAGTCTCTACCTCCACACGGAAATAACTCCATCAGTCAATGGAAAAACAAAACACAGGTGCAAAAGGACCCTAGGGAGTTCACTGTACAGGTGGTCAGGTTGGGGAAGCAGCACAGTTCAAATAAAGTGAAGAATAAAAAGGGTTCAAATGCCTCAGTGATGCTAATATTTGAACCTCTGAAGCTAATTTCTGGACTAATAGTGGCTGAGGGCTCAGACAGACCCTCAACGAGCCTGGAGAGAGACACAGCAACTGTGCCAGCACTCAAATCATAAGACAAAAGACAGGAGGGAATTCCCTGGCAGTCCAGTAGTTAGGACTCCGTGCTTTCACTGCCGAGGGCGCAAGGTTCAATCCCTGGTCGGGAAACTAAGATCCCGAAAGCCACGGGGCACAGCTAAAAACAAAAACAAAACAAAACAAAACAAAAAAACAAAGGACAGGAATGAAATATTTTGCCTTATCACTTAGCGCTGGTGTTTTTCTGCCCTGATTAAGGACTCAGTTACCAAAAATAGCCCGTGAGCATCCTCCAAGCGTCTGTCCCCTCTGGGCTGTGGGAGGGAGGTGGCAGCCCGGAAGACAGAGGCATCCCAACAGGCCCCTTGTTGTATCCCCTTTGCACACTGTTCTCCATTCTCCACCAGTAAAAAGGGGGTAATTATGTTCCCTCACCCTGGTTGACAGAGGGACGATCCCTGAAAGAGTATATGCACCACACTCGAACCCATGTGGCTCAGGCAATTTTAGGCTGAAGGGAGAGTGACCAGGACAGTCTCATGGATCCTTCCTTATAGACCCAGGCTCGAGAGAAACTGGTTTCACTAAAAATACCTAAACCGATTATCGCCAGGAGCAGGACAGGCAACAAAGCTGAAGCCAAAGACCAGCAGGCCAAGTGGCTGGTGTCCCACCACGACCAGGGGATAGGGGCTCCAGCCCAGGAGGCCAAGCCAGCCTGATCCAGCAGAGGTGAGGATCTGACGGAGTCTCCCCGAGCAGGAGAGGGCACGGAGCACGGGTCAGAGCCAGGGCAGGAGCCCGCTGCCTGGGTTTAACTCCAGCTCCATGGGGACTTGCTCTGGGACCCCGGGCAGGTAACTAAGTCTTGATTTCCTTTTCTTAGCAATCATAGGAGCGGAACCAGGCTTAGACCCAGACACGAGGGGCCCCTGCCCTGGCCCTTCCTGGCCTCTTCTAGTCATCAAACTCTCCACAGGGTAAGGGGCCGGCAGGGGCAGAAAGACTTGAGGTTGAAAAAGGATCAAAAGTGAGAAGCAAACACAGGGGATTGGCGGGGGGTGGGGGGCAGTGAAACCACTCTGTATGATACGTGTCATCATACATTTGTCAAAACCCATAGAGTATCCGACACCAAGAGTGAAATTAATGTAAATTACGGACATTGGGTGATTATGATGTGTCAATGTAAGTTCAGCGACTGTAAGAAATGTATCACTCTGGTGGAGGTGGTGATGGTGGCGGAGGCTCAGTGTATGTGGGGTCAGGGGGTATATGGGAAATCTCTGTACCTTCAGTTCAGTTCTGCTGTGAATCCAAAACTACTCTAAAAAAATAAAGTCTATTAATTGAGAGAGAGAGACAGGAACAGCAAGAGTAGGAAAGGAGCAAGGAGGAAATGGCCAAGTCATGGTAGCAGAGGAAAAGGACAGGGAACATCTGTGAACTTTTGCTGGGGGCCTAAATTCTGAACAGCCTTTACCTTCTCGTCTCTGTGTGGCCTGACCCCCTCACGTTCCCCTGGGCTCCAGTGAACAGGAATCCTTGCTCTAGGCAGCCTCGTTCATCCCATCCTTTACTTGAGCAGGCTTGAGAGTGTTTCCTGCCAAAACAGAGCTGAGTACACCATCCCTGGGCCCTGCCTTCTCCCGGGGTCGTCCAGGGACCCACAGCCCTAGTTGCTGCGTCTGGGCATCTGGGCTGCTTTCTAAAGATATCAATATTTATGATATGACGAATCTTCATTTAGATTCCCTAGATAGATCAATAATTAATAGATTTACTAAAAACCAGACATGGCTTCATCAGAGTCCCGTCCAAAGCAGGCACTCTGCTTCCCAGCAACCCCACTCAACTTTCCAAAAAATGCATCACTCCTCTGAAAACATCTGAGATTCCTGCTGCATTGTTTTCTTTCTCTTCCTTTGTTTTAATGTCACGTAATGGCAAAAAGGATTTCGGGTAGGCCCTGTTTCTTTCAGGTCACGTGCTAGAATTCTAGAAAGGGAAATGTGAATGTCTGGGAAGCTCACACAGGACACGAGATGTGTCAGCAGCAGCACTTCCTCCTGTCCTGGGGCAGGTCGTCCTCATTTCCCGCGACAGCTGTTTCCAACCCTGCTCATGCCTTCCACACCACCCCCACTTCTCACCTCAACTTTGAACAGGATCTCCTGTTTCAGAAATCCTTATTTTTATTTGCAATGCCCTCAAAAGATTCAGAACTTAAATGATCACTCTGCCTAATCACCTCCTCCTGGACTCCCTTCCCCAACATAGGATACATATCTGTACCCTGGCCTGGCCTTGAGGCTTTCCTTCCACAGGGAGAAGGGGTATCCATCTCTCTGTCCCTGTTCTGTCAATGGTCCCCTGTCTCTCCTGGCTCACCATTTCCACTGTCTTTTTCCTGATTATATAAAATAACCTGAAAATACTTCACCCTCCATTCTCACTTCAGCCTCTGCACTTGGGCATCCATCCCCACTGCCCCACCAAGACAGCTCCTGCTGAGGGCACTAGTGACCTCCCTGTTGTTAAATCCAACCCCATGTTCAACTTTTTTTTAAGTTTTATTGAAGCATAATTGACCTACAACACTATGTTATTTCCAGGTGCACAACACAGTGATTCAATATTTCTATACATTACAAAATGAGCACAATAAGTCTAGTTACCATCTGTCACCATACAAGGATACTACAGTATTACTGAATCTATGCTCCATGCTGTACATTTCATCCTTGTGACTGACTCACTTATTTTGTAACTGGAAGTTTTTACCTCAATCTCCCTTACCTATTTCACTCCCCCCCTCCCCCCATCAACCACCTGTTTGTTCTCTGTTTCTATGTCTGTTTCTGTTTTGTGTTTGTTCACTTGATGTTTTATAGATTCCACATATAAGTGAAATCATACAGCATTTGTTTTTCTCTGTCTGACTTATTTAACTTAGCATAATACCCTCTAGGTCTATCCATGTTGTCACAAATGGCAAGATTTAATTAATTTTTATGGCTGAGTACTATTCCATTGTGTGTGTGTGTGTGTGTGTGTGTGTGTGTATACATCTTTATCCATTCATCTATCAATGGACACTTAGGTTGCTTCCATATCTTGGCTATTGTAAATAATGCTGCAATGAACACAGGGGTACATGTATCTTTTCAAATTAGTGTTTCTATTTTCTTCAGGAAAATACCCAGAAGTGGAATTGCTGGATCATATGGTGGTTCTATTTTCCCATGTTCTACTTCTTACTTTAATAACTTCTTGGAAACATTTGGCACTATCCATCATTTCCTTCTTTAAATTTAAAAAAAATACTCTACTCTTTTGGCTTCCATGATGCCATCCCTTGCTACTTTTCCTCCTACCTCTGAGGTCTTTCCCTCCCAGCTTCTTTGCACACTCATCCTAGGATGCTGGTACCCCACCCCACCCCCCAGATTCCCAAGTTGTTTTCTTCTTTCTTCACACTCAAGGTACTTATCCTGGGGATGACATCTACTTTATAGGTTTAACTACTACTTAGACACTGACAAATCCCAAATCTAAATGCTCAGTCTAGACTTCTCCTCGGAGTTTCGATGAGAACGTCCAACAGTCAGACAGCTCCATGTAAACTTCCCACAGGCACCTCAAAGTTAACATGCCCCCAGCTCAACTCCACCATCACTGCCTCCAGCCCTGCCCTCCCTCATGTGTTCCCTGTCTCAGCGAGTAGTGTCGCCATCCTCCCAGTTGGATCTCGTCACTACAGCCAATAAATCACTCCTTGATACCTCTTAAGTGGGTTTCCTTCTTTATTCCCACTACAGCCAGCACCTTATTTCCAGTCCTCATAATTTCTCATTGGGATCCCTTCAATGACCAATTGGTTCATGGCTTCAGCTTTCCTTCTTATACTTTACCTTTCTCCAATTTTTCCACAATAGGTATTTATCAATAATACATTCACTAATAATAACATACTGATTTTATAACATAAAGTAATTTCATAAAATTTAATGTTTTTCATTTTTTAATTAAATTTAAAATAATAAAACACTGTTTTAAAATAATGTCCATGAGACGTTCCTGCCCAATAGTTCATGGTTGTCCAACTCTGTGAGCAGGTTGGGACCAGCTTGCGAAACTGGACACTCTATCCAGGCCCCCAGGGTATGTCCCCACCTCCCCATATTACATGCCATAACCTGTGTCACTTAGCACACTCATTTGAGCAGAAATCAATTCACAGGCAGGACAGCAGGAAACAGAGGAAGAAACTCAAGACTCAGAAGTCAAGGTTCAAACCCTACTTCTGCTCACAAGCTACATGACATGATCAAATTACTTAGTCTCTGAGCCCGTTTCCTCATGGGGGCCATGGGCATAATATAACATCTATCACAGGCCTACAAAGGATCAATAAGATGTGACAGTGCTTTAGCAGGGTTCCTTCCAAGAGTAAGCTCTGAACCACAGATGGTGACAGAAGAATCTCTATGACTTATTTCAGGGCCCACCTCTGAAAACTTTTCTTCCCTTCTACTCTAATGTATTTTTTCCTTAAATTTCTTCTGCACTTTCATAGGCTCATCTTGTCTCCCCAGCTTGTTCACTATCTTAAAAGATGGAGCCATGCCTTCCTTCTTCTGGTTCCCTCTACAGAGTCCCTTGAATGGCCTCTGCACAGAGACTGCTTAACAAATGCTCAGAGTAACTAATAAGGGCTTAGCGAGGGCTTGGGCTCAGTCCTTTGGCCAGGCCTGGAACGCGCTCTCAAGGCTACGAAAAGATTCTTTAAGAGGAGGGACATCGGGGTGCAGGTGCGGGGGGAGGAGGCCAGGACCAGCGCCTTACCTTTGCACTGCAAACCCTGCCGCAAGAGGCCCCAGAGCAAGGAGCCGCAGTGGTCGCAGAAGGTGGGAACCTTGTAGTTGTGGATCCCGAACTTGTGGGGCATGTTGACACTGAACCGCTGGGAGCCCACCTGCAGGGACGGCAAAACACAGGGTCACCGCTCAGCTCCTTGCTCTGAAAGCTGCCCTGGGAAAGAGGTGAAGAGAACCTCCCTGCTGGGACCCTTATCCCACTCTCTCTGCTGCTCTGCTGGACTCTGCTCCCCCACCAGTCCCCTCCGGGACTCCAGACCTCCAACTCCCATGGCACACAGCACTCAACCTGTACCTCACATTTTGACCTTAAAGAACTGTCATTATGTGCTTTTAATGCTGCTTGAGCACCAAAGCCTAGCTAGGCAGAGTCTTTCTGCAGCCTGATGGTGGATGTGGGATTCTGTGAACACCCAAGAACCCAGCACAGCCGTGGAAACTGTAGGTCATCAGTTAGGACCAACAACCACCACGATGGAGATGGCTAACACTGAGTGGTGACCACTAAGGGCGCTGAGGCGTCGGTGCTGACCACAGGCCAGGCACCACCAGCTCAGTTAAACCTCACCGCCACCCTACGGGGTGCGCGCGAGTTTACAAATGAGGAAATTAAGGAACAGGGAGATTAAGAGATGTGCCTGCAGGCGGGTACGTGGCAGAGTCAGGATTTGAGGCTGTGGGTCTGAATTCAGGGCCCAGGCTTTTTAACCACTATGCTGCCACTCATTATTTAAAAGGAGTAAAGAGAAGGTGGCAAGAAGGAAGGGCAGAGGATGGGGGAGAGGAGTCTAGGCATCTGATCTGCAGGCCTGGGTCTGCCACCAGCCCCCTGTGAGGTCTCAGGCAAGTTTCCTGACTTCTCGGGGCTTTGGATCCCTTATCCAGCAAAGAAGGATGACACCCCCAACCCACCTAATACGACAAGATTGTGGGGTCAATGACACGCTGGGGGTAGAGAGGTGGGAAACATTAACGGAAGCAAGACGTCAGCAGGGGTCTCCCTCTGCCCTCTAAGAGACGCTCTCCACCTACTGATACATCTCTAGCCACACGAACAAAATCTGCCCCTCTCAGGACAGCAGGGCACCATCACCTGAGAGCCCCTGGGCTCGAGAGAGCATCACTCTTGCTACTCCAGGCATTAGGGACAGCGCACAGCAGAGGAGCTGTCCTTGGCTCACTGCTGCCCGGTGAGTGAAAAGCCCTCATGGGGGGGGTGGGTGAGAGCTGGGCACAGACATGAATGTGAACACAAACACCGAGGTATGTCACACACACCCTCAGGGTCACTCAGCTTCATATCAACCTCCTTATCACCCGGCAACAGGAATGGCTGATCCTGCCGCTGCACCAGCATCTTACTGAGCCCTGCTTGAGGTGCATTGGCTGTCTACTGTGCACTTACCCCAGCACCAGCATCCCAGTATTTACTGAAAACAATCGTGCCCACCCCTCCGTAGATTTGCAGCATACGTGTGCCTATTTGTGAATATAAATAAACCTGTAGAGGTTCGCAGTTCATAAGATTTACGAGACTTTTTTTTAACTTACTGAGACTTATGAGATCCTTGAAAGCAGGAATCATGTATTCCTCTTTATTTCATTGGGACATGGAACAATTATCTGACATACAGGAAGTGCTCAATAAATGCTCAATAAAATGTCCATAAGAAGGAAGACAGACAGACAGCAACCTAATCATCTTTTTCTTTCATTTACTTAAACTAATGAGGGTAATAACATACTTCGGGTTATGATCCTAGACCAGGAGCCAGGAGACCCGGGTGACAGTGACTTGCAATTTCTACCCTGTCAGTAGAACCTCTGTAAATAATTTTGGTGCTTTGTACTGTCTGCCCTCCAGGGACATGGGACACTCAATCTAAGCCTCGTCCCTTCCTGATTTCCAGAGATGGCGGGAAATCAAAAGGAGATAAAAGATGGAAATGCTTTGGATGTTGAGATGTCACTTGGCTGAATTCTTCTTAAGAAGCAGGTAGAAGATCTCTATAGGTGACTCCTTCTAGAAGCCAAAGTATAAACCCATTTGATTATAAACACAGCTGATTATAAATCCACCCAAGGCCTCTCTGACTCCCAAATCTAATGGCCTGATTATACAGTATTTATTTATTTCACCGAGAATTAAAATCATGTATTTGAAATCAATTGTTATGAACACAGATAACTTCTCTACTTAGATTCACACCTGTCATCTTCCCCAAAAGGTTTATTTTTATTTTTATTTTTTTATTTTTTTTTTTGCGGTACGTGGGCCTCTCACTGTTGTGGCCTCTCCCGTTGCGGAGCACAGGCTCCGGACGCGCAGGCCCAGCGGCCATGGCTCACGGGCCCAGCCGCTCCGCGGCATGTGGGATCCTCCCAGACCGGGGCACGAACCCACGTCCCCCGCATCGGCAGGTGGACTCTCAACCACTGCGCCACTAGGGAAGCCCTCCCAAAAGATTTTTACATCAGTTAGTAGAACCACTCTTCTAATCACTCAGGAGAAACCTGGCTTCAAGTCGAATCTTCTCTCTTCCTTACCCCTAACAACTTCTCTAACAGTCAATCTAACACTAGTTTCTAAGATTAAGAGAACACAGTGGTCAAGGGCTCAGACTCCGGAACTGACTAGCTGGATTTGAACGTGGCTTTTTCATATACTGGGCTGTGAGGTTTGGGGCAAGTTAATTTGACCTCTCTATGCTCCTATTCTCTCTGTTGGAAAGTGAAGGTAATAACAACATGGATTTCGTTAAGGTTGTTAAGGCTTTAAAAAACATACGATAAAGTGCTTAAATCAGTGCACAGCAAGTACTCAATGAATGTCAGCTATTATTGTTATTACTGTGGTTCTTTCAGGCTCCTGAGTGTTTCTTAGATTTGCTAATCCCACTCCATTTCCCCATCACCTCATAAAGATAAGGTTCCCGCTTGCATGTTGTGTCTCTTACTATTTAAGAACTGTGTGGATCCCTTGACATGCCAGTGAGCCCCTTCACTGTTCCGATGAGATAATGACATAAAATAACTCACATTTTCCTTGTGGTCTTTCCTTTGGGGATCACACAGCTCTTGGCATCCTATTCACACACCTAAACCCGACTCTGAGCCACACTCATTCCGTAGGCTGTACCTCATATTGGAAGACTGTGGACAACTCCCTTCATTTTTGATCAACACAATAAAGACAGCAGCGGGACCTCAAAGAGATAAGGTTTCTCCTGGGGACCACAGAGGAGGCAGTGGAAGGTGGGGATGGCGGTGAAGAAAGCCCAGAATTTCAATGCTATAAATATTTACCTCGTCAGGAGTTTCCTGTTTCTTTAATCCAGCGCACTTCGTAATTATGAGCTCATGGCATCTCTTGTGGACCACGCAAGTGCAAACTGCAAAGAGCAAAACACGAGAGGGCTGAGCGACAAGTAGGGGCAGAAAGGTTCCAACCTGAGATTCGATTAGGTCTCTGCAGAGGAGCGGGGGCGGGGGGGGGGGAGCCGCGCCCTTCTGTCTCTGTAGCCAAGTCTTAATGTAACGCCCTACCTGAAGCCCTTTATGCAGTCATTTCAAAGCACTCTGCCATCAGAGCCATTAGGGTTTCCTAAGTGCTCTGGAGAAGAATGGACCATTTATATCCAAAGGGCATCAGCAGTTTCCTCTAGTTTCAGGAGTATCAATCAATTTTCTTGCTTCTCTATGCCAAGGTCAGGGAACAATGGCCAGCCATGAAGCACTGTCTACCCAGGGAACTGCCGCTCTGAATGTGCTCCACTCAGGGTCCCACCAGGGTTGGCTGGGGTGACAGGCAGGCCGGCCGGCCGGCAGCAGGCAAATGGATGTTTTGTGGCACAGAAGTGCTCTAGCTTCTTGATCTGCTTGTGCCCTTCTGTGCCAAACACAAATTTCATTTAATGTAATACTTCCCCAAGAAGTGGCCTAGAGCTCCGTCTTTAGTGTCACGGGCCATTTTGGGCAGCAGGTAGCTGCAAGTAACCTAAGAAGTCTCACGTGTGTAACTGCGTACATGCTACCCCCGAGACACAGTCATGTCCCACAGAAGCTACCCCAGTCCCCCAGGGGTGAGACCCAAGTCAACCAGTGGCTGGGTGAGGAGACGGGATGGTCTCCCAGCTCCAACCACAGAGAAACCTCAACATGACCTCATCACATACCCACCATCCAGTTCTGGACAACTTAACCTCACATCTGTAGTCAGTTAACTGGGGAAAAAAACAAACCCTCCCATACTTTCAAGTGACTGTTAAATGTTTAAGAGCTAATGACGGCACTGAAGAGACAAAAAAGAGAACCAGCAAGGACCATTAGTGATACTGAATAAAACAAGCTGGCGAGGGAGCTTCTTCAGGGAGTGGGAGAGTGAGGGAGCTGACAGAACACACAGAACCCGGCTCACGACACAGGCGGCCTCTAATGGGCATCTTACGGAAGTTTTACATTTCATGGGGAAAGAAGAAGGTGCACCAGAGAGGCTACAAAACAAGGCTGAGACCCCTGGGACACCTGCAGATGGTGGTCCCGCACATCTGCTCCCACACAATTATGGGGGAGAGATGGCCAGGCAGGGACAAAGGAAAATCAGGGCCTTGCTTTGTGGGGAGGGAGCGTAAGCGTGCACAGCGTACAGAGCTCTGGATGTCACCCAACCCAGCACCCGCCTCCCACGAGCAGGGGTGATCTGGGTCGACCTGGGGGCCCCAAGGATTTACTTCATACAATACCCTCTTACCTTGACATTGGTATCCCTGCTTTCCTATGACACCCCTGAAAAAAAGAACACGGCCCTTTAAGAAGATAAATTTCAGTAGGTCAAAAGCCACACAAAGCCAGCCCATTCCCATCATTCCAGTCGCTGCCCACAGTGCACCAAGCACACTGGAGTCCACCCAGCAGTGGGGTAGTGATCTCACTCCCAGTTGCAGGGTGCCTTAAAATGACTCTCTCTGAAGGCCACTGGGTGCAAGGTTTGGTCAGTGTCAGGGCTCAGTTTCCTATACAAACAACCATTCCAGGGGCCCAGCTGTGCTCTGGAAAGCCACGAAGACTCTGTTTGCTTTCCACAGGTCTCGAGGCGTCGAGTGTGCCCTTCTTCATGGATAAACGTGGAGGAGGGCTGTCGCTGGCAGGCATAGTCCCTGAGCATTGCAGAGGCAGCCAAGGGCTATGGGGCAGTCTGTGGCCAGGACTGGGAGCTCAATCTACCACCTGAAGGTCAGCACCAGAGAGTCCTTCCATGGCCAGAGTAGGGTACCCCTAGGGCAGGTTTAGGGTCAGCCTGGACACAGAACAACCCAACCCACCTGGCCTGAGCCCTGTCCTCGGGGCACCATCACCAAGTGGTCAGCTCCCTGCAGTGAAAGCCCAGCCCAGCAAAAGGAGCCAGAAGTCATTAGGGCTGCAGCTAAGGAAGCCTAGAGTTGAGTGGTGCTGGCCATGGGTTAGAGAAGACCTGAGTCTCTAAGACTAAGCTTTCAGAACCTGTTCCCCCTATTCCTGACCAAAATACAGAGATGGAGGTCAGATGGTTGGCAGCCCCAGGAATGAGACACGTCTGAGGGTGGAGTGGGGCATTATTTCTGCTTCAATCAGGTTGACTTTGCTCTAAGCTGTGTCACCTCAGATGTCCATGCCAACCTCTGTGATTAGTTCTAGAACACCATGAGGATGAGATGAGGCTTTCCTGGATACCATGGGAATCCAGGGGGTCCTCAGTGCAATTCGAATGTCCCTCTTCTGGGTTCATGTTGCAGTGTGGGCTTGTTCACTTTCCCCTGCAGGATCCCAGTGTGTTGGCAAACTCCACATCAGTTTCAGAGAGGATGCCAGGAAGACTGAGCATGAGCTATTAGTCATGCTTACCAGGGGTGGAATCAGGCCTCTGACACTTCCTAGCTGGGGGGCCGTAGAGTGGTCTCGTTTCTGAGCCTCAGTACTGTTGTTAGTGGAATGGGGTTCATAATACATAGCTCATAGGATGCTGGGAAGAGTTAATTAGAGATTTCCAGAGCCAAAGAGAGACCCTGGCACATGGTAGGTATTCATCAAAAGTTCCCCGCTTATCCCCAAGGCCAGTGTTCCTTATGTTTCTCCACCTCCCCAAAAGGCCTACTACTTACCTATCTCTGCCTATCAAAAACCTAGTCATCATGAAAGGAGAAATGCCACCTCCTCCAGGAAGCCTTCCCTGAGCACTCCAGGCAACGCTCCTCTCTCCCTCCTCTGAAATCTTAGCATCCTATCAGCACCAGTGTTATGACAGTTACTAAGAACTGCTTTGTATTATAAATACTGGCAATCAAATATTTTAAGCTTATTATGGAAAAATTCAGATGTATATTAGAAGAGAGAGATGAATATAGTGGACTCTCATGTACCCATCACCCAGATACAACAACTATCAATACATGGCCAGCCTTGTTTCATCTCTACCCCGGCCCCTCGCCCCTCCTTCCAGCTTATATTTTTCCTAAACAAATCTGAGACATCCTATCATTTCATTTGTAAATAATTCAGCTTGCCTCTCTAAAAGATAAGGATTTTTTTAAAAAACCACAATATCATTATTGATTATAAAATCTTAACTCCTTAAATATGATGTATGATATGATCCTAAGTACAGAGGCACCAGGAACCAGTTTCTTCTTTCTATCTATCCCCCCAAGCACCACTCAGCCTTCCAGAAAAGTCTTCTGTAGTCAGAAAAAGAAATAAAGCACATCAGCATTTTTTACGTAAAGTTTCTAATCTCCTGACCCATTCCCCCCACCTCTCATTGCCAAGAAAGCATAACTAGAGGTTTCCAGGAAAGAGGGCCTTACCAGATAAAATCCCTGCAGTGGGAACAGTAGGTGGGCTGCCGAAGGTAGGTAGCCATGAACTTGTGGCCGTTGACCTGGTGGACCCTGCGCCTGACAGCCCCCTGCCGCTTCCTGGGCCGCATGCGCTCCCGGAACACGCGTTCTTCATTGTCTTTGGGGGCTGGGGAAGGATAAGAGCACAGGAGAAAACACAGTCTGGATTAGCGTCCCTTGAAATAACCTCCTGCAGGAGAGCTACTCCAGCCTCGGGGATATGGAGGTAGAAGGGGGCGTGGGCACAGCCTCCACTGGTCGAGGGACTCAGGGGTCTGAGGAGCCTCACCGCTCAGCTCCAGCGAGCAAGCACTCCGTGATGGGAAGGCTCAGACTGTGCACTTTGCCATGACAGCTGCACTCAGCATCCATCCCAACCCCAGTCCTGCTCCAGGTCTGGCCGCTCCACTCCTCCCCACACCAGCTACATGTTGCAAGGGTGCAGGGTCAGAAGGCTCAGCGTTCAAATCTCCCTGAAACTTCTGAGTAGCGTGACCTTGGACTGCTGGTGTTCCTGGCCCAGAGCCTCGGTGGGCACTGTCCTGTCAATGGGGATAACACCAAGGGGCGTGGCCTGGAGTCAGTGGTGTGACTTCCCTCCACCCCCGGCTGCCTAATAAACCTGACTTTTCTTCCTTCTCCCTCTTACCTAGACTAGGACAATAAAGAGCCTTTCCCCAAAGGTTAAAAGGAGAGGGAAATAAAACACTGTGAAAGCAGACAGTTTCCAGAAGGCTCAAGAACCACCCCCATGGGCTTGAAGACCCTACTGGAGACAGAAAGAGCTTCCTCATTTCCTCCTTCCCTCCCCTTGGAAGCCTGTCCCAAACCTAAGGACACCCTGCAAAGGGACAACAAAAATAATAATAAAGATTGTTATGGACTGAATGTTTGTGCCACCCCTGCCCTCCCCTCCCCATTCATATGTTAAAGCCCTGAACCCCAGTGCGACAGCATTTGCAGGGGGTGCCTTTGGGGGGTAATTAGGTTTAGATGCAGGCATGAGAGTGGGGCCCCCATGATGGGATTAATACTATTATAAGAAAAGGAAAAGTGGGACTTCCCTGGTGGTCCAGTGGGTAATACTCCATGCTCCCAATGCAGGGGTCCCCGTTCGATCCCTGGTCAGGGAACTAGATCCTGCATGTATGCCACAACTAAGAGTCTGCATGCTGCAACTAAGAGTCCACATGCCTCAACTAAGACCCGGCGCAGCCAAAATAAATAAATAAATAAATATTTAAAAAGGAAAAGACCTGAGCTGGCTCACTCTCTGCCATGTGAGGACACAGTGAGAAGGTGGCTGTCCACCAGCCAGGAAGAGAGTCCTCACCAGAACCCAACCATGCTGGCATCTTGATCTCGGACGTCCTGCCTCCAGAACTGTGAGAAATAAATATCTGCTATCTAAGCCTCCCAGTCTAAGGTATTTGTTGCGGCAGCCTGAGGAGACTAAGACAGTGATGATAATGGCTAATGTTTGTCGAGGGCTTACACTCTGGCAGGTACTATGCTACATGCATGACACGTGTCATCACAACAACCCCACCTGAGGGGTACTGCTATTACCCGCCCTTTGCAGGTGTGCAGGCTGAGGAATGAAGAGTTCAAGTAGCCTGTTTCTGTTAATACAGCTGTCTAGTGGTGGAGCCCAGATTCTAACCCAGAGAGGGAGACGTCAAGGTTCCACCGGCCACATGCTGCTCTGAGGGACAGCCCACTCTCCCTACAGTAAGTCCCCAGAGCTCTCACGGGGTGGCTCTCGTTAAGGAAGAGCTGCGCTGCCTGTGGCTTTCCCGAGGGCAGGGGATACAGGCTATAGGTCTCCTACTAAGCTCCTGTCACTCTCAAGTATGCCCTGGAAGGTCACCTGCATGGCACAACTGAAAATGCACAAGGTTCCGTGCCCCCCAAATCCCCCCTGCACCAGCCAGTGCCCAACACTCCAGCATAACAGTGTCAGTCCTCAGGGGAACAAGCTTTGCTCCTCCTGGCCTCTTTGACAATAAGGTTCCCTGCAGCGGAGGTCATGTGTGTGAGCCAAACATCTGTTTAATCCAAGGGCATCTTGTCAATCCAGAGAGGGTAGGGGTGGAGAGAAAATCAAACTGAAGGAGGAAAAAGGCAAGAACGACGGGGAACAAATGCCTAGCGTGTGCTTTTAGAGGGAAGCAGCCTGCAAGCAAACAGGCAGGGCCGTTGACTGGAGGCTGCCCTCTGCGCTCCCAGGCTGCATCCTCAGCACTGCCCCTGATGACCCAGACGGGGGTCTGCCTGTGGACCTCCTGCTTCATAGCCCCCACCCTGCCTGGGTTTCCTTTTTAACTGGTGCTTATTGTTTCAAACAGTCTCTGACACCGACTACCTCTGGGTATAGAAAGCCCACTACCTCCTACTTGGCCACAACCTAGCGGGTGAGAGCCAGCTGAGCAAATTCTCACAGGAAGATCCCAGTTCTAACTAGAGACATCTACACACACACACACACACACGCAAAAATATGACAATCATCACTCAACTGTACTGTATTAGAGGTGACTTTCATTTCTGCTTCCTACTTTTCGGTATATTTAGACTATTCTATTTTTATAAGCTGGAAAAAATGTGGTATTTAAAAAAAAACAAATCTTTTCAATAGCCCTTACTTGCTACAAACCTGATCTACAAAAATCCAAACCCCAAAACTCAGCCCTGGGCAGCTCAGGCCAGGGGATGTGGATTCTCTTTGTACAAGGCACCCTTCAAATTCTTTCAAAGAAGGATTCACCACGGAATATATGTCAATAGTAAGCCCTAATGTGTTTAAGATGCAATTTGATTTACGAATCTCTCAGATTTGCGAGTCATTGTGATCCTGGAAATTGTGTTTTCAGTTAAAATGGTGATGAGTTCAATCTAGTCTTCTCAAGGGAGCACTGCTATAACGGGGGTTATAGGGCTCCCTGACGGCCTTATTCCTCAACCTTTTAGAGAAATGACCACAGCAACCAAACTGAACATTCTAAACTGTGCTTACACTGATTTAATAGATAAATGCAGCAACCAATTAATTTAATTCCATTTACTTTTGAAGACCTCTTGGTGGGGTGCACTGACACCAGGGGAGAAGCTGCTTCAAGCCTGCAGAGGGTGGGGGCTGGGGGATGGGAGGGTCTGGGGCACAGGGTAGATAGAGAGCCAAGGACAGCTCCTGCTAAGGTGGGGTCTCTCTGATCTAACTTCCCCAAAGGGTTCCGTTACGCTGCCCCAAAGCATATGCGCCCTGTCTTTTGAAAGTCAGATTCTGCATCCAAGATGTGGGGAGACAAAAGGCTACAGGAGAGGAAGAACACAGGTAAACTTCATGCTCCAAGGAGGCCTGCACACAAAGCTTCAGGAGAAAGGGGGTGGGGCCCCTGGCTGATGAAAACACCCCCATTCCACACACCTCTGCACAGGGGGGCCACGAGGTTCCACAGCCCCAGAGAACCTCCCTGCTGGGCCTGGAGTCACTGCTAGCAATGGATCCCTTCAGCATTTCCCACTGATGTGAAGGGTCTCTATTAAAATGCGGCTTCCACGGGGAAGGCAGTAACACACTGTGTGTGTGCGCAGGCACACTCACGCGTGGGTAAGAAAGAGTGCACGGTGCGGGGGTAAAAGATTTATAAATACATATATATATTTGTGTGTATAATACCAATTAACATATATATCAAATACATCATGCATAATTTATATACTATATACTTACATATAATATAGCATGATATTAATATATGTATGCCATTAACATAATATCATTATGATATATTATGGCATGGTTATAATTATATTAATTACAATATATTATTGCATAATATGAAATACATGATAGACAGATGCATAGTTTTGCCAAACCATTTGAAGCAACACTTCACCCCTAAATACATCAGCCTTTATCTCCTAAGAACAAAGACATTCTCCTACATAATCACAGTATCAAAGTCAAGAAATTTAACACTGACATAACTATCCAATATACAGTTCATATTCAAATCTCCCTGATTGTCCCCAAAATGTCCTTTATCGTTGCTGTTGTTTTCAAAAGTTTAATCCAAGAGCTAATTAGAGTTCATGCATGGCATTTGTTGCTATGTCTCTTTAATCTCCTAATCTAGAACAATTTTCTTGACATTTTTCTTTTATGATACGTTTATGAAAAATATAGGATATTGTCTTATGGAACATTCTACAACTTGGATTTGTTTGTTCCCTTTTGATTAGTTTCCAATTCAATGGCAAGCATACCATAGAGACCTACGTATCAACAAATCCAAATATATTCATCAAGGGGCTTCCCTGGCGGCACAGTGATTAAGAATCCGCCTGCCAACGCGGGGGACACGGGTTTGATTCCTGGTCCGGGAAGGTCCCACATGCTGCGCAGCAACTAAGCCCATGCACCGCAACTACTGAGCCTGCGCTTGAGAGCCCGCGAGCCACAACTACTGAAGCCCACGTGCCTAGAGCCCGTGCTCCACAATAAGAGAAGCCACCGCAAGAAGAAGCCTGCGCACAGCAACAAAGAGTAGCCCCCGCTCACCGTAACTAGAGAAAGCCCGCGTGCGGCAACAAAGACCCAACGCAGCCAAAAATAAATAAATAAAAAAAAATGTATTAAAAAACACACAAAAAATATATTCATCAAAATCTTTATCTATAGATAAATGTGTAGATGACATGAACATAAAATTTATAGGAGGAGAAATATAAAATATTCACTCTTACTAGGAATTCTTAAAATGCAAAGCAGAGCAGTCTTGACATACCACTGACATACCGTTTAATGCCTAATAAAGAAACAAATTTGTTTTAAAATGGTATTATCAGCTATTTGGAAGGCTGCTGTGAAACTGATTTATTCATTCACTGCTAGAGGCAATGTCACATAATATTTTCAGAAGCAATATTACAGTACATAGCAAACATCACAAACAGATTCATAACCTCTGATTAAGCTTTAATTCCTAAGGAATTGCCAAGTCAATAATTAAACAGAAACTAAAAGCTATACACTTATAACTTATCGATGTTCCCCATGGCATGTCTAATCAGCCATCAAATAGAAATAACTTGACTGTCTCACATTAGGAGAATGGTCTAATGAATTATATTACATCTATAGCAATTTAAAAATGGTAGGGAAAGACTATGTAGGAACGTGGGGAAACAGAAGGCACAGGAACACAACCCTACGTAAAACACGTTTGCAGGCTGAAGGTAACATGAAAGTAAGAATTATGTTACATTAGGATGATGGGAGTGTGTATTTGTATATTTGAAAAAATGTTCTCTAATGCTCTTTAATGACTTTTAAAAGCAGTTCTGCCTAAAGCATTAGGTAATGGAAGGGTCCCTCGTGTTGCAGGAGTGGGGGGCTGCATGGCGTGAATGAGGAGGAAAGGGCACCAGATGTTGGCATGGAGATCAGGAGAGACAATATACATTTTATTGGCTTCCCCAATTGCCTGTGGTTCTGAACTGCGTGAAGAGTCACCCCACCTGCCCCTACATCTGCGACTTGCTCTGAAGGATGCTCTTTGCCGTCACTGGATGCACTCGGCCACACCCACCTGGGGCAACGTTTCATTTGCCACAGCCCATGAGGCAAAACCAATGCTGGCTTTCCTCCCCGATGGCCCTTCCTGACCTACACAGATCCTTTGTTTTATGGCTGCATCTACCACACAGTAGAAGGGGTGACTCAAGTGAGGGAAAGGCCAACGCAAAGTTGGATAACTCTCGTGAAACTTTCTGTGGAAATGAAGATCTTGGCCGGTCAGATACCGTGACAAGAATTCACAAAGGCATAAAGCTAAGGAGACACCCTATGAAGCAGCTGTGAGATCCTCAGCAATTCCAATCTCTAACAACATTCCAGGAATGTTTTCTGCTTGGTTTGATTTGCCTATAAGCTCAATCTCCTAGGGGCTTCTAACACCAATAGGTACCTTACAGCCCCAGTGCTCAAAAGAATCTATGACAGGCTGCAGGCAAGTGGCAGGAGAAGCACAAAGAACCCACACCTCGCAGTTATTGTTCTGTGGATCAGTCTCAGCTGGCCCCTTTTCCTTGGGCTGAGACTTCTCGGTCTAGACCAGAGGGACACTCAGAGACACAGGGAGAGGCAGCCCCTGGCACCAAACCCTATGCCACCTCTTCTGGCCAGTCTGATTACTGAAGGTCTCACTGCTTCGTCATCACCTCCCTCACCTCATCTCATGTCCTCCTGCACAAAAAGGGGGCTGAGCTGACCGGACTGAACACAGTCCCCCACACAAGGTCATGGGCACCCTTAACCTCAGTGCTCTGGGAATGCCTTTCAGTTAAAGAATATCTAGCAGGGAATTTCTAAGAGGCTAACGCTGATGAACTCCCAGATGCCAGAACTTCCTCCCTGGGTATGTGTAACAAGGAGTGCCAAACCCAAGGATCAAGCTTGCCCAAGACCCTTGAGCTGGGAGCCTGGACCAGTCAGAAGGACCAATATGCATGACTGGCCGCCTCTGGGCACCAGTGTCATTCCTCACTGCAGGAAGGTCACCTACTCTTGATGTTCAGGGCACACAGGGGTCTTTTCCACAAGCAAGTACGTCATGGGTGGTCTTCATTATTTTTTCTGACCTCCCTCTTTTGACTTTCTCTTTCTACCAGTAGGGTTAAAATAGGTGCTGGGAGACTGGACAAATTTTGCCTTTGCCCCAGACTTGCTTTGTATCCTAGAACAAGTCATTTAACCTCTTTGGGCTTCTGTTTTCTTATCCATCAAGAAGAGCTAGTGCAATGGCTCTGCCTGAACACCAAGCTGGCACATTCTCTCCCCCAGGTGCCAACACGGCACCTCCTTACTGAGAGGGAGTGAAACTGCCTCATCCCCTGCCCAGCAAAACCTACCCCTGCTGGGGTCCGGCTGCCCCCAGATGGTCCACCCCTGCCACTGTGAATAAAAGAGAGAGTCGTCATGGTCTACCCCAACCCCATCCATCAGAGGCTCTGGAGAAGCAGACTCCATCTTCAGACTTGGAGAACTCTCGGGAAGACTGGGCTGGGCAAGGAGCATTGACTCAGCTCTAGGACAAAAGCAGTAAGAAATGTGACTAGTTCGAAAAAGGCTGGGAATGTCCTCGGATGGCTCATCTTGGAACCCAAGCAAAGAGTGAATACAGTCTTCAAGGCAGGTTATTTCATGACACAAAGAAAATAACTCAGCCATCCCGGTATTTTTTTGTGTGTGTGGTACGCGGGCCTCTCACTGCTGTGGCCTCTCCCATTGCGGAGCACAGGCTCGGGGCGCGCAGGCTCAGCGGCCATGGCTCACGGGCCTAGCCGCTCCGCGGCATGTGGGATCTTCCCGGACCGGGGCACGAACCCGTGTCCCCTGCATCGGCAGGTGGACTCTCAACCACTGCAACACCAGGGAAGCCCCATCCCGGTATTTTTGTCTAAATAACTGTCAAATCCTGGATGATTCTGAAGCTGCGTGTATGGGCATGTGCTAAGCATCTTACATCTGAGGTATTATTCTCTATACGAGGTACTGTTACACATCTATGAGGTACTATTACATATACACGAGGTATGAAAGCAACTTACACACACCCTCTAACATCTTGAGGTGGTATTCTTCTTGACTTACAAATGAAGAAACCAAGGCCCCAAGATGTTAATGACTGATTTGTTCAAGGTCACACAGCTAACAGTGAATGTCAGTTCAGGAATTCTCACCCTGGCCCATCCATTCACACCTCCCAAGGACGGCGGAATAGCCTAGATCCCTGGTACCCAACTGTGTGTATGGAAGTCTCTTCCCGGCTGCTGCCCACCCACCTCTCCGCACATTCATCCTGCTCTCATCTAGAGACTTAGAAAAGAAAGCTAAAGGGGGCTGATTAATTCATAACACACCCACACAGTAAAATTTAATGCAGTGGATTCAAAAAGCAGATATGCTAAGTCCACCTAGAAAGAATAAGTAGAAAAAGAAAACTAGGAAACGTGTATAGTGTATATTTGAATAAAATAAGAAAGAGAAAAGGATAAATATCGTCAAGGAGCATAAGGAGAAATACACATTGAGACTTTCTGAAGGGTAAAAAAACTGTACATCCTAAAAAATGTTTATTATGTGGATACTGGCTGGAAGGCAGGGCTCTGAGCACAGACTCTTGGCCACAATGGAAGGGGCATAGCCACTCTCTAAATTATTCTTCTCAAATACTTTGGATTTGGTCCTTAGTAGATGAGCCTCCACTAACAAAGCAAGGAACTACCATCACAGTCCGGACAACGGTGATTATGACTGGGGTGTGGGGAGGAGCTCCTGACAGACACTAAATGGAATTTTTCCCACTCAGTCTCTGAAGAGTTTACTTAATTTTCCCTCTCAGTAAATCTCTGGTTTAACTTTATGGACTTACCGTTAAAAATGCAAGATCACGGAAATAAAACAAAACAAAACAAAACAAAACAAAAGTAGGTACTGAAAATCAAAGGAGCAGTGCCTTTTCATTTTATTTTCCATGAGGAAGATGGATTATAATATTTTCAAGTTGAAACAAATGCTACATGACAGTGAGTTTTAATGATTAAGTAAATATTTGTGGTGCCCAAGACTATGTTCTACATGTTGTGCTCACACAATAAAGAAAATTTCTGTTCAAAACAGGAAAGAGGAAACAGCAATTAATTCCGCGAGAGAGATTAGTCTGTGTTATCTATGCCTTTCCAAAGAGCCACACAATGTGAAGCAGAAAGGTCTAGGAGGAGAGGCTTGGAATTGTCTGCATGTGCTATTCTGTGTGTAATCTAATCAGAAGAGCACTGGTGGCATTTCAAGATTAGCATCTCAAATTTAATGTAAACCATTTTCTCCTTTCTCATCTTTCCTTTCTGAATGACCTGTTTTGTGTTCATGGCAGGGCGTATGCTCTGTCCACTTATTTAAAATAAAGCTTAAGCTAGTTTGTGCTTTACTGGGGGGGAAAAAAAAACGTGAAAAATCTGGACGCTTGACAGGGTAGGGAGAGTAGCGCTACGGTAAACTAAGGTCAAACCCAGCGGTGGCGGGACAACGGGATGGTCACTGAGGGAGAGCACACCAGGGAGAAAGGGGGCGGGCAGCCCCCCAATCCCACCACCCAGGCTCTGATGCAGAGCACATGGGGACATGGAGAACCACTGGAGAACAATGATCGTCCTTAAGCAAGCAGGAAGTCTCCTTGCCTCCTGCCTGTCTGCATTTATTCATTCCCTCCCTTCCTCCCTCCTCCATCCATTCAAAATTACACACTGCAGTCACACTGGAACTACTACATGCTTCTGGTACCCAGGAAAAGTCACTACTTGCCAGGAGAAAAACCACAGAGCAAAACCCCTCCAGGCAGACTTGCTAAATGCTCAAAGAGGCTTCTCATCCAGGGAAATCAGCCAAGGGCGGGACCAGAGTCCTCACTGGTACCAGCGATGGTCCTGTGATTCATATCACAGGAAACTTAGCTGCTGCTGAATTCCTGGGCACCTGAGCCCTGTGGAGCTCATGTCCACGAGGTCATGTCTGTGGTTCATGTTTCTAAAATGCTCTATTAAAAAATGCCTGTGGGAAAGCAGTGGCAGAAGTCTCAGCAGAGCATCTGTCCGTTCCCAGGTGCTAGCTGGTGGTCATGGGCGGAGGGGTGGGGGGCGTCAGTGCCAAGTGAAGGTTGACACCCCCCTTTTCAAATATATCACAAGCCTTTTAATGACAAGGTAGCCTGGCCAAAAAGGTTATGGGATTATTTACTGAAAAACCCACACCCATCAGTGTTGTTGCTATCAGCCCTTCGACATCATCCAGTCAGCGGCAGGCAGGATTCGGAAAGGTTCAAGGACAGTGACCTAAAAATGACACCCTCCAATGCCCAAGTGGTCCCCTTACCCCGTCACCCCAGGCTCCAGAGACCTTCTCAAAATTAACCGCCTGCACAATTTCCCAAAATGCCACAATGAACTCACTCTTTACTTTCCCCAAACTCCTCTGTTTGCTAAGGCAGTTCTGCACTGTCACTAATATTTTAAAGTTAAAATTAAAAAGAAAAACCATAGCCTTCCCCAGAGAGATCTGAAGTCCTGAGCAGGGTTCCCAGGAAGTTGGCCAGATGGGTATTTATCAGGCTAACTAGGAAAGAAGAATAGTTTCAGGGAATCAGGAGATAAAAAACAAACAAAAATAGGCAATGAAAGACCCGTAAGACAAAGGAGATGGAGAAAGAAGATTAAAAGAAGTAAAGATGATTATTAAGTCACAAAGTCCAGGCTGGTAATTGGCCAAGTGAACCCCACACCCTTCCAGAAAGCAGATGGATTTGTCTTAAGTCACACAGTCTATTCTCCCCATCCCTTGGACCACGAAGTGAGCTCACCTTCCTTCCATTGTCCCTCCAAGTAACCCAGGTCTAGCCAGTTTCCAGGGCAGGGTGTTGGGAGGATGGACTTTCCTTGGGAAGCTTAACACAGGTGAACAAGCCCCAGGTCCTTCTACAGATACAGTCATCATGGCCACAGTGCCCGTGGAACTTATATCTTCTCCCTTGGCTTCAAAAACCTGCTTAAATTAAACTTTTTCTGAAAAGTTTTATGTTCCATGGAGACTATGACCAGAATTCTGCATGTTGAGAGAGGGATAAGGAGGTCAAAAACAATAATGCTTTCAATAACTGAAAGCAAAGCCATCCAGAATCCAACCCTGTGCCCCTTCAAGGTGCACAGGCTCTAACTACACACACACACACACACACACACACACACACACACACACACACACACACACACACGCACACAATGTGTCCCACCCACCTGATGCCGACACCTCTTTCCAGGGAACACTGCAGTCTGGAAAAACTAATGAATTTCCAGGATTGCATCTTAGGGTCTCAGAAACTCCTATCTCCCCATGAGATGTCTTCCAGAGAGACAGGAGAATGTTGGGGAAAGGAGAGTCACGATGTGAGGAGAAAAATGTATTTCTACCAGCTCTACAAAACAACAAGAGACATGTGCTAAATTTGGGGTCTCATATCTATAAACTCCCATACACGGAAAACGAAAATCATCAAGAACAAAAGATGGGGGTGGGGGAGGGGAGAACCTTTTTTTCTTTCTAGTTTAATGAACCTAAGAAAATATTCTGAAGCCACAGATGCTTAAGGGAGACCCAGTTAGCTTAGGTCTTAGTGCTAATGAAGTACAAATGGAGCTCAAATTCCCCAAATGAGTAAGTTATCTCTGTCCAGAGGGAACTGTGGACACAGGCCCTGCCTTGAATCTCAGCAAACTTCTCGCAGATATCCATTCTTGGTCACCAGGGCTCTCGGGAAGTAGTAGTTATGGCCAAATAGTACCCAACTTCTCTCCTAAAAACCCAACTCCCATCCTATACCTTCCTCCCTCAGGGCAGCCCCAGAGCTGCGTCTTTACTTACAGAAGACGGTACTTTCCTAAACTGGAAATCTGGGCCCTGAATACAGTGCAGTCACCTGCCCACCCTTTCGGTAGGTCTTGGCTTAAGCATTAACTGGGACTAGACAGCAAAGGTTAAGCTGCAGTTAAGGTCTACCACAGTCTTAAGAGTGTCAAGAATCCCTAGTGATGTTTTAGCGCTGGCCCTGGCCAAAGCACATCTCTGCAGTGCTAGTGAGTCTGGCTGCCCCTAATAGGTCGTGAGATGCCTAGGAGGAGAGAACTGAAATCTACCTAGAGGAAAGCCTTGAGAAGAAACTTCATTTTCTGGGAGAAAAAAAGAAAGGGTTGAATGAGAGGTATGGTGGCCGGTCTCCACAATGACCCCCAGGGATCCTTACCTCCTGGTATTAACACCTTCAACGTAGGCCCCTCCTACAATGACTAGAGATGCCCTGCTGACTCGTGTAACCAAAAAGATTTTGCAGAAATGACAGAGTGTGACTCCTGAGGCTAGGTCATAAAAGACAACATTGCAGCTTCCACCTTGCTCTTTCTTGGATCACTCTTGG
The DNA here is from genome assembly GCF_937001465.1 of Orcinus orca. Lineage (NCBI taxonomy): Eukaryota > Metazoa > Chordata > Mammalia > Artiodactyla > Delphinidae > Orcinus > Orcinus orca. Next base: position 54,256,802 of record NC_064571.1, read on the forward strand.
AAAGCCAGCTGCCATGTTCTGAGGACACGCAAACAGCCCTGCAGAGAGGTCCGTTCGGTGGGAAACTGAAACCTCCTTCCAGTCAACACTGACTCATGAGTCAGGTGTGTCAGCCATGCTGGAATCGGATCCCCCAGCCCCATTTGAGCCCTTGGTCAGCCACAGCCCCGGCCAACATCCTGACTGCACCCTCACGAGAGACCACAGGCCAGAGCCATCCAGCTAAAGCTACTCGTGAATTCCTGACCCCCAGAAACTGTAAGGAATAATACCAATTGCTTATTGTCTTAAGCTACTAAATTTGGGATAATCTGTTACTCAGCAACATATCTAATTCAGGAGGTAACAGATAAACCAAGCAGGAGAGACTTAGGGTAAACATCAGAAGGAAAATGTTTTAACTGTGAGAACGGTTCATTCAACTCAACCAATATTTGCTGAGTGCCTCCGGGATGCTAGGTACCAGGCCTTTGTGTTACACATTTATCCTGCCTATGGGGAGGGACAAAGGGAAATAAATACTGAGAGGAAAGATTGTATTAGAACCACGGTCACATGGATCCTGGCGCCTATGGAAAAGTGAGTTAGGCGGACCTGGCTCCTGAGATACTGGTGTCCTGAAAACCAAACCATCCTGGATACTTCCAGCTCCACTGTGTCAGCTTTATCCTTTAAGCTTGAGGCTTAAAGCCGTGTTAAAACACAGATCCTGTGGGAGGGCCATTATGAGTTTAGTACGAAAGAATTTCACATCCTTTTTGGGGAGGTTGTACTGGGAAGCTAGAAAAATCATATAGAACCTGCAGGGAGAGTGGTGTTAGGAGAGAAACTTTGGAAACTTTACAGTCTGAAGCAAAAGACAAAATCCATTTGTAAACAAATCTAATAATAGAAATAATAGGTACCATTTGCCGTACGGTGTGTGATTAAAACATATTTTCTCTGCTTCTTGAAAGGATCCTGCAAGATCAGTATTATTCTCTCCACTATGCAAATGAGGAAACTGGGGCTAAGAAAATCTCGATAACTCACCCAAGGGTGCATCGTTATTAAGTGGTAGAGCCTGATTTTGTACCAAGGACTGTCGTGTTCCAAAGTTCACAAGTTCATGGTTTCCCCACCATGCTCCACATAGTAAAGAAAATAAAACGGACATTCTTCTCCCCTTTCTTCTTATATAGAAACTGGAAAAAAACACTCAAGAAAATCCAAGCGTGCTGTTTCTCTTATTCTAACAGGTGGTTTATAGATTTTTTTTTAAATGAACTTTCTTTCTCCAATGCTGTAAATGAAAAAGCTATGTGAAAAATTAATAGCAGATTGGAACGAGAGAGACCCATTTCTTTTAAGTGAATGTAGGGTTTAATGAGAAATTCTGAAAGTTGTTTTGGAAAACAGGCGGCTGGCGAAGTCACAGGAAATGAAAATTCATAGAGACGACAGACTCACAGCACACGTGCCAGAGAGCTCAGGGGGAGTGACAGGAACACGACCAGAGTCCTTGCTTTCAGCCGATTTGTACTGCTTCCAGGCATTTCCTACAGAATTGTGAAAGGCAGGAGGAGACGTGAGGTATGATGCAGGAGCAGATATACTCATCACATAGGCAACCACCTCCTGGAACAAAAAGTTTCTATCTGCTCGAGCCAAGCAAGGAAGAAAGCTTTAGGTCAAGATGTTCCCCAAACCTGCCTCAAGCCAGCTTGCGGTCGGCAGGAACACGGGGCCACGAAGGAAAGCCTGTTCTCTTTTCCACATCAGTCCCCTCCTTCACTCCTGAGGCTACAAAAAAATTAGAAGTGAGAAGCTAAAATAGCAACTGTGTGTGTGTGTGTGTGTGTGTGTGTGTGTGTGTAAGGTAGAAGTACTAAAATGACGATATGACATTATATCTTTTATTCTTTCAAATCATCTTCCCGAGATTGCAGTGGTGAAGAAGACAAGGCATCCCTCCTTTATTCTGGAGCTGCTCTGGCCACTCTGGTGAGCACAGTCTGGCCCAAATGATCTACTGGAAAGGAGAGCTCTTAATGCATCTACTGCTGAATGGGTAGAACAGGACAACAATTTTGCTCTTGCACTAGGGAAGCTTGGTTTTTTTTTTTAATAAGCTCGCACAATATTCTTCTCCCTTATTTGCTGCTCAAGAGGACGCCAGTTGATTTCTGGGTGAGAGCAACCTGAAACTTGACAAATCATTAACCAGAACTTCTGGGTGATTCTCAACTTATCAACCTGAAATGTACACCCATTAGACCCCCAATTTGGTTCTCTCTCACGTTGATGCCTGGCTTGAAAACCTATCTAGGTATCAGAAACAGCTTCTCACTCCTCAAGGGGACATCTCATTTCCTGTTGGAGTGTGATGGCAAGGGAGCTCAGAATAAAAGGCCAGAAGGAATGGAAAAAAGGTTCTTCTCTCTTTCAGATAAAGCCACAGTCAATGGCCATTGTCAGACAATGGCCACAGTTTCTTATCAAATCTGAATTAGAGGGACTTCCCTGGTGGTGCAGTGGTTAAGAATCCGCCTGCCAATGCAGGAGACATGGGTTCGAGCCCTTGTCCGGGAAGATCCCACACGCTGCGGAGCAACTAAGCCCGGGCACCACAACCACTGAGCCTGTGCTCTAGAGCCCGCGAGCCACAACTACTGAGCCTGTGTGCCACAACTACTGAAGCCTGCACGCCTAGAGCCAGTGCTCTGCAACAAGAGAAGTCACTGAATAAGAAGCCAGTGCACCACAACTAAGAGTAGCCCCCGCTCGCTGCAACTAGAGAAAGCCCATGTGCAGCAACAAAGACCCAACACAGCCAAAAAAAAAAAAAAAAAAATCTGAATTAGAAAACAGAAGAACCCAAATTAAAGCCATTAACATAGTTCCATCACTGTTTTCTTCTAAATAACCTAAATTCACCTCCTTAAAGTTTCAAACTCCAACATGCACCAGAATTGCTTGGAGAACTTCTTGAAACATACTGCTGGACCCATCCCCAGAGTTTCTGATTCAGCAAGTTTGGGGAGGGGCTGAGAATTTCATTTCTAATAAGTTGGCAGGTGATCTTAATGCTGCTGGTCCAGGACCAGATTCTAAGAACAGTCTAGCCCACATTATCCTTTATCCGAATCACCTAACAGTGATACACTTATTTATTCAAAAGAAATTAGGGCCTTGCTCAGAATGTAGAAAAAGCTGGAAGGACCATCACTTCCACCATTACAACAAAAAATAGACAAATCAATGGACCAGAACAGAGTCCAGAGATTAGTCTACACATATAGTTTCAACTGATTTTCAACAAGGTAGAAAGGCAATTCAAAGGAGAAATTAGTCTTTTCAACAAATGATGCTGGAATAATTGAATATCCATATGCAAAAAATAAGCACAGTTTCCTACCTTGCATGTTGTACAAAAATTAACTCAGAATAAATGACAGAAAAAATGTGAAACCTGAGACTATAAAACATCTGGAGAAAAATGTTGGGAAAAAATCTCTGTGACCACAAGGTTAGGCAAAGCTTTATGAGCTATGACACTAAAAGGACAATTCATAAAAGACTGATAAATTGAACATCAAGATTAATAACTACTGTTCAAAAGACATTGTTAATAGAATGAAAAGAGAAGTCCCCAAATGGGGACAATATCTGCAAAATACATAGCTGGTAAAGCAGGTATCTAGAATATACAGAACTCTCAAAACCCAGTAATAAGGAAACAACCCAAATTTTAAAAAATGGGCTAAATATTTGAAAGTCAGCTCACCAAAAAAGATATATGGACGGCAATTAATCATGAAAAGATGCTGAACATCACTTTTAGGAAAATGAAAATTAAAATCACAGTGAAACCACTACGTTTGTTAGAATGACTAACATTAAAATAACAACAACAATAGTATTAACTTAAAGCTTGAAAATATCAAGTGCTGGTGAGGATGCAGAGTAATTGGAACTTTCATTGCTGGTGGGAAAACAAAATAGTTTCTCCACTTAGGAAAACAGTTTGCAGTTTCTTATAAAATCAAACACACGCTTACCATGCACGATCCAGCAATCCCATTCCCTAGGTATTTACTCAAATGAAATTCACACAAAAACCTATATGCAAATATCTATAGCAGCTTTATTTGTAATCATCAAAAACTGGAAATAATCCAAAGGTCCCTCAACTGGGGGACGGGTAAACTGGTGTACATCCATACAGTGGAATTCTACTTAGCAAAGGAAGGAACAAATTACTGATACAGTCATCAACATGGATGAATCTTAAACGTACCACACTAAATAAAAAAAAAAAGGTAAGCTCAATAGGTTACATACTGTGTAATTCCATGTGAATGACATTGTGGAAAAGGCAATACTTTAGGCACTGAAAAAGAATCAGTGGTTGCCATGGCTCGGGGAGAGCAAAGTGTTTGACTATGACAGGGAAAGATAATGGGAGAATTTTGGAAGGTGGTGAAACTATTCTATATTTTGATCGTAGTAGAGGCTACCTGACTGTATTTGTCAAAACTCACAAAACTGTATGCTAAAACAAGTGAATTTTGCTGTACCTACACGATACCTTAATTTTTTTCTTAAAAAAAAGGAAAAAAAAATAATAGGGAGGACCTACTAGAGCCTCAGCTCTGTGTCAAAAGCTACTAAAGATACAAAGAACTGCCCTGAGGACGGTTTAGAGTGAACATCTGCCTAAACAAGTTTTACAACTAAGACCTCAGGTGAGCAGAATAGGCTGTAAACATGACTCCAGAGAAAGCTGGGGTATCTGGTATAAACAGGGTCCCCTCCACTGTCTGCTTCTGCCTTTAATCCGTGGGCTTTTCGTTCTGCCTTCCCTCCTCTCACCACCCTAACCAGGTGGATCTCCCGACTGCCCCCTCACAGAAGTCAATTTCATCCTCCCTCCAAGCTTCTAATTACATCAGCTCTCCTGTCTAGGACACAGCTTTCTCCCCTCTCCTAATCTCAATCTTTCCCATCCTTTAAGATCTAAACCTTTCATGAAACTTTCCCTACCAGAGCAGGGATCTCCTCCTCTTTGAAGCACCTTAGGACTTGGAGTCTTCACTATTCAATTTGATATTCATCCATTAAACATTAATTATACACTTTGAGTGCTTGAAGTGGTTTTCCTATTGTTTCCTATTGTAACTACACTGCTAGTTACTTTAGAAGAGGAAGCCCTTAAGATTTCTCGTGTCCATCTCTCCAACCTCACCCCAGCACCTCCATTGCCTAATTCAAACCATCAACTGAATGAAATATCAACCACAGTAGGTAAGAGATGCACTGTGGTATTAAACATATTGCAATTCATCTGCTCATAGCTCAAAACCTTTGTAGATTTTTTCCTTGCATACAAGGTGATTAAAATGTCTTTTCACAAAATAAAAGCCATGCCTGGTTCTAAGCAATTTAACAATCCCTAAAGGACCCACAATAGCACAGTAAGTACATGCATTTCTTGATGTGTAATTGTTTCCACTGTATTAGATTCATTTCCTGATGTCACATTAAAATGAGGGTTGGGTTATTTTCCTTTTTTTTTTAAACAATAATCAAATAAAGTCTATACATTTATTTTTTTTTCTTCTAGAAGTCTTTGGCCAAGCATCTTGAGCTAATAGACCCCCTCTACAGATGTTCCCAATTTTCATGCATGCTTATATTTAACTTAGATAGGCCAATTTAATTAGTCTTTTAATCCTGCAGAACAGTGATGCAAGAAGAACATCGTGCTGGGTTATTGCCATTGTATTCCGAATCTCATATTACATTTCACTATTTGTCCTTTGCTTAGTTTATGGTAAATTATAAATGGAAAACGCAATATTGATAAAGAAATTATTTTTTCTTCAGAAATTTTCCAGCTGGCATTTAAACTCTTTTGACTCTGTACTGAATTTAAGGAAACCATCAGCCTTCACTTCGTTTAGATATACAGACTCCATTCAATAATAGCACAGTCGTGTGTGTGGATGAGTTTGAGAACTGTTTTCATCCCTGCCCAGAATAACTGGGGCTGCACAAACATCCCGGCACGCCTCTAAGGCCCCCTCCAAAGTGGAAGGGAGCATTGAAAAGGCTTGGAAAGTTGACGAGATCATTGTCCAAATTGATAATTTTGCCAAAGGCCAGCCCTTTCTAGTTACAGCCTAAAGGTTCACATTTAGATATTACACCCAGGTAGACAAAATAAAATAGACACGCACGTGCTACTATACCGGTGAATACAAAACAAAACCACTAGGCCAGTGGTTCTCACACTTTAGCCTGCATCAGAATCCCTGGAGGTTTGTTAAAGCACAGGTTGCTGGGCCCCACCTGGGTTTCTATTCAGGAGCTCTGGGTTGGGACCTGAGAACATGCATTTCTAATAAGCTCACTGGTGACGCTGATGCCGCTGGGCCATCAACGGGAGAGGCCACAACAGTGAGAGGCCCGCGTACCGCAAAAGCAAAACAAAAAAGCATCCCAGACCGCCCGAGACTATCTATGGTCCTGCGGGCCACCAGAATTATCAGAGAATTCTGGACTGAGAGACAGGAAATAGCCCCAGAGAAAAGAGGAGCAACAGAGACTTCTTCAATCCATCAGTGCTCTGAAGCATCCCTCCATCAAGACAGCCCCAGGGGGCCCCAGGGAGGGAGACTCCAGAGGCATTTTTTTTTAAATTGAAGTATCATTGATTTACAATATTATGTTAGTTTCAGGTGTAAAGTACAGCAATTTTTTGGAGCATATTCCATTATAGGTAATTACAAGATATTGGGTATAATCCCCTGTGCTATACTGCCGTGGCCTCTCCCTTTGCAGGGCACAGGCTCCGGACGCGCAGGCTCAGCGGCCATGGCTCACAGGCCCAGCTGCTCCGCGGCATGTGGGATCCTCCCAGACCGGGGCACGAACCCGCGTCCCCTGCATAGGCAGGCAGACTCTGAACCACTGTGCCACCAGGGAAGCCCGTTGCTTATCTATTTGATATATAGTAGCTCATATCTTTTAATCCCACTCTCCTAATCTCTCCCTCCCTCTCCCCTTTGGCAACCATAAATTTGTTTTCTACATCTGAGTCTGTTACTGTTTTGTATATAGATTCATTTGAATTACTTTTTAGGCTCCACCTGTAAGCAATATTTCAGAACGGCCATCATCAAAAAGTCTACAAATAGTAAATGCTGAGACAGTCTCAAAAGCAGTGTTCCCAGGGAGTCTGCAGCTCCCACATTTTGTGAATCTCTGATAGAAGCTTCTAGGAGCAGAACTACTGGGTCAGCCGGGAAGCATCTCCTGAGAGCAGGTGACTAAGACTAGGGACTTGATTGGCCGTGGAGCAAATAGTCGTGTGAAGGATGCACGTGTGTAGGTTCAAAAGGGAGAGCAGCGCCAATAGGAGAACCCTGCAATTCCACGTCCACCCCAGAGCACCTGCTGTGCCCAGAACTGAGCCTGGCTCTTCCAGAGGCTGAAGGAGGGACTGTGGGGAATGTACTCCACCCCCAGGAGAGGGCACTGAAGGCTGCACACCCAGATCTGCACCCTTCTGGGGTTTCACCACCTTGGAGAAGCCCTGGTTTAGGATTAGCTTCTTCCTATGCTCTCCCAGCGAGAGGCCCTGGGGACTTTAAGCTTTAAAACACATGGAGGCCTTGGCCCTACCCTCAGAGACTCCCATTTAAATGGGGCCGGCCCTCCACGGGGAATTTTTAAACGTTTCCCGGGTGATCTTAACCTGGAGTCAAAATTGAGATCCACTGGTGAACCAGATCTGGGCTTCGTGGCCCCAAAGAAGCCTGTGTTCTTCTTCTCCCTGCCCTCCATATGGTGATGAGAGCATTTCCACAGCCAAGAGATTTGTTTTATTCCCCAAACCAAGAGAGTTACAGAAAGTGGCATTTCAATAAGTCCTTTTTATTTTTCTGAATAGGCAAAGGCACTAGGTAAGATTGCAGGGGAGGGGGGTACAGCTTCTGTACCTTGTTAGGAAAATAGACAGCTTTGGTGAATCCATTCACCTCCCTAAGTGTGCTGTACCCACATCAACTGGCAAATGAGGGTCAGCAGGTGCACAGAAATAACTAGAACTAATACTGCATGACACGTGCCCTCCATCCTGCCTGCGCACCAGACCCACTTGGAGAGTCCCGAGATTTGCTGGTGCCCGCGGCCCACCCCAGACAACTGACTCACAATCTCTGTGGGTGAAGCCCAGGCACCAGTACTTTAAAGCCCACCAGGAGATTGTAATGTGCAGCCAGTGTGGAGGAGCACCCACATTTTTAATGGTGGGGCCGTTAAAAATCAGGAGAGGCCCAGGGGGACATCAGCATTGATCAAGCCAGCGGCTTCTGACCCAGCAGCTGCCAGTGACACTGAACGAGGGTTTGGGTTCAATGTCTTGGGGCACGACTCAGAAATGGATATTGCAGGGGAGGTAGTCCAAGAGGGAAAGAGAGGGAGAAGGAAAGGGAGTTGGTATTCAGGGAGAGGGAGGGAGAGAAGAAGAGGCAGGGACAATTTTAAATTGCCCAGGACTGAGAGCCTGGTGATGGAAGATAGAGTCTTGGATCTGACACTAATCATATATGTGACCCCTAGGTGAGCCATTTGTCTTGCCTTGGCCTCAGCTTCCCCCATATTACATGGATAGCTGTGTGTTTTCAGGTCCCTTCTGCTTCTGAGAATCTCCAGGTGTGTTTTACCAACATCACCTGAGTGTTCAGTAGACATTAACTTGGACCCCACCGCAAAGGGGAAGAAGAAGAGGCATCAGAGCTGAGTATCTTCCAGGCCACTGAATGCAAAGGCTAAAGTTTGAGAACAGGTGGTGTAGGGTTATTTTGGAGCTCTCAATTATTTGAGAATTTCATCATCTCAAACATCACTCAAAAATGTCAAAAAAAAAAAAAAAAAAAAGGCAGCTGACTCGACCTTCCTCCACCTTTAAGGGTGAACTCAGCTTCCCAAGTAAAACAAATTCTCATTCTGTAATCTGTAGGTTTATTTGGTTACTGCGTTTTGTCCTGTTAGTTCATAAGCTCCTTGAAGCAGGAACTGGTCGTCTAACAGAACCTTTGCGTCGTGGGGCAGGGCTTAAACACAGCACTCAGTGTTCTTACTTTTTCTACAAAAGCTGTGTTCCTAGAAAGCTGTGTGTCAATGGAATTTCCATCAATCCAATTCAATTTGAAATGTACATTAAGTGCTATATAAGGGAGCCTTGTGGTGAGTGCTTTTGAAGAGTGACAATTTTGGGGGTAATGCTAATAATTGTAGCTTAATTCAACTGTTTGGTAAAACTAAATTTTAACGTAGCAATTTCAATGTAAAATAGAGGTTGTTTTATGTTCCCTTAATTTGAACCCTTAAGGGGTTTGGGGTATGTTATAATAAATTCTGCTGTAGTGCATGTTCCTTCAGAATATTTGCAGCAAAAGGAGGGGTGTTTTATTGGTTAAAACTCTACCGCGCTTCTTTGTGTTGAGCCACTTACATACAGAGAACAATGATGACTTGCCTGTGCTTACAAAGGCCCAGGAGCAACATGGTGCAATGAAATGAGCTGAATCATTATGGGTTGGGGTCCGACGTCCTTCTGCTCACCACCAGCTAGTTGCGTGCCATTGAGGGAGTCCCTTTCCTTTTCTGGGCTTTAGCTTATTTATTTGTGTGTCAGAAATATTGGACTAGGTGATTTCTAAAGTCCTTTTCAGCTCTGGCATTTTAGAATTTTAGGCTTCTTTGAAGAGTCTGGATCATCCAAGCTTGACAAATTTTACAGGCCTAGAACCCCTCCTATTAGTGCTTTGATCCAGCTTGGCACAGACTAGAAGGATGAGGTGTGGGAGAACCAAGCTCACTGTGTGCGGTCGTGCAGGTTGTACACTGCACAAAAGTACTCAGCCTTTGCAACATCTGCCCCCAGCACAGGGCTGTATTAGCTCAGTTGGGGCTCCCCATTGCATTAGGTGCTGCATGCTCTAGCTTGGCCCTGGTGAGAGCAGGACCTTTAAACCTAACAGCAGCAAAGCACAATTCTTGTGCTTGTGCTAACATCAAAGTGGGGTCCCATGACAAAAGGCTATCCTTCTGGGCCCAGAGGAGGTGTGGAGATCATGTACACATAAATATCACCTAGTTTGAGTGTGGAAGTCAGGGTTAAGGGGGATTTATGGAAGCCCAAAGACTTGCAAGGCGGAGGGACGCATCTAAAGAAATGACTGTGACTGGTAACATTAGTCACTGAACAGTCTTTACGAAGCTGTTTCCTAGATGACCTGGTTCCTTCCTAGAGTCCTAGGTTAAAATTGTACAGAGCAGTGGTTCCCAAAACCTGGATGCTTATTGCAGTGACCTGTGAAGTTGGTGCAGCCACAGACTCCTGAGCCACTTTCCAGCCCCACTGAGTGAAGCTTAAAAATCTGTAATTTCAATCAGCTCCCGAGGGCATCTGGTGCCACCGATGCAGCACAGACGACATGGCAGTGTTTGAAGAACACTGGTTACAGTGACTGTCCGGGCCCCGAGTACTAGTCGTGGAAGGATTGGAGAATAATTCACAATCATGACCAGGGACAGACGATACCAGCAGAAGTGCAAGGACACCGTCTGGGGCTTTCTGTCATGGTGGCCAAGTGAACATGGTCCCAGGCAGACAATCTGGGCCACCCAGTGGGCAAAGAGAGACCAAAGAAATGAGCCTGGTAGTCTGTGGACATTTAATTAAGGGAGCCGAGTTCTCAGAGGTACTCAAGGAAAGCCAGTCCTCCCACTTGCCCTCCAGCTGCTACTCATCCACAAACACCTGTCACCTTGAGGCCAAGAGGAGTTTGAACCACGGAGACAGGGCAGACACCGTGCTGACCTGCATCCCGCCCCCTCAGCACCCATCCCTCTCTGCCCTCTGTGTGCTTGCAGTAATCTCTTGTTGCTTATGAAGACACTTGGCCTGGGGCATCATCAAACCAGGCATCTGGTAGTCCCTGGGGAAACTGGAGTAGAGTCAAGAAGAAAGCCCGGTGATGACCTTGAAAGTTAATTTCTCCTCGCCCAGCCAGAGTTCCCCATGCAAATGCGCTGTGACATCTGTAACAGCTACCCTCAAAATTAGAAAGTGAGAAGCAGAAATACATTAACTCTCAGTGAGTGTAACTGAAATTCTGCCAGCAAATTTCAAGATAAAGCTTTTCATAAGAAAATATGAAAGTCAAACGCACTCATCTAAAGGTCAGAGGTTGGGTGATGTTCACCACGGGGTAAGAAATTATCTGATCTACAAAGCAGTGATGTATGTTTACGACTAGTGTTAAAACTAAGCATTCGTTTTGGGTAAGTATATTGATTTTAGGAAAGGCAAAACCCAACTTAGCTGAAGAGAGCTTCAGTCTTTGATCAAAATTGCATTCACAGAAAGCCATCTTTGTTGTGTTCCCCAGGGTGCTAATTAGGAAAATATTTTCCAAGAATTTATTTTAGGCAAGTGTTTTGCTTCAAAAATTTAACACAGGAAGAAATTAAAAACTTGAATAGATCTGTAATCACTTTTTAAATCAGTATTTCAAAAATTAATGCATTTAAATCCCAAAAGGTCTCTCATGGGATTTGAAAAGCTGAACCTAAAATTCACAAAAGAAAAATGGCCAAAAATTGCAAAAAAAAAAAAAAAATTGACAAATAAGAATAAAGAATGGGAGCATGCTCTACAGGTACCAAGATTTGTTTCATAGCTAGAGCAATTAAAACAATGTGTGTTGGCTCAGAGATGGATAGACAGACCAAAGGAATAGAACAGAGATCTGAAACAGGAGGATCAGTGGAGAAAACAGGGAATGATCATAACCGGAACCTAGGTCCACAAGCTGTCAAAATGGAAAAAAAAAGAACTAGATCCAAGTGTAAAAAGCAAAACACTCAAACTTTTATTTAAAAAATACAAAAATATTTCTGTCATTTAGAGAAGTATTTATTCATCAGAATGCAAAATGCACAAACTAAAACTATAATCATATTAAAATGTAAATAAAACTGCACAGCAGAAGACACCAGAAATAAATTATAAGGACAAGCCAGAGACACTATGAGAAGATATCTGCCACACATAATAGACTCAGATTTGGTACTTCAGTATGTATCAAAAACTCCTACCATCAATAAGAAGATGACCAATAATCCAAAAGAAATATTAGCAAAGGATATGCACAGTTTCTTCTCAGTGGACATACAGTTGGCCAATAATCCTAACAGGGTCCTCAACCTTACAGGTAATCAGGGAAATGCAGATCAACACAATAATGAGTGCCACGTTATACTTATTGGTTGGTAAAAATTAAAAATCTGACATTCCTAAGTTTTGATGAGGATGTAAAGAAGCAAACTCTTACATACTGTCCCAAGGGGGTATGAACTAATATAACCAGGTTGAAGAACAATCTGGCAATAATGAGCTAAGCTGAGCATGTACATAGCCTACAGCCCAGCAGTTCCATCCTAAGTACAAACCCTAGGGAAATCTGCACACGTGCACCCAAAGAGATTCTCACAAAGATGTTCACTGGAACACTGTGGTAGTTCAAAAAAAAAAAACAACCTAAAAACAACTTGAATGTCCACCAACAAGTGAATGGATAAAAACTGTGATATTGTCATACAAGGAATATCATCTAGTAGTTAAAATGAGTGTACTATATGTCAACAGAGACAAATCTTCAAAACATGTTTCCTTAATAAAAGAAGCTACAAAAGAAAATGTACAGAATGTTACCATTTATATAAAATCAAATTCACAAAACATTTATGCACACACGTTTTATATATGTATATATATACATGTATGTGTATATATATATATATATATATATATATATATAAACATACACACATGCACACACATGAATGGGCTAAACACCAACTTCAGCCCAGTGGTTACCTCTGGGGAAAGAGGAGTAGAAATCCCTTCTCAAGGGAATTCCAACTGTATCTCATGTCTTTAACAAAGACAATGAAAAAGATCTGAAGCAGATATTACATTTTTATATTTGCTAACTAGGGGTTGTGAGATTGCCACTAAATTATTCCTGCTTTTCCACCTAACCACGGCTGTAGTTACTAGCCAAGGTCTAACATGTAGACAACAGACACTTATACTGAGCAATGCCTGAACACTGTCTAGGATGGGGGTGGGAGAGGGAGGTTTATTACTGCTTAACGAGAACACTGCTGACCTCACATGTCCATTGTGCTCCGACTTCCTCCTGCTTCTCAGGCATTTTTACATCTCCAAACTTTATTGGGTAAAATAGACTAGAAAAGGAACATAAATTTCATTGCAAGGAATGTTGACTGAATAGTCCATCTCCAAAGAAATTATCCTAAAGACATTTTTTAGTTCTACAGAACAGAAACACTGTCTATCGTAATCACCACTACCACAACGAATCTGGAGCCATGAATGCCTAACCAATTGGAAAATAATTAAACGAGATATCAAACTGATAGAATACAAATGATAATTATAAAGACTAAGTAACAAAATGGACAAATGTTTGCTAAAAAGAACAGTGAAAAGAGTACATTGAGGCTATAACCACATAAAAAGGTGGTTTTCAAGTAGCCGAAGATCAGAAGATAGGTAAAAATTAAAACAGTTGTGTTCGCATTGTATTATTATAAACATTGTTTTAATCTTTTAACATGTTGATACATTCATTCCTTAACTGTCTTTTTTTGGTAACAGCTTTACTGGGACATCATGTCCCAATATCATGGGTCACTGTTCCACCGACCCGCTTAGAGTGTGTCATCAATGGTCTTTCGTATATTCACAGACGTCCAACCATCTCCACAAACAATCTTAGAACATGTTCATCACACCAAAAGGAAACCCCCATACGCTTTAGCAGGCGTCCCCCATTTCCCTCCCTCTGTCCCTGGCAATCACCGATGCACCTTCCGTCTCTATGGATCTGCCTATCCTGGACGTGTCGTATAAATGGAGTCACACGGTATGTGGCCTTTTGTGTCTGGCTGCTTTCGCTTAGCATAATATTTTCAAGGTTCCTCCATATTGTAGCATGTATCAGTACTTCATTTCTCTTTATTGCTGAATAATGTTCCATTGAATGGATATACCATACTTCATTTATGTGGTACTATCTTTACAACAGCAATAAGAACTCTATGTGATGGAGAGAGGTTCGGGGCGTTTTCTGTCTACCCTATTCTAACACAAATTACTTTTGGTGGCTGAATGATGACCTCAGGGTAGCGAATGTCTCATAGAGTCTAGGTCTACTGGGTCATAATTGGGACTTGGATGATGGGTAGGACAGGCCAGACTGGAGGGGTTGGATCCAGGGACCAGAGTCTCTAGGGGGGCAGAGTTGACAACTAGTGCAGTCCGGCAGAGAGAAAAGGAAGCAATGGGGGCGGTGGGGGGGGGGGCAGAGGTGTTAGCACAAGTAGGAAGGGCTGGACAGGTGGGAGCTGGGAAAGAGAGTGCAGGGCAGAGGAGAGGCAGAGGGGCCTACAGGCGACCAGCTGCCCGGGGAGATCCAGCCACTGGAGGAGGGGCCCAAGCATGGGACTGGGCTCAAGGGCAGGCCCAGATGCATGGAAAGTCCTAGGACACTGATCAGGAGGCCAGAGCATGGACCTGGCTGTGGGGTCAGAGCAGCTCCCCGCTACAGAAAGCCTGGCCAAGGCAGAGCTGAGGCTACTCAGCCAGGAGTTTGAGGCCAGAGAAGCACCAGAGGAGGCAGAGTGAAGAGGACACTGTCCCCTGGGGCCTAGAGATTGAACTTGACTTAAGGATTACAGGAGCCATGCAACTCAAAGGCCTAGGAGGGAGGAAAGGATCCATTGTCATAACAGCAGGCACCACTGATTACTTGCTATGCCCCCGCATGGTGATAGGTGGTTTAATGTATATTATCAGTAATCCTCACAACCACTTACAAGGAAAGTACCCTCGCTACCCTAATTTTACACACGAGAAGACTAAAATTTACAGAGGTACAACAGTGATACAACAGAAAGTGACAAAGCAGGCTTTGAACCCAAGTCTGATTCCAAAGTCTACCCCTGCAGTTGTGAGGGTGGCGGTGAAGATTTGCTGAATCCACAGCAGACAGCAGTTTCTGGAGAACCAGGCCACGGCAAAGACAAGACAAGTTCACTCTTCAACCCATGGTGTGTAGGAGCTGCCCCCTTGGAGGGCAGTGAGAGCCCAGGTTTGCACTGGGGCAGCATTCTGAACTACTCAAGAGGGTGGTCACACCCCGCTTCATCCAGACTTTCTCTCCTGGGAAACTCCATGAGGCAAGCAGGGGAGGATTAACCCCGCAAATCATGTTGGTACCTTTATCACAATCCGGTTCTGCCGACCTTTAATTCATCTCTTCCTCCACGGCACTCCAATAAGAACCTCCTACAACTATAACTGGCTATTTCCCAGGGTGCTGGCATGGATCTCAAAAAGATTAAGGGGCAGTGAGCTGGCAGGGTGACTCCCCCGATCTCTCACCATCACTGACCTTCTTCTTTGAACAAGAGCTCGAGGCTGACATCTTTGGGATTAGACAGCTCTGTTCTCCAGGCCCTCGCCTTCTCTCCGCTCAAGTGGACAGATGTGTCAGCTGTCCCTGCTTTCCCTACAAACCCTGGGAAGAGCTGAGCCAGCATGTCCCAATGTTCTGACTTGGGTCGCTTATAACTCATTTCATTTCTATCATTTAAATGGAAAATAGATTCAGGTGAAGTGCTCCAGAAGACAAAGAGGCCAAGTGGCCTTACTGCACCGTCAGTCACGGGGTGATGGTGCGTGACTCACAGCCACGGGTGATCTGATCAAGGGTCCCGAGGGCAGGGAACCCGGTGGAGGGCCGGGATTTGAGAGACACAGGGCTCCTCGGGGATCCTTTGCAAAACGGGTCTGCAAGCCCTGGTCACCTTAGTTGATATTCAGCCAACATCCTATACCCTGGGAGGGCCTCTGTCAACTTCACAATAAATCCTGGCCTTGCAGATCGGGGTGGGGGGGTGTTAATGGCAGCCCTAGTTGTTTTGTTTTCATTAATGACTTATACATGCAGAGCACTGAATCCAGTCCATTTTTGGGTTTGGCATCACTGCCATCCAATGTTGGCCATACCCATAGATACAGGTGGCTATTCACGTGGTCTCACTGAAAGAGATGAAAAAGCCCTTCACCAAAGGGCCTTCCTCACCAGTGCCCGACCCTCTACGGTAAGCAAGTCATTCTTTCCTCTCGAGCACAGGGCCTGGCACACAGTACGTGCTCAACCAGTGCCAGCTGTGCAGTGTGGCCCTCTGAGGTCCTCCTCTGAGACTAAAGTCCTCCCAGGACACACCCTACTCTTAGTGCTCTGGTGTGGCAGTCCTTTCCCTGCCTGATGGGACCAACCTATGGCAGCTGGAGGCCCATGGGAGGCAGGTGGAGGGTTGGAAGAGGAGCAGGAAATGGAAAAACCATTCCCGGAGAGGAAAAGGTCAGTGATGGCTGGGAGCAGAAGACAAGAGCCCCCTCTTTACCGAGTGACACCTCTGTAACCACCGCGAAGTGGTTCTGAAGGTAGGTGGAATTTACCCACCGAGATACCCAAGGATTTACAAGTGAAGTCATTTGAATGGTTTTTTTAAATTAAATATTCATTTACAGAAAGTAGAACACGGAGATCGCAAGTGTCAAGTCAATGAGTTCTGACAAAACGTATACACCAGTGCAGCCGCCATCCCAAGCTGAGCTGTCTTTTCTGTACTGGCTTGAAGGCGTCCCACGCACAGCTCACACGTCAGGAACGCCCACCGGGAAGACACGGACCTTCCCCTACAGCCTGATGGCTGCAGCAATCCATAAGGTGCAGAACAAAAGGTGCAGAACAAAAGCGAAGCCTAAATGGAGTAAATGGAACTAGTGAAGCAGGATGGGTGGTAGAACTCAGTCACCAACTAGGTGATTCAATTCTAAAGGCTGTGGTATCAATGAATCCAGGCAAGAATCTACAAACAATGGCCCTGTGGGGGGACCATGGTGGCTGAGCACTGGAACTGACTCATGACACCTAGGTTCTTTCCCACATCTGCCTCAGACATCTCCTCCCCATCTGTCTTGGGGTAAATCACATCACAGCTCTGTGCCTCAGTCTCCAAACCCTGTCAGACAACGCTTTTGTGGACCGAACGCTCATCTGTGTCTTTTCTGGCTCTAGCAACTTAATTCTGTGTTGATGATCTAGACAGGGCAGTTTCACAGCATGGGGACTCCAAATTCTCCCTTGTTTACTCAACACAGACACAGCCTCCCCTGCAGTTGTCTGGTTCGTTCTGCAAATGGGGACTCCTCATGAGGAGGACCCAGGAAAGCAGGAGCGGAGGCTGGGTTTATGCCAAGATAGTGTAACTCAGCTGACACATTTTTATACCGTGGTGTCATCTGGTGAGAACTTTATATTACTGTGTCCTCCTCAAGGGCATTTGGGGCAGTGGAATTCAAAAACATTTCAGAAAGAAAAAAGGAATCTGGAAAGAAGTTCTGGTCTGTGTAATCTCAAAGATTTCAAGTTTTGTAGGGAAACTAGTTCTCACCTTGTATGTCTTAATTCTAACTCACCTGCAAGACCCGGGTCAAATGTCACCTCCTCCCAGGAAGCCCCTGGCTAGAGAGGTCCGTGGACAATTCCTGTGGCCCTCTACTCACACCCCTCTTTACACACATATACCCAGTACTGTATACAGTTACCAGCGTGCAACTCCTGTCTCCCGGCTGAGATGTTTATGGTCCTTTTAATCTTTCATAGGCTGGTCAAGTACTCTGTACATGGTAAGGGCAAAAATCCCTTTTTTTAATGGAGGAATAAATGAAGGAGTGTTAGGTTTAGGGGAAACTGAATGATGTCCTTTAACAAAGGAATCTGCCTCCTATAATAAAAGTAGACAAGTAGAAAATTACCTATAATGGGCTCTTAAATCCTCCTGAATCTTCGTTGCTATGTCCTAGCTCACAAGATGTAATCATTCTCTTTGGCTAAAATGATTTGTTAATTTACAAAATACTATAAAAGTTGAAAGATTACATGAAATAAATCATAGTCACATGTATCTGTGTAGCACTTTGACATATATAAAAGAAAGGGACAGCAGCTGACTTCCGGGAAGGGGATGCGAGAGGTCAGGCAACTTTTTTTTTTTGCCGTACACGGGCCTCTCACTGTTGTGGCCTCTCCCATTGCGGAGCACAGGCTCCGGACACGCAGGCTCAGTGGCCATGGTTCACGGGCCCAGCCGCTCCGCGGCATGTGGGATCTTCCCAGACCGGGGCACGAACCTGTGCCCCCTGCATCAGCAGGTGGACTCTCAACCACTGCACCACCAGGGAAGCCCAGGCAACTTTTACTCCCTAAAGCATTCCTCCGTGTTATTCAGTCCTTTCCTGTAAGCACATACGGTATTTATTATTTAAATAATCTGTAAGACTAAAGTTTACAGAGAGTTTTGACATCCATATACTCGTTTAAATACATGTGTACTATAATAAATACAATGCATTTTATTGTCAAAAAACTGAATCTCAAGGAGATTAAATGGCTTGCCCAGGAATTCACTGTAGAATCAGAACAGTGTGCTTCTGTAACAAAGCACAGGGAAGAAGAGAACTCGTAATCCATTCATGTTCTAAGCTTTCCTATGAGGACCTGATCATCAGGCCAACACAATTCACTAAGTGCACGGCCTGTGCCAGTCCCTGCAGGTCCCCTCCTGAGAGCTATTAGGACTTTTCACATCACAAGGGCTGCTCCTCTGTACGTGACACATGCATGAAATGTACATGAGATTTGCTCAGTTATATCACCTAAATGGATTCTAAGAAGAAAATGTTGCCTATATACAATTTGGATGCCATCAACCAAATGATGTTATCATGGTAATTATCCCTTCCCACATGTAAATCTTTTCCAGGCATCTCAGGGTACACCCAGAAAGGCATTGTCTTTGGCCGAAATGTTTCTTTAATTGGTGTCTTTGGAGCTTAACTAGCACAATTCATTCTGTCAATATTTAACAGGTAGAAATAGAACCGTATTAATCTGCCTCAGATGAACATGACAAGTAAAACATATTCGTTTTTCATGCCTGATTCCGACACTTCTCTCTCTAAGCAGGATTGCTCACATTCCATGGACCAGGCTAGGGGTGTTATGCCCCAAGAAGAAATAAATTCCAAACAGCAATTAGGTTTGGTTTCTAAGAGTCTGCTTTGAGAACTATTTGGAAAGACGGACCCCACTCCGACAGAACTTCCAGCTAACCGCAGCAGCCTCTTGCCTGGACCTCCTGTTTCAATCACGGTAGAAGAGGTAAACCTCTCCGGCAACAGGGGTCTTTTATCCCAAAGAACAACCTCCCCATAATCAGTGAATTTATCACCTTAGCCAGAGCCAGCCAGGAAAGACTGTCATGTCACCATAAAATCCCAGGGCTCAAGTGAACCTTAAAGGGTGTCTAGCTCAATAACGTTCCATCACTTGAAATCCCTCTAGGTTCCTCCAGTGCATGCTTGAACTGCCCAATGACCAGGGGGCTACTTACTTCAGAATAAGTGACTTAAGCTCCCCTGATCCTCAGCCCCTCAACAGATAGAATTGTGCCGGCTGAATCTTCCCTTCCCTCTCCCTTTTTAATTCAACCATCCATCCCTCAATGCCCAGCAGAAGTTCTGCTTTTTCTTCAAACCCCTCCCACTGACCTCCTGTCCCTCTTTCCTCTTAACTGCTTTCCAGTCTAAACACCTGTCAGTGCCTAGTTGACACAGGTCTGTATAATCTCCCAATCCAGATACTAAGTGTCTTTTAAGTCTAGAGACCATGTCTTTCCCTCTCACCTGATCTATAGATGACTACACCGATGGTGTTGAATATGCAGATGTCCCGGACACTAAGCTTCAGCATGTACATGCTGGACGCCGACTTCCTGAGGCTCAGGTCTGATGCCAACCATCAGAATGAGTTAAGTCAGGCAGCAAGTGGCCACTAGCGTGTCTCTAAGGGATTAACCGTGCTGCTTCCCCTTGGGAATAGGCGTCTGTTAAGTTTATTAAGCAAAAGGTGCATTGTGTTTGAGAGCATGTGGTGTATGTGTGTGTGTATGTGAGTGTGAGGGTTGGGGGGAGCATGGGAGTTTGTGTTTGTGAATGAATATAAGTGGGAGTGAGTGTGTGCAGGAGTGAGTGAAGGTAGGTGTGTATCTGCGATATGCATGTGGTAAGTGGGTGTAGTATGATTGCTGGGTGTGTCAATATAATCATGTGAGTGTGAGCACATGCGTGAGTGTGCACATGCAAGCTGTGTGTATAGCTTGTGTGAGTGCATGAGTGTGCATGCACAAGTGTGTATACATGACCCTGAACACAAGTAATCACCTTAGCTCTTGCTCTGATTAACACGATCTCTGCTTCTTCCATTCCTTGGACCTATTTGGATGGACTATGCCAAATGTCTCCACGTATTTTTGGCTGCAAGTATCAGTAACAACTTTGACATATAAGTTTACTTTCTTATAAATTATAAACATGTAGCCCTGGCAATCCATATATTAAATATTAAAATGAAATCATTTTCTGGTTTCTTAGGTAACAGATACAAATGGAAGGACTATTGTTTGTTTCCCATTTCCCAGTGGCTCGTCTGGCCTAACCCACACCATATGCAAGTTCCACACTGGAGGCCACGCCTCTAAAGCACAATGGCCCCTAATCCGGCTTCTCACCCCTTTCTTAGACACACATACACACACACACACACACACCCTGCTGAGGGTTAGCACTGGATTATTCAAAGCAAATGCCAGGCTGGAAATGGGGTCCTTTGCACATGAGGACAACCTCCAATTTGCATTGCTGATGCTACTTTCTAGAAGCCAGTAAGCGAGGGACCAAAGGAAGCCCCCAGGAAGATGCAGAGATGAGCTCTAAAACATGAAGTCAACTAAGCAAGGAGACTCTTTAAGGTTATATGGGGAGAGGGCATGTGTGGGCGCCTGTTTTCTGAATGTACTTGCCAGCCCAGCATGGTGAGGGGATGGGTTACACCCACATCTCAGAAATGACAGCAGATTCCCGCAACAATTTACAGCAAGCATGACTTAACAGTGCATTAGCTAACTGGCGCTGGAATCACTTAAGTAAAACAGTTTTTGTTTTTTTTTTTAAGTCATTGCATCTTCTCTTAATGACATGGAGTTGGAAATGTCTCTTTGAAAGCCTTAGTAATCTAGTGAAAGAGAGTGCCCAGATTCTACTCTCCAGAAGAGTGGGATATAAAATGGTGATAGAGCAGCAAAAAGGTCAGCTCCAGGGCCTGACAGTAGGGCTGCTTATTAGGGAACGTAAATGGTGAGCCCTGAGGAAGGCAGTGGTGCTCACTTTACACAAGCCTGTCTCCTGTCTGTCACTATTGGGGCGCTACCAAGATAAACTCTTAGGATGTTTAATAATGGTATTTCACACTTTCTGCAGGCACGCTAATACCGATTATTTCACTGTGGACTCACAGTAACCACAGGAAAGAGGCTCAGAGGAGTACGATGTATACAGGTCTGTTTTTTGTTTGTTTGCTTTTTCACCTTTTCCAGGAGAAGAAATAACTTGGTAAGTGACAAGCCAGCACCTCCTCCACTCTGGCGGGGTGCTCTGGGCTGGATCTCGCTGGGGTCGGAGCCAGTAGGGAATTAACCTGCTGCGCAGGATTCCTAAGTGCTGACTCAGCCACGGAACTCCGAGCACCCAGGCAGAGCTACAAGCGCTAGGGCCCACGCGGTGCCCACCACGCCTAACTGGGCAAGAGGACCAGCCTCTGCCCCCGGGGATTTACAATGTCATGGACGATGAAGGGGGCGGATGTTCTTGAGATCGTAATAAATGAGTGAGAAAGAAAACGTCACAGTTTTGTAAATATACGCTTACTCAGTTTAAGCAAATTTGTACGTCTGTTCCTTCTGTTCCAGAAGTTGCTGAATAAGGCATGACATGATGAATTTACGGTCAAATGATCAGGAAAAGGCAAAGCTTAGGCAAGAGAGAAGGGGTCTATAAGTTAGAAAAGAACGAAAACTGGAGGCCAGACCAAGTTTGCTCCCTGAATAAACGGCTGTTGTAAGGATTGATGATGGCGATCAGAGTAGGTACCAAAATTTAAAAGGGACCCAGAGGTCGATCTAAAAGCAACGTGAGAAATACAGGACAGGTATAGAGCAGGAAGGGAGAACGCAGGTTCTGGTTCACCCAGGAGAGTCCTGGGATTCACCTGTTTTCCCAGAGGCATCACGAGTAGCACCACCGCTCCCTCTCAACTGTGTTCTTTCTTGGAGGATAAACTACTCAACCTTGTTCTCAAAGCCCATAACATGCACCGAATTGCCAGACAGCACCCGCTTCAGTCAAGCCATCTACACTGGCTTCTACATTTGCACAGCCTCTCTAAGGGGCTGAAAATTGCCCTCTCCGCCTGCCCCGAGGCAGGGAGCGCTCCCATTGCCTCCTGAACAGATGGTAATAGTGTGAGGTTCCAATCCTTCACTTCTGGGGCCACACTGGCTCCTGAGGACGTGAGAGGAACAGGGTGAGGGGGGCTGGTGAGGAGGAGAGGAGAGTAGAGCTGGAAGGGGAGAGAAACAGTGGGGATCTGGGGGCTGGAGCCCTCAGAGGGACACGCATGGAGCTCGCTGTCACCATGGAGAAGCCAGCAAGGGGGGAGAGAACAGGGTCTAGCGAGACCTGTGTTCAGCTCCAGATCCCGCAGCCATCTGCTAAGCCTTCGTTTCCTCATCTCTAAATAAAGGTTAATAACATCTGCTTCCAAAGTTAGTGTGACCTTTACAACGTACTCATTATAAAGTATCAGGCACATGGTAGGCACTCAAGAATGGTAGCTGTTATTGGAATAATGATGTAGACCTAAGAGGAATTTTCCTAACATCAAACGACCTACAACGGGGGCCCGTCAGGCTTTAGCCCCTACCCCATAACATCGGGGCTTAGGTTACCTCAGGCGGAGAGACATGGGAAGTCACAGGGTATTCTGCAGCTGACCGCAGTGGTAGGTCAAGGAATACAGCCGTGCTGGGGCACCAACGGCATCTGCTAACCACCCCCCTGAACACACACACAGGTATTTTTACTGAAGTACCATCATAAAACTACAGACAATGGGAAAAGTTTTAAAGAAGCAGATTTTTTAAATGGATGGAATTTGAATCTTTTCTTCCCAAAGAGGATTACATTGCTCATCCCTTGGGGAGCACAACTCCTCTCTCGTCATCACTGCCCAAAGGATCCATAAAAGAAGGTCCAGACCTCTGTGGAACTCAAAATACAAGCACTGGGAGCCCTGTATCCACACTAGGCCCTGGTCTCAATGCTGGGGATTCGATAGCTCGGCCCTCGCAGGTGCGAACACCTGCTGATTTACTATAGCCTGAAAGTGTAAAAGGGACAGGCAGAGCTATACCTTTTGTTCTTGTCCCTTTTGAATAAAAACATGCACCAGTAATAGGCTGCGGGTTGGGGGAAGTCTCCCAGAATCGGGAGGGGGCATTGCCTACACCTACAGAAAATTTGCAGGCTCCAAAAGCCATGCCTTGTAACGCGAGTTGAATAAGACTTGAGGATGCTTAACTGTTAAGAAATAAGAGCAATAAAAATAAAATTTAAAAATAACAGAAACACAACATTGTACATCAGCTATACTTCAATTAAAAAACTCTTTAAAAAAAAAGCTCACCTTGACACTACTATGACCAAGTAATGATTATAATAAAATCACATAATTTTTCATAAGAATCAACATACTAAATTAACCATTATAATTTAAACGACTGAATAAATTTTGGAAAAAATAATAGAAATAAGCAATCAAAGATTATGCAAAATGTCTGCTTTTTTAAGGTGTGCGCACGGGTCGCAGGCTGCCCGCTGCCTTCTCCGGCCCTGGGGAAAGGAAAACCTGGCCGCATTTTCCAAACCCGCCCACCATGACCACACGGGGGCGCGCGAGTCAACGCCTTGACCTGGGCTTCCCGCAGGCTTCCTCTCCGGAAAAGTCAGAAACAACGTTGGAGGAGGACGACGTCGGTGAGCGGAGAAGCGCTACTGGATGATTCCTG
Organism: Orcinus orca; assembly: GCF_937001465.1. NCBI lineage: Eukaryota > Metazoa > Chordata > Mammalia > Artiodactyla > Delphinidae > Orcinus > Orcinus orca. The sequence goes on from NC_064571.1 coordinate 54,280,982, forward strand.
CCTTGGCGGCAGTGACTCAGGTTGATTGCCCCGGGTGTTTCAGAACCGTGTGGGCGCCGGCCCGAAAGGTTTCCCCTCGCTTCCTAAGCACTTTCCCAGCGCCGTGGCCTGGGGCACTGGTTACCGTTATTACCCCCGGGGAGGGGGGGTGAGGTGGGGTGGAGGAGAATGGAACTAATAAATGAAATTTACCGGTAAAATAACCACCTACCCTGCCACCGGAGGGAGCAGATGAATACCCCCCAAAGGGTAGCCTTGGAGGGCGGGGGTTGGGAGTCGGGGGGAGCGGAGCAACAGACTGTTTTTCAGTGTGTCACATGGTGTCCTTGGCGTGAGAGGCATGCCCGCCCTCTGTGCCTGCCAGCTCTGCTCACAGCTGAGAGAATCCAGCCTGAGATGCAGGACAGCAGACTGGCAGTACCGAGCTTCTGGAATGGAAGGGCTCCCACACCCACAGAGAGCAGCATCCTCACCACCGCGTACACATATGTCCACATCCCGAGGGCAGGACAGTGGCCCCGATGCCCAGCTTCACCAGGCACCGCATGGCACAGGCAAGCCTGCATCCCAGGACTGCAGGGCACGGGCATGGTGATGCCAGAAAAATCAACATGGATTCCAGTGGCATTGATCCAGCAGATACATTAGAAGGCGACTTAAATCCCCCAACTCCTACCACGGAAGAACTCAGCTGAGCTGTGGTTTTATTTGAAGATTTTGATGAAGAAAAATGCTTATTTTTATTTTGTTTTTAAACATGGAGTAAAATGCAAATTGTGAAGTATTAATACTTTTTTTTTTTTTTTTTTAAGACAAAACAGTACTTCACAGAAGTTCCTAGCTTGAGGATGGCCGCGGGAGGGGAGGGATTCCTACCCCTCCACCCCCTTATCTATGACGAAAGGAACAGTGCTTAGTTAACAAAGAGTCAATTAAAACAGAGACTCATGCAAAACTAAGACATCTATATACTTTAAGTATTTTAACTGACAGCATCCATCCAAACTTCAAACATTTATCAGAAAATATGCACACCCGTGGGCCAGTAACAAAGCCAAAGACTTCGTGAAAGGATGCCCCGTTTTGCGTTCTGCACTCTCTCTCCTAGATGGTGGAGTATCTACCACTTCTAATTTTGATTGCTTTACAGTGGAGCAAAACTTAAAGACATTTATAAACAATATGAATTGAGAATCTTTTTAGAGCTTTATTATCTGGCCCCTCCCCCTTTCAGGATTCTATTGTTTTCCCTCTTGCACATAATTCAACAGCGATTTTATTAGCAGTTTATCTTCAGTGACTCTTTCCAACACATTCACCTTCGTTTTCATAGAAACGTTTTCTTTTCCTGCTCCTACTTCATACATTAAATGAGATTAGATCAAAATTATGTAATGACAAGAAGAACAACGAACAAGTGACTTTTCACAATTATACGATTAAAATGATGGAGACAGAAGTGCAGGGAGTTCTAGAGAGCAGGCTGCTGTGCCGTAGATGAGAGCTTTCAAGTGTGCTCTTGGGGGTCAGAAGAAATGGGAGGTACAGTGAGTCTAGCAAGTCTGTAAAGCAGAGGTGGGTTAGGAGAATCCCTCCTAAACTTTGGTGGAAATGTCTGAAAAGCTGCAGACTTGACCTTTCTAATGTAGCCAAATTTGCTAGATAGAATTTACACGTAACTCTTCAGAAAACAAATCTGATGTCCAAGCAAGGGACACCTGCGCCCATGTAGGGTTCTACCAATCACCTGAGCCGGTTACCACTCGCCCAAATTAATGTGGTTTCACTATAGTGCTGCCCACATACTAGGCTTGCGCTGCAAACCCCAGTCTCCCCAGGATCGAAAACGACTCCTAAATGAAAAAACGGACACATTAGATGAAAGTGAAAACAATAAGGTTTTTGGAAGAAAACAAAGGTGGATATACCATGACCTTCAGGTAGGCAACACCTTCTTAAGTAGAACACACACAAAAATGCTAGCCATAAAGAAAAAAATGGATACATTGGACTACATTCACTGAGAACTTCTATTTATCAAACTATATTCTTAAGGAGTGGAAAGGCAAGCCACAGATTAGAAGGAAGGACTTGCAATTCATATATTCAGAAAAGACTCGTATCTGGAATATGTAAAGTTCTCCTACAAATCAGTAAGAAAAAGGCAGACAATGCAATAGGAAAATGGATATCATCCTTTAGAAATGCCTGCTTAAGTCTTCTGCCCAAACAGCTACTGATCAAATAAAAGGTGCTCAAGAGAAATGCAAAGTTATTAGACAAATGCAAATTAAAATCAGAATGAAATCAAAAGATGAACAGATCAACAGAATGTGGTACATACATATCATGGAATGTCATTCAGCCTTAAAAAGAAAGGAATTTCTCGCACATGCTGTAACATGGATGTCTTGAATACATTATGCAAGTGAGATAAACCAGTAACAAAAGGATAAATACTGCACAATTCTACTTATATGAGGCACCTAAAGTAGTCAAATTCATACAGAGAAAGTAGACTGGTGGGTGTCAGCGGTGAAGGGAGGGGAAATGGGGAGTTAGTGTTTAATGGGTACAAAGTGTCAACTTGGAAAAACAAAAAAAGTTCCGGAAGTAGATGGTGGTGATGATGGCTCAAAAATGTGAATGTACTTAATGACACTGAACCGCACCTTAAAAATGGTAAGTGTTATGCATATTTTCCCACAATAATAAAAGAAAAATTACAATGAAACGCACCCACTAGAACAGCTGTAAGTAGATTAGAGATGAACAATACCAAGTTTTGGCAGAGTTGTGGAGCAACTGGAACTCTTCACACACAGCTGGCGGGACAGCAAATCAGTCCAGCCATTTTGGGACACGGACAGAATCTACTGAAGCCGAACAGTGGCCACCCCATGACCCGGCACTCCCGTTCCTAGGTACGTGTGCAAGAGCACCACGTACATTTGTTCACCAGAAGACGCGAACTAGAACGTTCACGGCAACATCATTTGTACTACCTCTAAACTGGACATAACCACGTGTCTATCAGTGGCAGAATGGATAGGTATTCCCGCAATTCCACAGCAATGAGAATGAAAACAAACTACACACAACAACATGGATGAATCGCATAAACAGAATGCTGAATGAAAGAAACCAGATACAAAAGAGTATACAGTCATCCCTCAGTATCCACAGAGGCGACTGCTTCCAGGAGCCCAGGTGGAAACCAAACTCTGAGGATGCTCAAGACCCAAAGTCGTCCCTCCATATCCATGGCTCCGCATCCGCAAATTTAACTAACCGCAGACTGGCAGGACTGCAGTATTTACTGGGGTAAAAAACCCAAGAGAAGACGCACAAGTGGACCCGTGAAGTGCAAACCCATGTTGTTCAAGGGTTAACTATATCATATGAACCCACCTATTTAAAGTTCAAAACCAAGGAAAACTATTCCATGGCCTTAGAAGTCAAGATGGCGGGAGAAGGGGGACAGGGACAGGGAGGCGGCATGGAGGAGGCTGGTCATATTCTGTTTCTTCATCTTGATGCTGATCATATGGTGTATTTGCTTTGTGAAAATTCACTGAGCTGTACACTTATGTGCTATGCATTTTTCTGTGTGTATATGTCACTTTAAAAGTTGACATAAAATAAGAAAGTCAGTCATATGCAGCATTGCATATAATAACACATTCGATTATGGACTGTTTAGGACACAAGAGTGTGGGGAAGTCAAGCCCTAATGGAACATTGATGGTGCGAAATAGGAAGCACCTGGCTTCAACCAGCATGTAATTCAGCATCAGGGAGTCGTCTAGGAGTGGGGAAGATTCAGATCAACGAGCTGATGGTACCAGAAGGTGCCGTTAGGGCATTCACCACCTACGTCATTCATCTTGGCATCTAATCACATGGTGCGTTGTTTTGTTATGTGAAGGTCTGATGAGTATTCACCTTAACTATAAGCTCCCCGAAAGCAGGGACTCTGGTGCTATTTCTCTAGTATAAACTAGAACCTAGCACAGGGCCAGTCATGCCGTAAGAATCAAAACCACTTGTTCAGTAATAATATACAATACTAGGATTACATGACAATGATATAGTAAATATTAAATGTGTTGTCAGCGAATGTGGGGACTTAGAAATATTAGACTATGTATCTGGGCAACTTCATAATAAAGAGCGAGCTTTGGCTTTGAAGCATGACAGATCTTGGGCAGGTGTATATAGTATCCCTGGCCTCTGCTTTGCAACCTCCAAGTGAGGACAGTAGTGACCTCATAAGGCTGGTGTAAGGATGAGATAAATTATATGAGATAAAGCTCAGGAAATGGGGGATCCGGGACACATTTATGTGCCCAGCAGCACACAGGCAAGTATGGCAGTTGTCTTCTCCTAAAGCCTGTGTAGACTTCTGATCTTAAGCAGAAAGGAAGGTGGAATCTAGATCCTTCTTCAATGCTTCATTTCCTCAAATCTTCTGGAAGCCAGCTCCCAGGGTTGGGGGACTGCACATCATGCCTTTCTGACCTAACCCCTGGAACCCTTTTGCACCCACACATTTTTTTCCATGAACCAGATGTCTCTTTATTACTTTCACAGTTCTAGTCTTAAGGCCCATAACTCATGAATAATTTGATACCCCAGTTAGGGCAGGGGTTGGTTATAAAAAGCCTTATAAATTTCTAAGTACAAACATGTACCCCCTGCTACACTTAAGTGTTACAAGTCTCTTCCCCAGGTCTCCCTCCATCAAGGCCCTTTCCTTTCCCTGACCCAGCACCTGCTGAGAGCCTCCTACTGTTGGAGGAGCAGGTGTTGGGATCCCACAGCCCTGCTGTGATTCTCAGAGGGGACACTGTGGACAGTGGGTGGGGAACCCAGGGACTGAGATCCTATGCAGTCTGCACCATCCTCTGCCTTTGAGATGTGGGACCACCAAACTCCCCACTTGGGACCTCAGTGTTCTCCCACCTGAAAAGTGAGGAATTGGATGCTCTGCTTCCTTCCTACTCCAATGTTAGATCAGCTCAGCTTCTTTCATTTGCAAGTAACAGAGACTAAAAGCTGCTTCAGCACAAAGGGGAATTTACTGGGAAGACCTGGACCACCTCATGGAGTCCAAGGAAGACCTGAACCCCAAGCCATAGGAAGAGAAAAGCAGGGCTGCCCAGGACACCCCAGCAACGGGAGGCTGTGGAGTGGACCTCTCATCAACGTGACTCAGCCCTAGGCAGGCACAGATTTTTGAGTCAGCCAAAGATGGAGGAAGTAGATTCTAGGCGGAATAAACCACGTGAGTGATGGTGACGGGCTCCCAATGACAAGGCAGCAGAGTTCATCACAGAGTGACTGCTATGCCCTCCGCAGAGCAAAGACAGGCATTCAGATTGAAAGGTGGGCAGCGAGAGCCTTCCCTGGAGCTACCTGTGGGGGGGGGGGAGGGCGGCCCAGCATCACGGATCAATGGATGTTTCCGTTCCCCCCCGTGAGGGGCACGGTGGTGTCCGTGGAAGGCTCTGAACTTGGGTTCCGAAGACTCACCCTGTGCTTGTTTGTAAGACCGATTAAGCAGCCAACATGAAGGGCAGGCACTGGCCTGGACTGCCGCTCACTAACCATGCCATTTTGGCCAAATCTTCTGAACACCCTAGGTCTCCACTTTCTCATTTTAAAACTGATCAGCAGTACCAGGTCACCTCCAAATCTTTAATCAACCCACGTGCTCTCCAAACACTGCATCTTGCTCAGCTATCTTTAGAGCCCTCGTGTCCTCACTGTGAGGTGTCACACAGAACAGTCATCAGGGGCCAGATGAGCTAGATGAAGTGTCATCTGACTGTCAAGGAGACCAGCGTCAGATCTGAATAAGAAGAACAGGGTTCCTATCTTTCACACTGTATTTTTCGGAAATCATAACACATCCCCTTTGGTTTGCCCATTCACTGATCCACTGAATGACTGATTGATTCAACAAGCAAGGATCTGGTGCTCACTTTGGACCAGGCATTGTACTAGGCACTGAGCCAGACCAAGGCCCTGCCCTCAGGGTGCTCGCTCTCGCTCTACAGGAAATGCAGAGCCTAATCATTAATCACACACAATATAGCACAATGAGGGAGGACAGAGCATGTTGTAGGCAGAGGGGAAGAAGCCAGGAGAAAAAGCAATTAAAGATGCCAAGAGAAGGAGAGGAGATAATTGACAGAGTGAGGACCTGGGGGGCAGGGAGGTGCAGACGGGGATGGAACTGGAATAAAACAGTTATCTTCTTCAGTTTTAGAAAAATCCCTAACGTTAACTTCCAGAGCAGAAAGAATCCTTTGATGATTTGAGTCTTCTACGTGTTTGGTTTTGGAAGCTGTCAGAAGTGGGAGCTCTATTTACCATCTTAACATCTGGCCACGCCCCTAGGCGCCACCTCCTCCTGCTCTGAAGGGCAGAAGCTCTCTGCATCTTTTCTTTGATGCTCCCTCAGTCTTGGTTTCTGCTGCCCGAATTCAGTCTTGTGGGGGGATGAGTGGGAACTGAACACGGTTGAAAAGCCACAAAAAGGAGAGTACGCACAGAGTAAAATGATTTATATATGGGCATCTTCTGCTGGGAGAAACTGCTTCCCCATCACTCTTTGGTGTCTCAGACTAAGGCTTAAGCGCAACTCATTTTTCGCTTTTCCATTCCAATTATCTACATATTTTTAGCACGTGTTATATAAGGCTCATCTGCCCGAATTCGTTGGCTTGGGGCCTCTCCTTCCTTTCATTTCACTGGTGGATTGACCCACATGGTGGGATGACAAGTCTGTAAATAGCCTGCCCGAGGAGGGGTGGATGGAAAGAGCTCTCGAGATGAAGTGAGGGCTTGTATTTGGCACCAGGGCTAAATCCAGCCCTGCTAAAAGGGGAAAGCAGCAAGAACGCACAATTCTGAACTGAACGGTAACACATTAGGAAGGGCTGCTCCGCCCTACAACAAGCACGAAGAAGCAGGGCTCAGACAGGTAGGGCCGGACTCCCACTGAGAGGCCCCTGATGCCCCTGAGCCAGGCCTGAGGAGGCCGGCCAAAGGTCCCAAAGGCGCGGAGGGCTCTATCAGCTGCAAAAAGAACGCTCTAACGCTGGCTGCGCGTATAACTATGCACGAGTTGCAGAGCTTTCTAGGAAAAATAAAAGCTCATCAGCACTGTCGCTGGGAGGCGGGAAAACGCATGAAGTGGGACTATAAAAACCCTGCACTCGCCCCATCCCTGCCGTCGACTCCTGCCGTTCCAGGGAAAGCACTTCACCTCTCTCGGAGTCGGCATCCTTGTGTTAAAAATAACCACATCACTTCTATACACGGGGTGTGGAAGGACTAAAACGGAACAATAAACATGTCCAGAAAAGTAAAAGGTTACATTCAGGTGTAAAGCATTATTGTCATGAGTCTGACCTGTAATCCATGATAAACACCCCGAGTAAAATTTGCAGAGGGCACGGGGGCCAAGCCACCTCCTCCCAGAGGTCACAGCACAGGACAAGTTCCTCTAGAAACCAGAACCTAGAGGGGAGGAGAGAGGGAGCCCTAGAAGTCAAGGGGTATAGTGCTGGGGTATGACCTTAGGGTCCCCAAAGAACATACAAAAGCCAGACAGCCTTCCCCAGGTCCTGGGCTCATCAAAGCTAAGTCCAGGGTTTCCCTGGTGGCGCAGTGGTTGAGAGTCCGCCTGCCGATGCAAGGGACGCGGGTTCGTGCCCCGGTCCGGGAAGATCCCACATGCCGCGGAGCGGCTGGGCCCGTGAGCCACGGCCGCTGAGCCTGCACGTCCGGAGCCTGTGCTCCGCAACGGGAGAGGCCACAACAGTGAGAGGCCCGCGTACCGCAAAAAAAAAAAAAATAAAAAAATAAAAGGCTAAGTTCACATCCACTGGGATCCTTCAGCCCATCCATCCTCCTCCTTCTCCTTCCAGGACATGTAATGGGCAACAGTTACTATGGAAGGTGCACACCTGAATGAAACCTTGGATATCTCAAAGACTGTCCAAAGTCGCTACAGAAAAGTCTTCCCAGAGCGGAAGAAAAATAAAGCCGTATTCTTCCTCAGCCTACACCAGCAGTTAGCAGTTATATGTTTACCTATTTAATGGTAAGACAAATATTCAAATCCACCGCAGGAAAGAGCACCAGCCTCTATGAGATAGAGGTGACCTCCTGCTGGTTTGCAGTTCTGGAGACGAAACCCCGCCTCCAGCGCCCCTCAACCTGGCTGCAGAATCACTAACACACCCCAGGCTGCGGACTTTCGGGCCGGCAGCTACACACCACACTCAGCATCCCTGGTACAAAGTTATGACCCGAGGCCTGGATTCGTGTGGCTTTTCCAGGTGACTTTGAGGAAGGTATTTATTTTGTTTATGGGTCAGTTTTCAACTGTATAAAGTGGAGACAACAGTATCTGCTTCACAGGGAGGTTGTGAGGATTAAATTAGGTAACACATATAAAAGGACACATTTTTAAAAGGTATATAAAAAGCACGGGACCTGGCACACTGAGCAGTGTTCAATGAATATTAACTTCCTTCTCTTCTCTGGGTTCCAATTCCAGAGAAATCCAACACGATTTGTTAGTTCACAGATTGTATCTCTACTTTCTAATCTCCCTTTTCTCTGACAAGCCCCCTCCCCACAACACACACACTCACATATGCACATATATACATTCTAACATCTTCGACTCTTCCTGTGTCCTACTTTTCAGCCAAAACTTCTAAGCTCAAATTCTAGTTCCAGAAACCCTTTCTGGTGGCTCTGGCCCACAGGAGCCCTTCTTTGTCTGAACACTTCTATCTATGACTGTCCATGCTACTCATCTGACACTCACTGGCAAGAGACACAGTGACGCAAAACAAACAAACAAAACAACAACCCTGGCTTACAAATTCTCTGAATCCCAGCCTGTGTCTTTCAATTGGCGATAACAATTCCTGTTCTGCCTACCTCACAGTTTTGCTTTAGGTTCAAGTAAAATTACCTGTATAGAAGAGCGATATAATCTGCCATAACTATGTAAGTATAAGGTCTCCACCGCTTCATCCCATCACTGTCACTACCATTCCCACCACCACCACCATCATGACTATCACCATTACCTCCATAATCACCACCATTATCATTGCTATCATTACCACCACCACCACCAATACTGCTACCACCATCACCACTACCATCATGATCACTACTGCTACCACCACTGCTGCCACCAACATCACTGCAACTACCACCACCACCATCACCATCATCATGACACATAAAGGATCCTTAGGATGTAGGTACTCATTTAACTCATTGAATTCACTAGCTCCCTCCTGACTTGCTGTGTAATGGAAATTTGTGACAGGCTTTTCTTTGAAGAAAGTGCTTATGCATGGCAGTTGCCCTGAAACAAGGAGGATAACCCCTCTTCCCTACACATCCCTGGCCAGGGCTCTGGAGAAAGGAGAATTCAAAATTAGCCCACCAAGTTCCCATGCATATCATTGCAAGCCCCAGCACACGCAGCTGCTGAGCAGCCGACTGAAAATTTATGCCTGCCAACCCTGTCATTTCTCAAAATTTCTGAGTTATTTATACTGTACCAGTCTGTGAGATTCAAATCCCCAGTTTCCTGAGATGTAGGAGAAACTGGCAAAATGCTCTTCTAGAAATTCCCAACCCAAGGTGGATGGTACCGAGGCGCCTAACGTGCTGCCTACTGAATTTCTCCTAACCTGATCCTCTACCTGCTTAAATTAGCCTTGACCACCCCTCCCCCACTGAACCCCACTCTCATGGTACCCCTACTTGGGGGCCAGCAGTGTCTACCCCATCATTCTGTCTGCTTATGAAGACCCTGACGTCCACGCCCAAGGCCCACCTTTGCTGGAAGTGGGCCCAGGCTTTCCTGGCCCTCAACGATTGACAGCAGCTTTCTCTCATCAACATCACAGATCTCAGCGCTTGAGAAAAGTAACCTCCGTCTAAGTGATCCTTGACCAGCCTGTGAGCTCCCTGAACTTGGGCCCCAAAATTCTTCCTTGGGTTCAGTGCTAGCTGGATGCATCTTAGGGACACGGTAAATACTTGCTGATAATAACTGGTGATAGAAAGGCAGGATGCTTAGCAAGGTCAGGTGAAGTAAGTTATCAGGACAATTTGCCTGTAAGAAAGGATAGGAGAAAAGCCCCGCCCTTCAGTACAAGTCGTATGTGTCAAAAATGAGGAACTGGACATCTTAGAGAATAGTCCTCAGGTCCTGGTTGCCTGATGTCAGGCTCCAGACAGTTCTCTTTACTTGAAGATTTTAGCAAGCTTATCCTTGAGGCAGGATTGGATACCTTTAAGACACCCTGCCCGCCCTCGTCTGCCCTGATCCTCTTCAATGTTTCTCAGCTTCCCTTCACTGGGCAACCCAAGAACTCTGGCTGCTCAGCCCTGGCTGCCACGGGCCCTCAGGCTGGTCCCTTATCCTCTGTGCTCAGAGCTGTCCACATCCCAGCTGGCTGAGGCATCCAGGGCTCTGCTGGTTTCTGCACAGCCCGGGTCAGGCCTGGCCTTGGTCACTGGCCTATGCCCTCCATCATCTCTGTGCTCAATCCACGTTCTGCATTCAGCCTCGCTTCTCCCATCAATCAATTTCTGTGGAACTCTTTGCTGCAACCAACACAGAATAAAACACCCGTCTTTCTCAGCGTTGTGCTTGAGGCCAGTAATAAACCTGCATCTCTTACTAACATTTACTTGAGCACATAGTATTCGCCAAGCACTCTTTCAAACCCTTTATATGTGCATTCAACCTTGTAAGGATCACAACAACTCCATGAAGCAGGGAGGCCGGGACTGGTATTTTCCCTGGTGAGTTCAATAATCAGCCCAAGGGCCCCTGCTGCTGGGAAGTGGCAGAGCCCTGATCCAGTCTGCAGAGGGAGGCTGCACTCCCAGCCTCTCTGCCATCCTGCCTCCACAGAACACCCAGTACAGTGAGGAATGCTTCACTGACCCCAGCAATCACACTTTTCTTAATGTCTCCCCTGCCTTCAGTCCTTCACCTTCCTGTTCAAAAACAACTGGTCTGGTAAAGCCTCAAATTTGGCTCGAGGATTTCTTTCTTCTGGCGGCGGACATTTTGCTTTACCTTTGTTTCCCTTTGTTACAATGATCAAGAAACCAATTACTCAGCAACTGAATAGCCAGGCGTGAAAGTCAATTCCACTGCCTGTTTCCCACCTACAAGGAGAGGCTCCTGTGGAAGTTTCTGCAGGCTTAAGTCCCAGGAGAGAAGGGAGAATGTGGCCCAGTGGGTTGGGTCCATTTGTTTATGGGGAATCAAGGCTTGTGGAGGGAGTTCTCACACCCACGTCCCCTGCCCCAGCACCTCAAGGAGCCAGGACATAGCAAACTCATGTTGAAATGCTGATTTATTTACACCACTCTTCTCAAAGCTTCCCGTAACTCCCTCTCCCCGCATCGCCGGCTGCCCCTGAGAATATTCTGCTCAGGTGAGCTCATTCCCACACATTCCTACTACATTTCAAGCTCACTCCAACCACTGCACCTTTGGTTACCAGGCCCCTCCTGCCTGGAATTTCCTCCCTCCATCCCCTCGGCTCATCCTCCATGGCCAGCTCCAGCCCCACCGCCCATGAAGCTTCCAGAATCCCTCGAATCCTGAGGGCAAGCTCCCTGCTGTGTTCCTACCTGCAAAGTCTTTGCTGCAAAAGTCAGTGCTTAATTATACACCGTCACACATCGGTTTCACGTGTGTCTTCTCAACTAGTCTGGGGGCAGAAATCACGTGTCTTGTGCTCCTGTATCTGCCACCGCATCTGAAATGGGGCTGGGAACACGTAGAGGTGATGAACACACTTGGCTGGCTGATGGAAACGGGAGGACTCCCTGGGCTTCGGCTGCTCTACCTCCAAGGCCAGTGTCAAAGGGACAAATTGCAGGCCAGAGTCGCAGATCCTACCAACCCCCTGTGGCATCTCCTCCCCAAACCTCCAGACCCTGCTCTGTGAGCCTCGGGGCTGTCAGTGCCTCCTCTTGGACACTGTTCTGGGCACGCGTGCGTGCGCGCGCGCACACACACACACACACTTCTGGTGGAACGCCGGGTTAAATCCTGCCCCCCCCCACACACACACTCTTCTGGCGGAACGACGGGTTAAATCCTGTCATATCATCCAGCGCTCCTATCTCTGGATCTGAAAGTTGCCAATACCTCAAGAAAAGGTAAATGTGTCACAGCATCAGCCCAGGGGTCCAGGGACCTCTAATTTCTGCATTTTCTAAAAGATTTGTAGTGCCAAAGTCTCTCCCACAGGAACTTTCTGAAATGCTCTCCACTCAGTGAGGCCTACTCCTCTAATTATTGCTCCCCCTACAAATAAATAGTGACTTTGAGGAAAATTCAAAAGCACTGCTTTCCTCCCCTCCATTATAAGCACAAAAGCTCAGTTTGTTTCTTCCCTTTACCCTGCTTTACAGAAGACATGTGTTATTATGTCGCTCTCCCCCCTTATATCCTGAAGAACTGCCGATCCCTATAAACCCAGGGGTATCAGAACATGATCTTTTGTGCACTTATTATTTCCAATGACTAACATGTGAAGGATGTATCCTCAAGTTCCAGGGATTTAACGTAAAATCAGAGCTGCAAAGGAAAGGTTTGGTGGTTCTTAGGCGTCCAAGCACATCCCAGCGCAGAATGAGACACACTTTTCCATCCTGCGGTCTCGACTCCATGATAATCTCCAGGCAACCGAAAGCCAGTGCTTAGCGACACAAGCTGGAGGATCAGCCCGCATATTTCTATTAAAGAGCGGCTCTGGCCTGGTGGGAAGCACAGATCTGAGCCGGTGGCCCCCAGGCAGAGACCAGCCACGTGGGTTTGGGGTAGGGCAGGAGGAAGGGTTTAATGAAGACAGTCAGTGGGAACGGAGTGGGTGACAGGTTGTCCAGAAGTTAAAGGAGGAATTCAAAATGAGGCACAGGGAAGGCAGTTAACCCCCTCGGGGGAGGCCTGAAGCATCTCCTTGCACTTAACCTCTTACTCCCCTCTCTCCCTCTCTAGATGCTATGCCCCTTGAGGGTGCAAGGAGACTTGGCTTAATTCCCTGGTGGTCCAGTGGTTAGGACCCTGTGCTTCCACTGCAGGGGGCACGGGTTTGATTCTTGGTCAGGGAACTAAGATCCAGCATGCCACGCAGCACAGCCAAAAACAAAACAAAACAAAACAAAACAAAACCAATACGAGGGAGCTTGGCTTCAGAAATTTGAATTTGGGGACCTCTAGTCCATCTTTCCCAATGAATCACGCTAAATATAATACGAAAGCTAACAGAGATTCTTGAAGTCATGATTTGACAGATTTTTATGGAGCTCAAGCTTTCCCAGATGCTGTGAGAGACAGACACAAGAATCTAGGATCAGACAGCACGTGGTGATTTCAGACCTAGGATACATGGGCTGGCGAGTGACCTCCACTAACCAGCTCTGGAACTGGAAAAAAAGTACTTCCCAAGCCTCATCCATAAAAAAGGGATAATAGTACTTGCCCTGCTCGTCCCCGGGTTGTTGATCAGAGGAGAAAATTGTGTGTCTGGAAGAAGTTTTGCCTTTCTGTGGGGCCGGTGTATTAATACACTGATACCCTAGGAAGGGGCTAAACTGGATAGAGAGAGGCCAACGCATCCAACAATGCAAAACAGTAAACCGGTGCAGGGCAGAGCTGCAGGACAAGGGAACTAAGAGACGGGACTCTCCTTTTCATAGTGCCCAGTTTAGTCACCTCTTGCCTGAAAGCTGGGCAATGGAAAGTAGAGGAAAAGCAATTCACACTAATCCAGAGGGTTCCTTGGGGACAGCGCCTTTGTAGTAGGTCTTAACTGGTGTGTCCCGAACCAGTTCCATGGATTTTAATTCTCCAGGCCACATCAATCCCCCAGGATCAGAGTCAACCTCAAACTGTGTCAACAGAGAGACACTCACGCCATCTCCACCCCAGATCTTTCAACTTGACCTCCCAGAGGGACATCAGCTCATTAGCAACCACATTCACACTATGGGGTACCCTTAAGAAAATCAAGTCCCAAGGAGTAAGAAGTCCCCGATGCAGAAAGGGTTTCTTTTTGAGATCTCGGAGCACCTGCCCCCTGTAATCTCATTTGAACCTTTTCATTTCCTCTCTATATGGGCATATATGGATAAATATTTTTATAATGATAATGCTATGCCCACTACTAAACCAAATATCAAAAACAGTGTAGAAATCAGTTAACTCCCTCCATTTATTATACATCCAAATTAACTCAGTCCAAGGCAATAAATATGTATGGAGCCCTTTCTATAAGCCAGCAGGCATCACACCAGGAAGAGAGATCAAAATGAAGACAACCCTAGGTCTCCCCTCAAAGGTCTCACAGAAGGGCTCTGGCGCTCTGTAACTCCACCTTTGTTACAGAATGGGATGTGTGAAAAGTGATGATGTTTGATCAGCACATAGAGGTAACTGAATGAAGCTGCTCACAGCGGGCTCAGGGGCTCTGGCCACTAGGACCACCCTGGCAATTTCCTCCAGTTCTACCACTTACCAGCTGTATGGCCTTGGGCAAGTGACCCAACTACTTGTGACTGAATTTCCTAATCTAGAAAATGGCGATAGTAATAGCAAATAACTCACTGGCTTGTTGAGAGGAACAAATACGCTAATACACACAAAACTTATAAAACAGCGCCTGACACGGAATAAGGGCTCAATGAATGTCAAACCGTCACCATGTTCCCCATCTTTTCTTTTAAGAGGACCCTGTTAACCCTTTTTATGACACCGTACCTTATTCATTTTTATTTTCTATAATCCTTGGCCACAGTTCCTCTCAGAAGCTGGAAAAATTTCAGCACCTCCAACTCTGCATACATTTCTCCTGGGTACCAAGTCTCCACAAGAACTTCAGGAATTCTACTCGGGACTCTGCCGTGTAAAGTACCCCCTCCCGACACTTTGGCCCATAGTCTTCAGTCTCCTTTGGTTCACTGAAGACCTCTGCCCAATCCGTCTACTGTGTGACAATATTTTTAGGTTAAATTGTTTAGGGCTGGGCTATCTGTAGACTTCCTTGCACTGCACTTACGTCTTAGAGTGAGCGAGCCTCTTGTCTCCTCAGCTCAGCAGGGAAGAGCTGAGAACCTGGCTGGTGGCTGGAAAATCCTAATTACAGGCATGTGCATGGAGTAAGGGAGGGGGAGTGGGGGCAGTACAGAAGGAGTAGGAGGGAGGCAGGGACATTTGGTTGATTTTTTAAAAAAACAACTTTATTGAGATATACATTTGTCTCTCTGTATTCATGGAGGATTGGTACCAGGACCTGCCACAGATACCCAAATCCATGGATGTCCAAGTCCCTTATGTAAAATGGTGTAGTACGGTTAGTCCTCCATATCCAGGGAGTTCCTGCACCTGTGTATTCAACCAATTGCTTGGTTGAGTCTGAAGATACAGAACCCCCATTCCACCCCCATATGAAGAGCCAACTATAATTCACATACCATGAGTTCATTCATTGTAACTGCACAATTCGGTGGGTTTTGTTTTTTGGGTATATTGACAGATACGTGCAACCATAACCACAGTCCACATCAGAACACTTTCCTCACCTCCAAAAGAAACCTACCTTTTAACTATCACACCCAACCCTCCAATTCCCCACTTCCAGCCTAGGCAGCCACTAATCTACTTTCTGTCTCTATAGACCTCCTTATTTGGGACGTTTCATAAAAGCCAAATCATACAACACATGGTCTTGTGTGTCTGGTTTCTTTTATTCACACACAATATTTTCAAGGTTCATCCATGGTGGTGTATGTATCAGTACTTCATTCCTTTTTACAGCTCCATAATAGCCCCTTGTATGAATATCCCACATTTTATTTATCCACTCAACAGTTGTTGGACATTTGAATCATCTCTGGTTTTTGACCATTACGAAGAAGGCTACTGTAAACATTACAGGTTTTTGTGTGAACATACGTTCTCATCTCTCTTGGGAATATACCTGGGCGTGGAATTGCTGGGTCACATGGTAACTCTATGTGTAATCGTTTGAGAAGGTTTTCCAACACAGCTGCCCATTTTACATTCTGCCATTTAGCTCATTATTGGACAGTTATAAAGTCTCAAGCTGAGGCCTTAGTGTACTCATCTTCTAAATTTTTAGCCTCAAGCTAACGTCACTTTACTCTCCTCCATGAGATCTTAGGAGCAACGTTTTTCTCTTGTCAAAGAGAAACTTGATTGTGAGATTGCTCTGCCCCTGCTGGACTGTCGAAGAGTGAGGTTGTGTCCTTACCTTCCAGCGGGGGCTACCAGTGCTTGTCCTACCAGCCTCGGGGCTGTAGGAGACTAAGAGGGCAGGGCTGTATCTGCACTGGCTGGGCCCACCGTGCCTGCATGTGGAAATGAGGAGGAGATGCGCCCGCCAGCCCGCGGTCACTCAGCAACGGGATGAATGGAGCCAGTTCCTGAGTCTGAGTCCTCCCTCCACCCAACCACCCGCCTCCTTGCCACACCTAAAGGTCTCACTAGTGCTCGCCTGAACAGTGAAGACTTCACACACGTGTTTGTTTACCTCTTCTGGCTACGTTCTTTATTTCCTCTGCTCTCATTTGTCAGAGGACCCCACACACGCTGTGACAAGTGTACGCGGGCTGCTTACTTCGTGCTTTTCTCCGGCCCTTGCCCTACAGCCACAGAAGGCCTGGATTTTTTAAAAAAAGGCGGTTCCTGACAACAATCTGTGTTCTCTTGGGCTGCCTCCTTACTCTTCCATGGCCTTTGGTCTTCTGCCTTGCCCGCCCCTGATTTTCTCAGCGTTATCCGAAGTGCGAGTCTGACACCACTGAGCACCCCTGGGTGCCGGCTCACCTCAGGAAAGAGGGAGGAGAGGCGTGGGCTCCCCCAGAGGGGGAGGGGCCCCCAATTCAAGCCAGAAACAAGGCATAAACACACACGTCAGTGGAAAGGTAGCAAATCAAGTGAGACTGGAGGGTAGAAGGCAAACACCTTCACAAACACTGGCTTTCCTGTGGTCTCCATCGCCAAGTAATTTGGAGATCCCGAGCTTTGGCAAGGAAGGGGACCTCTGAGGCCAAGCCGGGCCTGGAGGATCCGGGCTCAGCCTGCCCATGCCTGGTCTTCTCAGCTAAACTGACGCTGACACCTGTCTGCCTGCCTTCACTCCCCGGACAGACTGCCTGCACTGCCTCGTCCTATGAGCCCAGCTCATCGTCTCTTCTCCCCTCTGTCCACCCACCTCCCTTCTCGTCTCCCCAACCCTGATGTTCTCTTGTTTTCAGTTAAACTAAAGTGAAACCAGCTGTTTCCATATAACACCCTTCATTTACATAAACCGCCTTATCAAACCCAAACGGGCTGGCTCCAGGCCTAACTATTCCGACATGCTCTCTGGGTGGCTGTCCAGCCCAGCTGAGACACTCCGGCCACTGCCACATCCTGCCAGCTCTGCCCAGGCGAGCGCCTCCAGGCCCCTGAAGGTGCTACCCTCTCCGCCCGCCGCACTTTCCGCCCCAGACCACGTTTCCCGTCTACAGACACCTTCCCACAGCTTCAGCCGCCAATGGCCCCGGCCCACGCACTGTGCGTCCCACCCGCTCTGGTGTTCATTTTCATCTGCTGTGACATCTCTTAAATAGCTACCTTTTAACAGTCTTTTCATCACAAATACTATACAAGATTATTAAAGAAAATCTGGCAAACTGAACTAGAATGAAAGCTCATTCAAAACTCTACCATCCAAACACAACACTACGTATTCTGAAGTATTTCCTCTCAGGGGTGTGTGTGTGTGTATGTGTGTCTGTGTGTGTGTGTGTGTGTGTTTTCACATCATAGATCTTGCCTTGTTGTTTAGCTTTTCAGTTCTGCCTCCCCTGGAAGACAATGACTGACAAGAAAGGGGAACATAACTTGGGCCCTGAAAGGAGCTGTGAAAACTTCCAACCTCAGATGTTCTGTATGACATAGTCCGCAAAACACAGACAGACTCGTATGTAGGCCAGGCTCTGCGGACTTGGCTTCTGCCTTCCTTGTCCTGCCCCCTTGCCAACCTGGGCCCCCTACCATGCTCCTGTGTGCCTCACCTCTCCCCCCAGCCTTCGCCTGCCCACCATGGAGGACTCAAGCCAGCAATAAACCTGGCCCACAGAAAGTAATTCCTACAAGTGCCTTGACTTCCTGGCTGGTGGACAGATTGGTTTACTATACACAACCATGAAAGCTTCAGGGATTTCAGCTGAATTTGAATCATCTGGTTTTAAAGAAACTATAGAAACCTAAAAATAATTTATACGGTGACTTTTCTCTCCTCCAATTGCATTTATTGTCTCAACCCTTTTCGGGTCTTTAATCCTACGTGGTCTTTTATAGCCGACATTTAAGCCTGTGTTTTGCAAGCACAGGCCTTAATAACACCAACAGTAACAGCTACCTTTACCTTGACCCTTTAACAAGTCCAGGTGCTACTTTTTTTTTTTTGCTGTATGTGGGCCGCTCACTGTTGTGGCCTCTCCCGTTGCGGAGCATAGGCTCCAGACGCGCAGGCTCAGCGGCCATGGCTCACGGGCCCAGCCGCTCCGTGGCATGTGAGATCTTCCCGGACTGGGGCACGAACCCGTGTCCCCTGCATTGGCAGGTGGACTCTCAACCCCTGCACCACCAGGGAAGCCCCCAGGTGCTTCTGGATTCTGGTCCTGTTTTCCTCCACTGTCCTTGCAAAATGTTAGTTGAATAGCAGACGCTTAATCTCAAATGTGTGTTGTTGATAAACACTGGTACAATGATCAGAGCTTCACTAAAAATAAGTGAGTTACAATTTTGAAAAAGAGTCAGAGAAGTCTTGTTAGAGACTAGACATTAAGAGATAAAGCTAAAGCCATCCTTACAAACTTCCCACTCACGGTGGGGAACGAAATACTCCACCTACCTCTTCTACAGCTAGCAAATGAAGTTTTAGCTGCAATATTAAGTAAATTTATGAATAACAGACACTCTGTAATGAGTCTTTACTGTGTTTGGATATGATGCTCCTTTAAAAGAATAGAGCATCTAAGGTTCTCTATTTGGCTAAAGAAACCCTCAATGTGAGAGGATGTGAAAATTGCCCAGATAAAACATTATTCCTACAGACTTACCTTTCTAAAGTAAGAAATTTCCTCAATACAAAGAAATCTATTGCTCTCTCCTGTCCTAAGAACTCCACATCCTAGATAACTTTAAAGAAAAAATAAGTAGCGACAGACAAGACCAACACAAAACCCACCAGATACCACATCGGTCGTTCTCTGTGTCCACAGAGCTCCTTCTCAATAAAACCATCTCTTCTCACGTGAGCCCCAGAACCATACCCTCCAAATTCTGCCCTCTTTTCACCGTAAGTGGTAAGCTCCGTCAGACTAATTCAGAAAATCGGCCCTCCTTTTTCCTGGCTGATGTCAATTTCGTTCTAAGAGGGCGCAGGTGCTGCAGAAGTCACCACGGGGGTGGCCGTGGGACACAGCCCGCAGTCCACCCACATCTCTTGCCATTTCCCTCTTGAGACCAAGGTCACACGTAACTGAGTGACACCAAAACAAGGCCATGACTTAGCCCCACCAGCACCACCCTCTGGCCAGCTCATCGGCAAACGCGGAAGAGCTTGTGGTGGGTTTAGTAAAACCTAGGGGAGGCTTGAAAACATACATCCACCTCTAGAGGCTCGAACGCCTTTCATTTGTCCTTTGTTCACGTTTCAGGTAAAAAGCACTTGCTCCTGGGAAGGCCTCCAGGGAACCTCACTCTCTAATGAGGAGGAGCTGAGCTCTTCAGGGTTCACCAGAGCTTTAGCGAATTCTAGAATGCTCATACAGAAGAGCCAATTCCCAATCTTATTAATATTTAAAACCTTCCTTCTTGCAAATTCCTGCCCTGGATCCCTAAGACGTGCTTAGAGGCCAACAACAACAGATGCACTGGCTGGACATTTTTTTTTTAAATCTAATTATTGTTAAAACAGAATAAAACAAAAAATGAAGACTCTCATTGGGCTGAAAGGACAGCATGCCCTAGTCCTCCATTACTTTAAATTATTTTGCATAAAACTTCAGGGTAAGGAAAGAACAGTAATCTCTTCAGTCTAAAACACACTACGGTAAATTCTAGCAAAAGGATACTTTTTCAGGGGCTGATAGTAAAGGAAAACAGAAATTTGAGGAGGGAAGCCCAAGAAAGGGTTCTCTATTGGGTGTGCATGTGTAATCCCTAAGAGCTGGGTGCTTCTGGAGAGCTATGCATGGTATTCATTCCTTCCCATGTGTGACAAGCCAATAAAAGCAACACTTGATTAAACTGCCGTCAGTGAAAGACCCTATGGACTCTCAAAAAATTCCTCATCTGATTACGGCTTGTTGACTTTAACATGAAATGAGAATCATATTTTCTGTTGAGAGCCATTTACCCTCCTCCCAGTTAATGCTAAAACCAGAACTTTGTAAAGTGGGTCGGTCACTCAGCCAAGCAGCCTCACTAGACAAACGAGGAAACCCGGGACCAGAGAGACGAGGTGGCTTGCCCAGGGTCACATCACTGGTTCTAACAGAAGTGGAACTCCTGGCTCACAGCGCTGTTTACACTGTATTCAGTGAACTGTGTTCTCCTTTCGACAAAAGAGTAGTTCAGAGATGCTAAAGTAGGATGAGGAAGAGTATTGCTACTGTAACCGATAAAGGATGCTTTCAGCCCCTAGAACTACTTCGCTTGAGAAAAGGAAGCTGTAGGGGAAAATAAAAGCTGCTCTTTAGTCTCTGAAGGGCTGTCAGTGTGGAGGACATGACAGATGTGCTCTGTAGAACTCCAGGGGATTGACCACTGGAGCCTCCAAGAATGAAAGCTGCGGGCAAGCCGGGTTTGGATCAGTCCCCAGAAGTTTCTAACGAGAAGGCACATCCCACAAAGCTGGGGCTGCGTGCTGTTCTTCGGGGAAGCGTGCTCACAAATCAGCCTCCTCATACGTATGCTTGGTGTGAACAGGGAGAGAATGCTGGCACCCAGAGGCTTGAGTGTCACCTGCCAGAAATAATATTAAAGGGAATCCTCCTTGGGGTGGGAGTTTGAACCACACCGGCAGATCTTAAACATGGTTGATGGTTGGAATCTCTGGGAATGCTTTCAAATACAGATTACTGAAACCAAAGGGTGGAAATTGGCCTGGAAATAGGTAATTGAAAAACATTCTATGATTTCAATGATTCTATAAATAGGGAACCACTGAAATGGATCAGTGGCTCTCATACTTTTCGACAGTGACCCGTAGGATGGAAACCATCTTTGCCCTGAAACTCAGGATACGCACATTTACATAACTGAAACAGAAGTTTCACAAAACGTTTGGTGCCCCTACTGCAGGTGATGCACTTTGATATGTTCTATTTCGTTTTGTACATTTGTTTTAAAACATTGGTTGAGACTCACTAAATTCATTTCACAACCAACTCATGAAAACACTGAACTACATAACCTCCAAGAAACAGAGAGTAAAGGTGAGAAAAAGAAAGCATGCCCACAGAAAGAAGGAACCATGGGTTTAGAGTCTCTTGGCGTTTGGCACATGGTTTGGTTGTTTTAGGTACGGGAGAGAAGGGACCAAACAGAACCTTGAAGGGAGCGCTCATTCAAAAACAGGTATTCAAAGAGCAGACCGCTGTAATTAAAGAACATCACAGGTAGGCAGTTACTGAATCCTTGAGAAGCAAAACACCTGAGCAAATCTCCACGCACGTGAGTTATCTTCCCTTGGAGAGGCAGCAAAGCTCAGCCTAATCTATGCAGCTTAATTATGCTAGCGATTGAAAGGGTGTTTTGCTTCCTTTGCATCTGCATTATTATTTGGAGAAAACGGCTGTTAATGAAAATGTAGCAAAGCTTACTCAGAGCCCAATGTGCTCCATCATCCTATGGTGAAGCAGGCCCCTCCCAGGCTCTATGGAAAGCCTCAGGGGCCCGTGGATGCCCTTCACGGTGAAGAGGAGCTTTAGAGGGTCAGCTGAGGACATGCAGATGTCTTGTGCCACTCAGCGAAAGGAGGAAGTTGCATGCCTCTCCCACCCGTTTCTCTGCTTTTAAGTCAACTTGATAATTCATGTGCTTCTTACCTGATACCTGGATTACTAAAACGTGGTAGAGCGGAAAGCCCAGAGCGGTGCCTCTCACACTTCAACGTGCATGTGCATCCCCTGAATCTTGTTAGGATGCAGTCTGAGTAGGTCTGGGTGGGATATGAGAATGTGCATTTCTAACCAGGTCCCAGGTGATGCCCATGTTACCGGCCCCCAGACTACACTTTGAGTAGCAAAGACCTAGACTTCAGAGCCAGGTATATTAGCATATGAATCCCCACTTTGCCACTTCCTTTTTTGTAAATGTTTTGGAAACGTTTTTAATAATAACCTTTATTGGGGTGGAGGGAAGTTTCTGTTCATAATAGTAATGTAGGAAAGGGCAAATCATTTCACCTCCCTTAACTCGGTCTCCTCTGTAAACAGAAAATAACGCCCACCTTTGGGCTGGGGAGGGATATTGAAAACTCTCACCCATGCTCTCTCCTGCCCTTACAGTCCTAAAAATGGGGTCTTCCTGCACTTTCCACTCCTTCACTGCCCCTCTTTTCTACTGCACTCTGGCCTCTGCCCTTGACTTCCCCATGGGACTGCTCTCCCCAAGGACGCCAGGATCCAACAGGTGCTGCAGCTCATTTTGATCCCTCTTGAATACGAGACTGTTAACAACCCCCTTTATTCTCAAAATGCTCTTTGCTTTGGAGACCAGCCTCCACTGCACTCTAGCATCTCACACCCGCTCCTCTGGTCAGTCTCCCTCTGTCCGTTCCATGCACTTGGAGCCTCCTCAGGCTCTGTCCTTGGCTTCGCTTCTGTCGTATTCTTTCTACACATACTTCCTTGACCATCATGGCGTTGCATCCTCTGAATGTTAATCCCCAAATTGAGATCTCCAGCACAGAGCTCTCCTCCCAGCTCCAGGCCCAGAGATCCCCCCGCCTTCTGGTTATGATGTCCCCAAGACATATCCAACTCTGTGTGTCCAAACAGAACTTGTCACTTCCCCTTGTATTCCCATAGGCAGCCCAAGGACCTACCATCCACCTTTAGCATCTTATTAGCTATCCTAGGCCCTCTGGCATTTACCCTCCACCAGGCTTGCACCATTATTTTTTGAATTCACACATGGATCTATTATCTCCCTAATAATTATATAGTAAATGCCTTAATGTCCTCACAGCACCTAGCATGATACCATATGCATATTTGTCACTTAAGTCACCAATAAGTTATTTCAGGACCAGAATGTGAATTACACTTTGCTACACATGCAGAGAAAACTGCATCCGCTAACAGCTCTTGACATTGCTAACGGTTTCCACCCAGGAAGAAAAGCACTAGACTCCATTAAGTTTGTAGGCCACAAATGAAACCTCCACAAATTCTGCATCAAAAAGAAATGGGGTAGAGGGAAGAATCCCTGTTTTTCTAGCACTTGAGGAATAGACACTCAAGTTTTGGCTGGCTGGCATTACCAGGAAAGTCATGGAATCATCATGATTGAGAGATACACACTGTATTGCACTATAACCTTTACACATCTGGCTCCTCTCCTTGACTATACACGAAGCACCTGGGCGGCAGGGGCAATGTCTGCAGGTTATAGCCCCAGAAGTCTAGGGCTGTGCTCAATACATTAGAGCTGGCGAGTGAGTGAGTGAGAAAATGGACAGGTAGACAGAGAAACTAGTCTACTGATCCTGAAGTACGTCTTTCAGCCACAAGTCCTGAAAACTGGGGCTGATGAGATTAGGCTGGTCCTCAAAGACTTCAAGCAGCTCTCAGTGAGAATCATCTAACCCAAGGAACGCCGGGACCCCAGCGTGCCCCTGAGCAGAGTCTGGACCAGGAGCTGAGACTCCCTGCCTCACTGAATAAAGCAACCACTTCTCAGCAGCGCCTCCTTGGTGTCTGACTGTGCCTTCTCCTGACACAAAGCGATCACAGGCTCTGTCTGTCTTCTCCATGAACCCGTGGGTCAGACAAGACACCTATGGTGAGGGTACTCGTCTAGCTGCCTCGTTAAGGAAAGCGGTTCCTAAGCAGCAATCCCACACATTTTCAACAATGCCGTCATGTTACTGCTGTGTCCCCAGAGTGGCCCAGTGAAGTGTGGGCTTGAACTTCAGCAGGACCCTCATTCCAGGCTCTAGCATGGGTCGGTCAGTGACCCCCAGGAGGCTTCCAGGAAGCAGACTGCCCATCTCCACATGGCCCCTTTCCAGATTCCTGAGCTAAGTTAACCTATTGTGTCATTTCATCTCAGAGACTCTTTTCTCTTCAAAGCTTTCCCTTTGAAACCTACTCTGTGTTAGAAGCCTTCACGTTCCATCTGGCTGAAGCCAGAGGCCAAGAAGGGGTCCTGGCTGCTCCACGTGATGGCTTCTGCCAAGAGATGCTTCTAAGATACATTTCTGAGGCCACTCCACGCCACCTGCAAAGCCTGTCTCTCACTGTTCCCAGAGAGGCTCCTATCAGCCTCCTGAATTATCCCCACTGCTGGGAGCTGTCAGACGCCTTCTCCCTGACAAGGGCTTAGACTCACCCTCCACAATCAGGGTCCTGCAGCATGTGGCCCTCCACCCACCACGCAGGAGGCTACACTCCCAAGGCAGAGCCTCTCCTCCACACACCTGAAGCAGAGTAGGCCCAGGGTGAGGGCCACGTGTGATGTCTTTCCTACTTCTTCCCTTATCCTGCCACACCTGGAGCTCGCTCCGAGGGCAATGCCACTGCAGCTGCGGAGGCACGGATTATAGGTCCTCCATCTGTCACAGACTAGCTGTGTGGCTCCCAGCAGGACACTGACCTCTCATCTGCTCTCTGATCCAGGATCACACCCTCCCCGCCTATCTCTCAGAGTACCGTAAAGATCCACTGAGACTACGAAAGTACTTTGGAAAATGCTTGCTTTTATTACTGGTATTATTCTAATACTACGACCAACATGTCCCCCCACCCAGGAAGCTGCTCTGGTGGAGAGAGAAAGAACCCAAAACACACTCACTCCCTTGAACTCAGTTACCAAAAGGTTTGAGCAGGATTCCCCTGGCTCCCCGGCAAACTAAAGATTCTCTAATTTTCTCTAGTTTCTTTGTCAACACCACCCCCATCTGTAACCACTGTACCACACTGTTTCCAGTCCTGTAAGCCAGACAACATGAAAGGTCCAGTTATCCTTTGGCCTGGAGGATTCCTGAAGTCTCAGGAAACTGCGACTGACAGACACGCTGAATGCTCATCTCATCAATCCATCCTCTGCCTTCACGCAGGGCTTGCAAAGAACACTCTTGCAAAGCAGTTTCTCACACTGTCTCCAGGGTTTAGGGGAAACGAGACCACATGCAGCCCAGGGACGTGGCCTCCTGGAGATGGAGAGTCACAGCCGCTCGGGCCACATTTGGGATTCACGGACCTGTCATCCCGAGAGACCGCCACGCTCCGGGCGCACGACGCAGCGCCTCTGGAAAGCAGAACACACACCCTCTGGTGCTGGACAGGCGTCGTCCACGCCGCAGCCCATTTCCTCAGCAATTCGTGTTTTCAGAAATGTTGGGGAGAGGTGCATAGTGGTGGGGCTGGGGAAGGCATTTATAGGAAAAGACACAGCTTTTTCTTGTTTGTTGGTCTTAAATGACCCATATCTTCTTAATGTTGATTGAGAAGCATTTTCCCTGGATTCCGGTCCAGGGCAAGTTGTAAAGAAAACTGCTTTAGGCGGAAAATGCCAATGGTCAGTACCTCTTGGGACACTGAGGCAGAGGACACAAGCCCTTCCTTAGGTCTGAACCGCGGCACATACACGTGAGCAGCCCACAGCAATCGGCCCAGCTCAACAACACCGAAACCATCCACCCATGCACAGCAGTTCCGGTTTTCATTTTGTGATGGGCATCACTTCTTGCCTCAGTCCCCATTCCCTCTCTCACTCCCCCTTGAGAGCCGTGACCCTCAACAAGCTGCCCTCAGCACACACTCCTGACAGGCCCTCACACCACGTGGGCTGCTGCTGGGCCGGGAATTCGGGGTGGGTCTCTGTCCAGCATCTCCCGGGACTGTTCACTGCCCCTTCCACACCCACAGCTCCGACCCCCAAGCCCTGGCTGTGCTGTCGCCCAGCCTCGGGACCTCCCTGCCCACCCCTCCGCCCCTGCCCCACCCTCCTCTACAGGTGGGAAGGAGAAGACTGAACTAGTGTCCACTGAGGACCTGATTCGTGCTGGGCTCTTCAACACACACCAGGTCACGTGATGCTCGCAACCGCCTTCCTGAGGAAGGAGAAAGAAGTTGGGGCTCTAAAATATTAAGAAACTCACCCGAAGACCCTGAGCTGGTAAGTGAAAGAGTTAGGATCTGACCCGCAGCCTGTCTCTGTGCCCGGTGCCCCCGTGCCCCTGCCCACCGAGTGGCCTGAGCCCCAAGGCAGGGCTAGAATCGGAAAGGCATGTTCGGGGCCCATTTCAGCACTCTCCAGATTCCTCACCACCGCCTCCTCCCACTTCCCAGTTGCTCCCAGTCCAGGACTAAGCACGCAGCCCTCCGGACTCCAGAACAACCGGTCCATGGCCTTCAGAGACAGAGACTGTCTTGTGGGGAGGCTCCGGTTGTGTGTGGTGACTTTTTTTTTTAAACAGCCACTTAGCAGTGGCATTCCTAGAATCATTAACTACACATGGAACTCAGAAGTGATTATTCTCAGGTGTTTTGTTTTGCTTTTTTAAGTACACTGCAGCGTGAGTTCGGGGGCCCTGCTCACACATTCCTGGGCACTTGGCTGGGTGGAGGCGGTGGGGGGAGTTTACTGGAAAGGGCCATTTACAGAAACGCCACTCTGTCGCTTCTACCTTGCACATAAGCAGAAATGAGATTCCGGCTCTGTTTGAGGGAGGAGGCAGTAGACGGTCTCCATGGCAACCCTAAGCAGCATGTGGAATAAGGACCTAAAGAAGGTTTGGGGGAAATTAAGTTGTGGCTGTCCATGTGTTTGGCCTACCCTGTCACGGGCAGTGGCTTGGAATGCCTGACCCTGGGGGGGGGGGGGGGGGGGGTGGGGTGTGTGTGTGTGTGTGTGTGTGTGTGTGTGTGTGTGTGTGTGTGTGTGTGTGTGTGTGTGTGTGTGTGTGTGTGTGTGTGTGTGTGTGTGTGTGTGTGTGTGTGTGTGTGTGTGTGTATTCTAAATGCTTCACTGTGGAAGGTTAACACTAGGCACTGTGTGTGTGTGTGTACATTTTCTACCTTATTTCCCTATGGTTTTATTTGTTTGTTTCTGCTGATTTTGTTGGCTTTAGTTGCTATTTTAACACTTTTTAAACTTCAGAGCATTCTCAGCTACGCACTTCAGGAACAATATGTCCAGTATCATTTCAGGAACAGTCCTAAACACTCAGCTACGGGTTGACCACACCTTAACAGTCTACCTTGGTATGGAATCACAATGTTTGGGATGAAGCAAATTATGACTCGCAGTGTCGGCAAGTCTATGCAACTGTCAATGTCACTGTAATAAGATGTGCACGCATCCCAGTTCCGTTAGCCACTGCCCTGTGACTTCTGGCAAGCTCCTAAACCACTCTGAGCCTCAGTTTCCTGAAGACAGTAATCTCCTTCCATCTCATAAAGGCAGTTTGAGTATCAAATAAGATAATGACTGTGAACGTGCTTTGTAAAACATAGTATAATCTACAAATGGAAGGGAGTGGTATTACCGTATTATTAATAATTACAGGATTTAATGCAAAGAGGTTGTATTACTAATGACGACATTATTTTGGCAAAACAATTTGCTGTTTTTCTTCCCTCATCTTTCTCTAAGTTCAAAGACAGTGAAAGACAGAAGCCTGCATGGCTGGCTGGCTGGCTTCAAGGTCAAAACTCAGTCATGCATTTTTACGTGGCACAAAGAGTGGCCAATCGATTGGACACAGAAATCAGAGTGCTAAGTAGAAAGCTGCCTGAACAGATGACTGCAGGGCTCGGAGGAAGAAGGAGGGAGGCACAGCCTGCCTGTTCCCCTCTCGCCAGGGTTTTGCCAAGCCTGGAGGATAGGCCTTTCCTCTTCGGGAAAGCAACACCTCAGAGAGGTCCTCCACTTTGCCCCGGTGGGACCTCGTTAGCCTCACTCAGGCTTGTTCCCATCTGGCTGGTGTTGAGAAACCTGTGATCGTGAGGAGGAAAACAGAGCCCGCACACAGGAGAGAGGGCTCTTGATGGAAAGACACCAGGCCAGGCAGCGTGCCCTCTAGATCCTCACTTCTCAACGAGGTCCCTGAACAGCAGCCTCAGCGAGACTGGCAGCTGGGAAGACACACCGACTCGGCGGCCACACCCTTACCCACTGAGTCAGGATCTGCATGGTAACGCGATGCCCAGGTTACTCCTGTGCAGTTAACATTTGAGGAAACGCTGCTCTGGTACCCGAGAACTAGTGAGTGGGGGGGTGGTGGCAAGGGTGAGACTCCTTGGTTGGGTATTTGGTGAACTTTGACCACCTGCCTTAATCCTGATGAGTTACTGTAGCCCCTGCATCCTGACCATCTGGTAAGGAGCGGGACGCCCACGCAGGCCACGCCTGTTTCTAGCAAGAAACCGATAGGCTAGATGGGCCCCTTGAGATGCCAGCTTTCTCCTCCTCTCCACTCAGGACAACCTGTGGGTCGGCCCCTTTGGCACTGTGGGAAATGCTTCTTTCCAGATGCTAGGCCTTTGTCCAAAGGGCATGAGTGGCTGGAGTGGCCACTTCCGGTCACACTTCCTTAGCACTCAGAAGTAGGCTGCGCTCTGAGCTTTCAAGCCGAGACCCTGGAGCCCTCCCCTTCCCTCCTCCCTCCAGGCTGTGCAGCAACTGGCCTGCCAGCCTCCTCCCATGGCCAGGGGCCCGGCTGACTCCTCAGCACTGTTTCTTCCCAATGCCTAGGACTTGCTTTATCATCTTCATCCTGTGCCTGAAAGCGGGCCCCTAGGGCCAATGACAAGACTGGGAAGTGGAGAGACAGTCGGGGCCCCTCAACTCGAATGCAATTCCTTCCCCTTCTGAACCCAGTTCTTGGTTTTCCATCCATTAACCAGCCACCTGCACTCAGAAAATGTACCCAAGGTCTCCTTGTGCTTTTCCCATCTCCAAAATAAGGTGATAATCACCCTCCCCACCTGAGAGGTTTGAGAAGATGAAACAGAATTACAGGAAGTGAAAACTGGGAGAGACATGAGAGATCATTTTGGACAATGTTTTCTTTATTAATATAGATGCCAGGCAGTGTTCTCAGCACTCCATAAATCCTAACCCATCTAACCGGCACAAGGCTAGAAGCAGATACTACTGGTGTGCCCCGTTTAGGTTGAGGCCCGGGGACCCAGAGAGGCAAGGAGTTTGCTGACGGTCACGCAGGTGGGGGAGCGCCAGAGCGATGCCGGGACGCAACAGGCTCAGATCTGCTCTGCTCAGCCTTGGGGTGCAGGCCCAGGGCAGATCTGGGCCTCGGAACCAAGCTTCCCACTTGCTCCAGGCTGCTGCTCTCTCCAGGACAGAACAGTTCGGGATGTAATCAAGGCCGGGCAGAGGGGCTCTGGGGGAAAACACAAGGCGTGTGCATGACAAGAGCCGGCCACACCCTCGAATGCCACCTCCACCGCAGGGAAAGTCTAGCAGGACAGGTGGGAAATGCATTCTACCACGGTTACCTTCCCGCCAGGGATAAATCCAGTCTAGTCTGATTTTTTTCCTAATTCTGCAGGAGAGTAACCCCAGAAACACTTCAGAAAACACAGAAGGGCCTCAGACATCCTTAGCCTCTGAAACCAGACATAATCCAGTACATTCAAATGTTTCCTCAATATCCAGTCGGTCTGCCTCTAATTCCTGAAAGTAGCTCAACAGGGGCCAATGTATTTCTCCCTTTGGCCAACTTAAACCCCTTTCACGCCCAGTCAGAGGCTCCGTGATATTTAAGACTCAATTTTCTTCTCTCCGGCTTCCTCCTCCAGTGCTGATCCAATCGCTTCAAGGGTTTTAACCTTCGCTCTTCAGCAATTTAATGCACCCGGGGCCCCTCTGACTGCCTTTCTCCCCTCTTCGCCACACCTACCCCTCCCCTCCCTTGTTCTGGAGCTGACCAGGGGCACCGCCCAGCACAGCGCCCACAGGGGCCGTGAGAGGGATGCCATCTGTGCGCCCTCGTTCACTCAGGACCGCCCACCAGGTCCTCTGGGCCTGGACCGATGAGAACCCCTCCAGGCGGACCCCCTGCCAAACACTGGCCCAGCCAAGCGGGGGAACCGATCTCCAAAAACGCTGCTCCCTTTCCCCCACCGCATTCCCCCACCCCTGGCCTCAGCAGGCCTTGCACACCCAGCCAGGCATCTCAGAAGCTGCTGGAACACTGACACCCAGAGCTCCTGCCTGACAGAGGGCGGTGGGCCAGCAGCAACAGATCATGGCCCTGCTCCTGCTGCCCCTTAACCAGGGACATGTGGAGGAACACAGCACCCTACTGAGGCAGAGACAGCTGCCCACCATGCCCCGGCGGAGGGTCAGACTGAGGAATGACCCGGGGTCACGCCAGCCAGGCCTGCGTTCAGAATCAGATGAGAGATATCCAGAGAGAACGTGGGAAACCCTAAAACCCTGCCCCGACTCAAACTGCGCGGAGCGGTGCACAGCACCACAGGGAGAAGGGGCGCACCTTGGTTTAACTGTGGGCGTTTGGGCTTTGCTTTAGTAAATGCACAATTTGAAATCTCCAGAGTATCTCCGAGCAGTTCCCCAGCTGGAGAGCTGTAAGGGCTTAATTAACCTAATTACCTGCAACTTCCTGCCTCCAGAAACCTGTTCTCCAAAACCTGACAGTGTCCGGGCCCAGGCTATGCCCTATGAGCAGCAATAGACCCCCAGACTGAGCATCTCTATACCCAGCAGAAGCCCAAAGGCGCAGGGGATGCCCGACAGGCCAGGAGCTCGAGACTCTTCAACTTGGCCTCAGTGACCATGTGACTGGCTCTGGCCCAGCTTATTAAGAGGAGAATTTATATTAGATTCCAGTGTGTTCCGGGAAACCATGTCATGCTCCATACCTGGGAAGTGTGGGTGGGGAAGGAAGGCTGAAGTGCTTCACTGAAAGCACGCCCCCCCCGCACACATCCGTGCGTACACACACACTCGAACGCCATACTGCGCACAAACACAGCCTTCCTCCTACTGAGCCTCTCGGATAAGAAGACCGTAAAGGGAACTCCCTCCCACTGTAGGAAGCACAGCTCACTCAGTTTGTGACCTGTGTGTCCCGAGAACAGAGCTGGGTCAGCAGTTCAGGTCGGCATGTGTGTGCACTGACCACAAGGGCCAGGAGCCAGTCCTCACGCACCCTTCAGGAAGCACACGTCGTGTTTTCACATCACAGCTGAAAGGCTTACCCCCTTGCCTCCGCCCTCCCTGCCTGTCTCCCTCAGTTCATCCCAGCACCAGGGGAGGCTTCAGCGGGACCCTGGTCAGCCCATCTGCCCCTTAGGAAGAGCCCGTAGGGCCATGATGCAGGGCCCAGTGAAAGCCCTGCTCTTGCCCAGCTTTCAGGAAAGCACACGAGGGCTCTGATGTGCTGAAGCTGTGTTTTACTGGATGGCAGGATGTTTTTAGCTGATTATTAAAGTCACAGCCTACTATAGCCCATCAACAACCAACGTGGTCCCAGTAAAACGGAATCCAAGTCCCTCAGCACTAGTCTCCTAGCGATCAGCTCATCAACA
Source organism: Orcinus orca (assembly GCF_937001465.1). Taxonomy (NCBI): domain Eukaryota; kingdom Metazoa; phylum Chordata; class Mammalia; order Artiodactyla; family Delphinidae; genus Orcinus; species Orcinus orca. The sequence goes on from NC_064571.1 coordinate 54,312,887, forward strand.
TACATAATGTTTAGAAGCTGGATATCGATCGTGGAGTTTAATGGACTCATTATTCAGGGTTCCGCTTGCCCTCTGGAATAACGTTTTATTGGAGCTTCCCTCTCCTCCCACTACCAAATTCCAAAACTGGAGAGCTGGGGGGAGGGGTAGCAGGGATGTTGGAGAGGAAGCAAAGAGGTTCCTGGGGCTTGGCCATAAATCAAGGATGCTCATGACCTGGGCTCACATTGGTTTCGCCCAGCCAATGTGAAGGAGCCTGTAATACTGCCTGCCCCCAGCATCACTGAATTAACAAGGAGCTACTGTTGCCATAGGATACAGCAAGCACCCATGGTGTGATTTACTCTGGTGGCAGCCAGCGATGCTCTGTGCCACAATGCCCGCAGAGGCACCTTAGAGTCCCTGCCAGCGTCTGTACAATGGTCAGCGGAAGCGCCAAGCCCTGCTCTCAAACACAGCCCCCGGGGCCCAGCTCCCCAGAATCCCTGACTCCTCCCTCCAGGACCGGCAGACACATTCACAGCACAGGGGCTGCCCCCATGCTCCCCCCAAGTCCCTGCTCTCAGGAGCATGTCCCGTGCAGGGCTGCGGGAAAGGTGAGCTTCTGGGGCAGAGAGGAGAGGGGTGAGTCATTGAAAAGAAGAATGCAGATGGGACGGGCGGTCCAGCCCCCCAGCAGGTCACAGGGAGACTTTTTCCACAAAGAGATTAGCTTGATTCTTTTTCCTCCCTATGAGATCGCTGAGCAGAGCCTGCTGGTAAGCCCTGGCCATTTAGTAATCATCACCGAGTGTGGAGCTAAGACATTTCACCTCTTGGCAGGGAAAGGAACACCCGGAACCTCCCGTACCCCAAACTAGCCCATCTCTCCCTCGCAAAACTCTCATCCCGAGTCAATACAAAGACACATTTTTAAACCATTGCTTTATTTTCACATGTGAGGTTATTCGGTGTCCTCAATTACATTTTAAATTCCAAACCTGGAGGGTGGGGTATTCAGAAACCCTATCTTCTTCTCTTCTCCCCCACCCCGACATTTGCCCTGGAGTACAATGGGCCAGCCCTCACTGTGTTCACTGCAGGCAGGGAACTTGTAGTCCTTCTGGGTTCAAGATTTCTAGGTTAAGATACAGCTGATTTCCTTCTATGAAACTATATGCTTTTTGCATTTTCCAAAGAAGCTGAAAATCTGTGCTTTTTTTCCCCAAAGGCAAAGTTTTGGACCTTATATTTGTTTTTAAAAGTGTGTGAGCCAAATAAAATACCATCCAGGTTGTAACCTCTCGTGTATAAACTCTCCCAAACTGAGGGAGATGTAATAAAAGTGAATGGGAGGATGTAGTGACCCATCTCCCAGGAGAAGGACCCAGGCTCTCAAGAGCTCGGAATAGATCCGTGCTACATTGCCTTTACATTTTAAGTCACCTTCTGGTCCACATGTCTAGGTTTCCCAAGCATTCTGTGCAAGAGTGGCAGATTTAGAAAACAAAACCACAGGATGTCCAGTTAAATTTCAATTTCAGATAAATAATGAATACTTTTTTTGTCTTAGTCTGTCCAGTGCACTATTTGGGACATAGTTAATATCGAAAATGATGCAGAGTTGATGTGAAGTTCAATGTGACTGGGCAGCCTGTATTTTTTTCTGCAACTCCAGTCCTTCCAGCTCTGAGTTGTACCTTCACTAACGGCCCCACCTGCTGTGACCCAGATTTCTGTCCCCATGGTGAGGCTGTGCTGTTGATGCAAAATCCTTCCCCGTATTTCAAGAGAAGAAAAGGAAGGATATTAACAAAAATAGTATTTTTTTTAAAGCCAATGTTAAGTGTCTCAATATACTGAGGAATAACTTCTGAATTAAGATGGCCCCAAGGTATTTTACTCCAGTCTAAACTCTCCTGGAGGACCACTCACATTCACTGGTTTCTTTAAATGAAGTCCCTCTAACTTCCTTCCAATCGATCCCCTTGGGCTTTCAGACCACTGAAAACATGGCTCTATTGCTAGTGACTTGCACTAAAAAACACATTGAAATGAAATCATTTAGGCTAGTATTTCCCCAACTCAATTATACTTTTTGGAACTCTATTCCCACAGAATCTTCCTGGAAAAAACATGGTTCTGTGGTTGAATAAGCAGGAAACTGCAAGCTGTCTATGCCCATCTGGGAAAGTCACTGTGAACATCAGTGTATGAAAGGCCTGAGGAGTCTTGCAGGGGAAACTCTGAGCTGCTTATTCCAGCACGATCCGAACTTACTCAACCACAGAGCACACGGGCTGCCCCTACCCCCACCTAATGCCTCTTAACCCTACAGATAACAACTGGGATGCTAGAAACAGGTGAATGTTTTTCAAACAAAACTAACCCTTTAGATAGTATTTCTTTCCACGCCCTAGTTTAGGTCTGGGGCTCTGGGTTCTTTAGAAGTGTTCCTGTCCCTGGTCCAAGACCCCTTCTGTCTCCATCTTCCTTCAAGGCGCACCCAGGCTCCACCTGCCCCACGAAGCCTCCCTGACCTCCTGGCCTCTCCAGCCACACTGACCGCGTCCTTCTTTGTTTTTCTGACTTTCCATTCAGCAATTATTCCCAGCACACCAATTCACACACCCCATGCCCTCAGGACATTAATCCAAGTATGCTGACTTGATTCTTTTTTTTTTGCGGTACACGGGCCTCTCACTGTTGTGGCCTCTCCCGTTGCGGAGCACAGGCTCCGGACGGGCAGGCTCAGCGGCCATGGCTCACGGGCCCAGCCGCTCCGCGGCATGTGGGATCTTCCCGGACCGGGGCACGAACCCACGTCCCCCGCATTGGCAGGCGGGCTCTCAACCACTGCGCCACCAGGGAAGCCCATGCTGACTTGATTCTTTAGCTATTGTTTTCTGATTCTTTATATGTTGGCTCCTCAACCAGGCTTGAAGCTACTTGTGGTGACACTTTTCCTGCTTCACCACAGCCCCTTATTGCAAGACGGGCCGGGCATCCAGTAGGCCTTTTGTAAATGCTTTTTGACAGAAGTATGTCTATTCATGCCCCCGTGTTCTAATCATTACAGGTTTCAGAAACAAGGGATGGTTTTCCTAAAAGAGTCATGAGCTGGCTTCTCTTGTGCGCCAGGAAAGATGAAAAGCTTAACCTCAGAGTTGCCGTCTGAGCCATGCACTGTGTGCCCCCTTGCATCAGTCACCACCCCCCGGCAGACACCCTAACCCCAACCCAAACCAGTGGAGGAGGGAAAGACCTGAGAAGACCCGAGATTTCCACAAGGCTGAAATAATTTCCCAATTAGCTTATAGGTCAAAATTCCCAAATATAATAGATAGGATCTGCAGCTTTGAAATTCAAATGATTTCAATTCTTCTGTCCTGGGAAATACCATTTCACTATCCTGAAGCAAAGATGGCCATGTACTCTGATAAGAAAGAACAGATTGCAAAATGACCTACTCTCCAGCACTGACGTCACAGACCTCTTTTATTTAATGTGCTGGCAGGGCTTCAGGGTTTTACAGACATTGCGCTGTGAGCTCCATCATGAATCAAGGCCTGTGCAATGCAGACTTCTAACAATTCCACCGCATTTCCATAGTCTTCATGGAGTTCTCATCTTCTACCCTGAGACTCTGATTTAAAAAGAAAAACCTGGGCAACAACAGGGGAGTCTCTAAAATACATAATTGGAAATCTAAACACATCACACAAATCAACTGTGCACACGCTTCATTGTCCCAGAAGCATACTTCTTTCCATTTCAAGCCAATTATACAAAAAATTTCAAACTCCACACTCAAAGCTTAAAATAAATAGCCTTGGTTTCCAAGGTGAAATAGACTAATCTCCTTTTGAATGACAACAAGTGATAAAAATAGCAGTAATAAACTGATTTTTGTAAATCAATTATTTTCTAAAAAGCATAAAAGGCTTTCCAAGAAGGCCCATGGCAAACTTCATTGGATTCAGTTCCTGGAAAAATATGTGAACCAGCTAACACATTTCCTGGGTGAAAACACTGCCAGGTCTGAGCACTTGGTATTTGGTAAGAAACACTGTAACATTCTAGACTGCTAATGCCTTGTTTGTCCCCATCTCAATCCTCAAGCAATCAATTAGGAATACACAACACAGACACTCTTGTTTTGCAAGCACAATTCATAGTAAATTTTGGATTTTGTGGCCATTTCTGTATCTCAGAAATCTCAATGAGATTTCAGGTAAAATGGGGTCCAGATATATTCAGTAGTTCGGTCAAATCATTTCTCATCATTCAGGACTTAGCCCAAATATCAACTCTTCAGAGTCTTTCCTGGGGCCACCCCAGCTAAAGCCCCCCACACCCCACACACAAGTACGAGACAGCTCTCTACCACATTCACTCCTGATTTTATGTTTCTCAAAGTCCTTACAGTACCTGTATTACCTTCCTCATGCTTTAAATGTTTATCGTCCATGCCCCATCAGTAGAAAATAATCTAAAAGATCTCCTTGCAGTCAGGTCCTCTGCGTGGCTCAATGTTGTAACCCCAGAGCCTCATTCAGGGCTGGTGATGGCAGTGCAACTATCACCACCATCCATTTCATATTCCCAAACTGAAAATCTGTACCATTAAACACTAACCCTCTTCAACCCCACCTCCCCCATCCCCTAGCAACCATTATTCTACTTTCTGTCCCTATGAGTTTGACTACTCTAGGACCTCACATAAGTGGAATCATACAAGATGTGGCCATGTTGTAGCATGTCTCAGAATTCCATTGTATGGATATACCACATTTTGTTAATCCATTCATCTATCAACGGGCATTTGAGTTGTTTCCACCTTTTGGCTATCATGAATAATACTGCACTGAACACTGGTGTACAAATATTTGTTTGAGTCCCTGCTTTCAGTTTTTTGGAGTATACACCCAAGAGTAGAATTTCTGAATCATATGGTAATTCTATGTTTAATTTTTTGAGGAACCGCCATATTGTTTTCCATAATGGCTGCACCATTTTACATTCCTGCCAACAGTGCACAAGGGGTTCCAAGTTCTCCACGTTCTCATCAACATTTGTTATTTTCTGACTTGTTTTTTGTTTTGGGATTTGTTTTTTTGTTTGGTTTTTGTTTTTGCTAACTGGATTTATCTGAAGCAACAGTTCCCAGTTAGGTCTGTTATAGATTAATGGTTCTAATGAGAAAAAACTTTGACTTGGTTTACCACCTAAGGCACAGTCAGAAGTCACGGACAGCTAAATAAAAATAATTTACCTTTCACAGTTCAGCCTAGGCTAACAGAACAAGGATTATTTCTGAATATTTAGAGTACCTCCCAGTAGAAATATAGGCAAGTAAAAGAAAAGAGAACTAACTGCTGGGTAGCTTTCTCACCATACTGGTGTCAACCTTTTCTGCAGACAGCCCCAGCCGACAGCAAGTGGAATCTCAGGCAGGAGCTGCTCTGTGCAGCACTAACTACAGGCCCTGCCATTTCTGGAAGAGCATGAAAGGGCCTTTGGAAACTGTGTGATGTTGGCCATTAAGACTTGGAAGGAAGGAGGAGTGGAAATTACAGCCATCTGAATGCAATTGCCTGGCTTTATCTTTGCCCAACACTCCAAGAGCCTATAAACATCAGTGGAGGGAAAAGGGTTTAATCTCCAAAGACATAAAATTTTCAGAGCTATGTGACCTCTGAAAGAATAAGGCCATCTGAGAAAACTATTTCCTGAAACTCAAATCCAGGCTTGGGGAATGAGGCCACCAGCCAAGGCTCAGTCTTCCACTTTTCAAAATTTTTGCACATCAGCCTTTCCGGCTGGAGTTGGATGCTGGGGAGAAAAAGCTGTGGCCAGTCTAACTGTATCTCCCTGGCCCTCAGCACAGGGCTTGGCACCCAGCTGGGAATGAATACATAGCTCCCGAAACAATGAATGAATGCACGACACCAATCTAAGAAGAGTGAGGACTTTCTGATCCCAGAGACTGGAGAATGTTGTCTTCTTGATACATTCTACGCTCGTAGTCACCTTTCTCATGGACTAGGTTTTGTGTTCTATGAAGACCCAACACCGCACTCCTACACAGAAATCCCTATAACTGTCATGGCCTCATGTGAATTCATGGTTGAGCTAGGCCTTCTCCAGCCCTAGGAAATACTCATCTGGCTAGAATGGTTTTCAATTCCCTTTCTCTACTCCCTAATCTATGTCTGTGTCCCACTCTTCCCTGACTCTCACATGGGTACCCCTTTCCAACAATAACAATAGTGGGGGTAATAGTGTCAGCAAGAGCCAGCTTCTTTTACTGCTTTACAGTTTCCATAGGGCTCTCAACTGCATTAGTTTATTTGACCCCCAACACAACCTAATAAGAAAACCCGAGTAGACACCTGATTTACCGAAGGTATGCAAGCAGTGTGTGATAGAACCAAGTCTCCAGGCTCCAAAAACCCAGTCCTCTTTCGGTGAGTGGCTTTCTGTTCCTTAAACATTACCAAGCGCATATTAATCTCAAAACCAAAACTCTCACCCCTTTAGGACTGTTCTCAATTACCCACTGAGAGGAAAGGCGGCTCCTAGTGCATGGATCCTAATCATGCTGATGTGTTAATGATCGCAAATGACTTCATGTGTTTGTGGTTGTATGAATATGTGTCTACAAATTCTTTCATGTTCCTCTCTTCAAGAGGTGGAGCTTAATTCCCCTCCCTTTGAGCATGGACTGGACTTAGTATCTTGCCTCTAAGGAATAAAAAAGGTGAAGTGATGATACGTGATTTCAGAGACTAGGTCACAAGAGCCACTGTGGCTTCATCCTTGCTGTCTCCAGTCACTCTCTGTGGAGGAAGCCAGCTGCCATGTTGTAAGGACACTCAAGTAGCTCTATGAACAGACTCACAAAGCAAGACTGAGGCCTCCTGCCAACAGCCATATGAGAGAATCAGTTTGGAAGTGGATCCTCCAGCTCCAGTGAAACTTTGGATGACTTTAGTACCAGACAGAAGATTGACTGCAGCCTCATGAGAGTCCTTGAGCCAGAACCACAAAGTTAAGTTTCTCTGGAATTCCTGACCCACAAAAACTGCAAGCTAATGTTTATTATATAAAGCAGCTAAATTTGGGGGATAATTTGTTATGCATCAACAGGTACCTAATACAGTTTTCTATGACTTAGGAAATATATATACTTTATATATATACTTAGGAAATATATATACTTTTAGAAGGTTTACCTTTAAAAAAATCTTTTATTTTTATACTATGCTTATTTTATTAAATTTTTAAATTTTATTAAAATTTTAAATATAGGGCTTCCCTGGTGGCGCAGTGGTTGAGAGTTCGCCTGCCGATGCAGGGGACACGGGTTTGTGCCCCGGTCTGGCAAGATTCCCACATGCCGCAGAGCGGCTGGGTCCGTGAGCCATAGCCGCTGAGCCTGCGCGTCCGGAGCCTGTGCTCCGCAACGGGAGAGGCCACAACAGTGAGAGGCCCGCGTACCGCAAAAAAAAAAAAAAAAAAATTTAAATATAGATAAGAACAAAGACAAAATTTTTAAATTACTCATTCTCACCTAGATAATTAATTTTATCATTTTGATATAACTTTTCATGTTTCCTACTTGTGTGTGTTTTTTGGTGCTGTTTATTTTTCTTACAAAAATGAGCTCATATTACTTAGAATCTGTTTTTTGCCATTTAACAATACTGAACTCTATTTCAAGTCATTAAAGTTAAAATTACAACAGTATTTGGAATAGCCACATAGTATTTTATTAAGTATATCAAAATATATTTAAGCAATACTTTTTTTTTTTAAAGTAAGTGATTTAGGCTATTGTCAGTTGTCTTTATCATTAACAAGGCTGCCGTGGGAAACTGTCCATGTGCTTTTTGTGTGCTTGTTGGCTGTGTCCTTAGCATAAACTGATAAATGTGTAACTGCTGGATAAGAAAAGGTATATACTTCTTAAATGAGTGCCATACACACTGACAAATTATACCAAAGACTGGGAAAATTTATATCTTCCCAACAGCCTATCAGGGTGTCCCTCTCACCAAACTCTGGCCAGCCAATTAAAAGCCAGTTCTTTTTTTGTTTGTTTTTGTTTTTTGCGGTACGCGGGCCTCTCACTGTTGTGGCCTCTCCCGTTGCGGAGCACAGGCTCCGGATGCACAGGCCCAGCGGCCACGGCTCACGGGCCCAGCCGCTCCACGGCATGTGGGGTCTTCCCGGACCGGGGCACGAACCTGTGTCCCCTGCATCGGCAGGCGGACTCTCAACCTCTATGCCACCAGGGAAGCCCTAAAAGCCAATTCTTAAGTCAAAGAATTTAATCTCTAGTGATGGAGTTTCTGGCAGCTGGCAGACCAACAAAAAGATATTTGGGTGGCTGGGGAAGCTCTCCTCTCAAGCCATACACCATATTGCAACGTTCCCTCCATCTAAGTCACCACTGAACTGACTCTGACTCCTCTTTCTTCAGCCTGACCACCCAAGAGAGAAGACAGATCAGCTTTGCCATGAAAGGCACCAAATGCAGTGGCAGAGAATGTGGCACCATCTCCCGTATACCACTTAACATTTGGCAGTTATCTTGGGCGAAAATGCCATTTATCCTCTAACGATCCTCGACTGTGTTATCTTCTGTAACACTAGCTATTCATTCATCCCTCTGACCTATATAAACTTTTCTCAGGTTTTTAAAAATAAAAATATAAAATAAAAACCATCAAATGACTTATTTCTGTGAGCATGGACCAAAATGGGCAGCCTGACTAAAAAGAGGAGCCTTGATTCATCAGACACACTGGCACACTGCCTTGAACAGCAATTCCCGAGCTGTGTTATGAGGAAAAGCAACGTCTTACAAATGGTCTGAAGGTATCACCTTCCATGAAATAGAGTCTAGGGGATGGATGGACGGATAGATGGATAAGCCAGATATTAATGCCTACACTTCTTCTTGAACTAAAGAGTGGACAGTTCTCTATTTGAGTGCATACTTAATACAAGTTTAGCTATTTCAAAGGACATATTATATTTAATGAAACCACCAATCCAGTTATTAATGGTCATTATTTTTCCCTCATACATCCCTGTTTTTAAAAGCTGCACATGAAGCTCTGAATCACAAGCAGGTTACCTCTGGGTTTTAGGAACACGTATATATTTCATCTCAGGATTATTTACCAACTGCATATATTTTCTCTATAATCCATTCAAATAAAAGTATTTGTGTACTTCACTCCTTTGATAGGTATATATTGACTCAAAATTGTCTCCTGTCTTAAAAAGGAAAATATTTACATTATGCTATTTACAAAAAAACAAAACAAAACTGATTACCTGATTCAAATACGTAAATCCAATCTATACAAAGCCAAGGAAGGGAAATACAGAAAAAAGGCTGAAAGGGAAAACCAGGCATTCGGGTGGTCATATCATCCTTGCAGGAGGACTGGGAAATGAAACTTCCAGGAGAGAAGATGGAACAAAGAGCTCTCTCTTAGCCATGGCCACTTAAAGCCCAGGACTTCAAATTTCTTCCCCTGGAGCCTATACAGACCACCTATAGGCAGGTTGGGGATGACTAGGACCATTAAACCAACCTACAAAGAGCTATGTGCCCCTGAAAGAGGTTAAGCGACTTGGACAAGGTAACAGAGCCAGGTCGAAGGTGAGAACCAGAACCCAGATCCTCCCACACCCACCGTGCAGGGGCAACACCAAGGTAACACATGCTCCTTCATGGATGACCGCCCTGGTTTAGGCGCGTCCAGGACAGGAATCGTAAAGAGCTGGGACTCTGCCTGAAGCGCCCTCCTCCACCTTCCTCAGTGAGCTGCAGCCACAGCCCAAACACCAGCTCCTCTGGAACCTCCAGCCCATGCCCCCCACCCTTCTGTATTCGTGTCTCCTCCCTCTGTGGTCCCACAGCACTTCCTCTACACCTGAGCAGATCTCACCTTGCTGAGATGATTCTTGCTTTCCTAATGCACTGGGATGGGCACCATGCCCTCTTCTGCTTGGTTTCCCCAGCCCCTAACACAGATACCGAAGGGCTCAGTCAAATTTGACTCTGCTGAGATGGAAAAGCTGACATCATCAACCCTGCATGCCTCAAGAGTGACTTCGACCAAATGATGAATAAAACATGATCACTTTGCATATACCCAGAAAAGCATTTTTTCCCCCTAGCCAAACTAGAGAAGAATGAATTAGGCTTTTCCTGGTGTCCTGTTAGTCCTTCTAAAATCATCACGTGGCTGTCTTGCCTTAGTTGGCTGTACCATTTATCCCCATGGTCTAGGGTCCAGCCAAATGGCATCAGGGTGCAAAGTGACAGCCAGACCTCTGCAGAGCAGGGCTTTTTTTTTTTTTAAAAGAGAAAGTCCCGCTTCTATTCATTGAAATTTCCCAGAGTCAGTATTACCGGCATCAGGCTCACCCCTGCTAGGAGCTACTGTTACTGGGGCTGTGTTCCAGGGGAGCACACCTAGTGACCATGAGTGAAAAAACAGAAATCAACTGGTGAAAATGTATCTGATCGACAACACTTGTCCTGGAAAAAATTTCATTTCTCAGCAGACATTCTCCTCAGCCTGTGGCCAAACCCTTACAACTAATGTCCTCAAGAAGCACCTCTAAGTCCCTAGTTTACCCAGGTAGAGACAGAAGGATAGATGACACTGATGAGCTCACTTTTAAAATGAACATTTTTTTTTTTTAGAGGGAAATGGAAGGGGACTATTGTGTGCCAGGCAACACGGCGAGTGTTTCACATACACTGTCAAATCCCGTCTTCATCAAATGGAGACTATGTGCAGCAAGACTTCATAAGTAAAGGAAGCCAGCCACAAGAGAATATGTTGCCTGTGATGCCATTTTTATGAAATCCTAGAAAATGTAAAGCTTTAGATTCATAAAGCAGATAACTGATTGCCAGTGGCCAGAGGTGAAATGAGGGAATTGACTGCCAAGGGGATGATGGCAATGTTCACATCACGACTGTGGTGGTGACTAGATGATTGTATATATTTGTCAAAACTCATCAAATTTAAACTTAAAATTGGTAAATTTTATTATATGTATGTTATATTTCAATAAAACTTGATTGAAAAAATTTTTAATCTCATTTTCACATCAACTCTGTGAAATGGCATTATTACTCCCATTCTAGGGTTAAGGAAACTTCAGCTCAGATGCTCTGAGTAACTTGCAGAAATCTGCCCTCCCCGACATACTGCCAGGCTGCCTCCCCTTAGAAGATCCTTGGGTGTTACTATAACACTTTCTCACTCCAAGGCATTCATCTATTTTTCCCCTTACGTTTCCCCTGTTCATTTTTATTGTTCCCTTTACTGGATGCTTAACTTCCTCTCTCTTAAGATGTCTCTATCTGGCATTAGCCAGATATTCATTGCTCAGCAATTAGTCGCCTTAATCTTCCTTTATCAAACAACCTGTTTCTTTAATCACTCTCAGTAAGACAAGTTCCAGGATTCCCCTCAGCAGTTCTAGTTCTGAATGCTTGCAGGTTAAAAGCTGAGCTCTAAAAGAGACCTTCGCAACTGATATCACGACAACTCTCACCACCTTTAATCTATAGACATGTATTGATGAAACAACTGTAACATACCGATCCTGTGTGGCAACGTGTATGGGCTGCAGGATATGGGAGGGTGGTCATCCAGACTGTGTCTGCTGGACGCTGAGTGCGAGCTATGTCCGGGACATCACACGTTACCACTTTAATCTGAGATATGTTTTTATCTATTTTACAAATGAGCAGACTTAGGTTGGAAGTCCTTCACCGAGAAGCAGGGAGGAAGGATTATGGCCCTAGAGCCCCAGCCCCTCTGGGTCTCCCACTGCTACTTGGGGTAGTGCTAAGGGCCCTAGGGTCTATACAGAACAAACCAGCCCCGGGCTCAGAGCTCCAGCCTAGCTGTTCAACAGAAAAGCAACCTACAATTCAAGCGAGTGTTTGCAGCAGGATCGATGAGTGTCCCAACAGGAGTGGCCCCTGCAGTGGGAGGAGACGGCACTTAGGGAGGCTCCGAGCAGGACGTGAGCCAGGCTGTGATGAGGGGGAGAGAGGCTGATCCCCACAGCCAGCCTCTCCTGAGAGCCCCCAGTATGCTGACCCTGCCGGACAGCAGTCATCCTCATGGGGCATTCCCTTCTATCACCAACTCTCCACACAGTCTCTCAAGGCACAGGTCACTTCCTTGTTTCCACCAAACTGTCCAGCTGAACACCCTCCAGGGGCCCCAACCCTTCCCAACTCTCCCTTCTCATTCTTTTGTACTTGAATCTGTAGACGTGGCCTTCAGGGTTCTGTGAACCCTGCAGAGAGGCAAACAGTAGGCCCAAATCCGGGGCCCCATGCAACATTTCTCTGAAGAGCTGAACAAGGCTGACGGGATAATGGGCAGGAGGCCCAGGCTGACTTTCCCAGTGATGCTCTGAGCCGTCTGGGGATGCTGCCCTAGAGAAGTCATCAGTCAGGAGCAACCCCGGGGGCGTATCACTGTTACACATTTCCGCTCCCTCTTCCTGCAAAGCGCACAAGGATACACATCAAAGTGCCACGCGGGTGCGAGCTGTGAGGACAAAGTGCCACGCGGGTGCGAGCTGTGAGGACAACCCATCTGCCATTAGTGTGTGCCCGGAAATCCACATCCCGTCAGCGGCCAAGGTTGCTCCCGCACCTGCCACTCTCACTGCTGTTTATACAGACACGCACTCGAGTCTCCAGAAGTCCTTGCTGTTTGACTGTTGGCCACCTCCAGAGCATCCTTTTAAACCAGGTGAGCACTCATACACCTGGGAGCATGGAACCGAAGTGTCTCCATCCGGTTTATACCACAGAGCAAATACCTAACCAACCGCTCCATTCTCCCAAACTCGCCTCCCACTCCGGCTTGCCTCCGTCCTCAAGTCCTCAGCCTGCTGACCTCAACTTCTGACGGCAGCATTTCCACCTCTGTATTTTGCATTTAACCGTCCCTATTTCTAATTTCCCCCCTGTTCTCTCCTTCTATGGAAAAAGGAAACCTCAAATACCTAGGGAGCTCCCGTATGCCCAGCCCTGTGCTGGCACAGGAGAGAAACACACAGACGTGCAAGCAGGCTGCACAGCGAGCTCACAGGTCTACCCAGACAGATGCCAGGGCCGAAAGGGCCTCAGAGCAAGGCACACACGTGCCACAGGAGTGAAAGAAAGCAGTCACCTCTCTCCAGGGAGGTCAGCAGAACGCGAGCAGAACAAGGATTCTGTTAGGAGAGGGGAGGGCCCCCAAGCAACAGAACTACCGATGAGCAATGCACGGAGCTGGCGAGGCACAGCGTGTGCCTGGGGACCTGCTTAGCCAGAGACGAGGGTTTCTGGAATGACAGATAAGGCTGAAAATGGAGACCAGATGTCAACTTGTGGAAGGCAGGGCCAATGCAAAAAGTTAGCCTTTGTCTTCCAGGCAACAGGAGGGTATCAAAGATGTTCTGAGCTGCCGTGCTGTTCTGGTGGAGATGAAAGCAGTGGCGGCAGCACTGTGTAGGCAGGAATGGAGGTGGGAGCGACTAGAAGCAGGAAAACTGCACAGGAGATGCTCAGGGGCACCTGGGCGCTCGCAGTTGCCATGGGGATGGGAAACCGGGAGCAACAGACGCAAATGGCTTTTTTAAGGAAAACGAAGACCTTGTCTGTGCTGAAAACAATGGAGAGGAAAGAGTCTAGGATGAGGGGGATGTTCAGAGTGGACCCTTATCTTTTTGGGTGCTTAGGATTTAAAACTCCTTTATGTCTGGGAAGACCCCTCACTGTATGCTTCTTGCTGGAAGGCAGAGCCCATGTCTTCTAGAGAAGCTAAAGGTGACAAACCCCCTGTTCCTGTCTCCCCGGCCCCCGGCCCCCGACCCTGGGCAGCCACCGTTCTGGTGTGTGACCTACTCCACCAATCAGATAGTCTCGTCGGGACTTTGAAACTTGAGGGGTGACAAAGACATAGGGACAGTTTAGGATGCAACCCCAGAGGAGGCATCCAGCAGCAATGGGCAGCCTCAGGCATGGTGATGGAGCCAAAGAGCTCTTGTGGCACAACTTGGGCTGAGCTTCCTGTGGTCTGGGAGCCATGCTCCAGTCTGACGATTCCTAATTTAGTCACCCAGTGGGCTCCCAACAAATTCCTGTAGTCAGAATCGTGCTGACAGCAATATTCAACCCAATCCAGGCTCTGTGCCCCTCCTCAAAATCTTCATCCCCAAATTCCCAGACCACACAGCCCCTTGCTCTGCGGAGCCACCCTAGCACATCTGAACAGAGATGCTCATTGGGCACCTAACCTGTGCTCACTCGGTCAGCCTGCCTCCCAAGGACCAACTGGACTGCAAGGGTTATCAGAGCAGAGCCCACAGCTTCTCCTGAGTGTGGGCACATCTGCTGCCTCACTCCCCCGCCATCCAACAAAACCTGACCTGTTCCCACACCTAGCATAGCACCCTGGGCAGGGGAGCCACTCTGTTTATGCCTGCAGACCCATCTGGATTACGTTTACATATTCAAGGCAAAATGTGAAAAAGTTAAAAGTCCTTATTGCTGCAATGTTTAGAAAATTATATAAAAATACTGAGAAACAGAGTAGAGAAATCAGGGTAGAATAACAAACATATTTTTATGATTTTTTTTGTTTCAAAATAATGGGGGAGAGGAAACAAGGCTGGCCAGGCATGAGCACATACTCTTAAGCTAGGAATAGGGACACGGGAATTTATTACACTATTCTCTCTACTTTTGATACTGAAATTTCCCATAATTAAAGCTTTAAAAGATTGAATAATAACTGTCAAAAATTTAGTTTTTATAGTCATTTAAGACTATCCCTGAGAACCTTAGAACAAATGGAGAGGGGACTGAAATCTCTGGTGACTGTGTGATAATTGCTTAGGATAGACAGGAAGCATCGAACTCCATGTTTTTAGGAAAAGCTGGGATTTAGTAATAATGTAAAACCTCCATTTAATAAAGTGCTTACAGAGAAAAACAAAAGGCGCTTCAATAAGGTAATCAGCACAGAGGGACTTGAGCCCAAAGAACACAGCAGGCGGGAGGGGTAGTGATACCCTCCACTGCAGGGCTCCTGCCCTTCCCACCGCCATCCTCCTCTGAATGGGAACTGGAAGAGGAGGAGAAGTCGACACCGTGAGATGCCTTCGTATACACAGGACCCTGGTAACCAGCCCGTAACTTCAGGTTCACTCAATCAGAACACAGAAAAACTTAGGGAGTCAGAAACATGCTTGTGATTCTGTACGGACATTACTCCCACCTTTCAGCAAACTAATTTAATCGTCTAACTCCCATTTCCTGGTTCCCAGGAAGGCTGCACATAAATCCACTTAAGGCATGTGTGATTGCCTTCCTAGTGTTAAGACACAGAGGAGCACACCCAGATTTGAGTGCTTTTTCAAACTGCCAGTGCTCTGTTTCAGTGCTTAGACTCAAACTTCAAAAAGATTTGCTTGAGAATGACGCACACATGCCACAAACTCTTTGTTAGATGGTTAAGGTAGAAAATTAAAATCGATGAACGTATAGGTAACTAATAAGGACCTACTGTACAGCACAGGGAACTCTACTCAATACTCTCATGGCCTATATGGGAAAAGAATCCAAAAAAGAGTGGACATATGTATAACTGAGTCACTCTGCTGTACACCTGAAACTAACACAACACAGTAAATCCACTATAGTCCAATAAAATTTAAAAAATAAAATAAAATCAATGAACGATGCACTATATGATCTAAGTTCATCTCTGAAGGTGTCTTCTCTTGCCTTCCTCTGCAGCATCTGATTTTTGGAAGGTGCTTACTGACTACTGGTTCGATTCTCATCACTATCTCTAGGCCTTTGCCATCATGGCTGCAAATCCTTCCAAGCAGGGGTCCGCCTTCTCCTGTCCTCATGCATTTCATGCTCTGCTCCGCTGTGGCTGTCACTCACACAGAAGTCTCCTGCACTCACACCCCCACTGTCCCCTCCTCCACTCAGGACACTCTCACCAGAGACTGAGTTCCCTATCTTGCTGCCCTTGTTTTCCTTGAGCTAAACACAGTTCCTTTTCTGTAACACCATCTGCTTCTATAACAGATCAACACACCAGATGTGGTCAACAACTGATTAATACCTTGTTACTGTTGTAACTACTACTAGTGATTACAAAGCTACCTCCTTAGAGGTCCCTAAGCATGACTCTCAGGCCATGTGGATTCCTAAGAGAACCCTCTGTCCACACAGGCTCATTTCTCTGGGCAGTGTCTCTTCTTTTTTAGTCCTTCTTGAAGGGCAGAGCGCTATCCTCAGTACAGAAAATTCTATCATTTCAATGGTAAATGTGCCCGATCGAGGTCACTGAAAAGGTCAATTCCTTGGAAATAAAACAAACCTTTCCTCCAAGGTGCTCCTTGGCTTCCTCTTTGAAACAGCACTCCTCACATATATTGGGAAACAGTACTTCTGCAGCTTTTAGAAGTGGGGCTTTCCTGTGGCCAGATAAATTTGAGGAACCCCTGCACGCTGCATCCCCATCTGGAAAGTCACATACATTAGCATAGTAAAGACCGCAATTAAGACATGTATCGTATATTTTCTTCATATCGTTTCCCCTAATAACATCCAGTGAGAGTTGAGTTCTCTAGAACTCTCCCTTGGGATGCTGCAACTCTAGCTTAACCATCCCAAAGCTAAGCAGAAGCCAGAGGGCAACCCCATGGCCTTTTGCTACCCTTAACTCTTTGCTGCCTATTATCTGAGGTCATCGACACGCAACCCCAAAAAGATTCCCAACATTCCATGCTCTAGCTATTACCTCAGTTCTGTACTCTTCAGCTGACTCTGGAAATCAAGGTCCGTTTCCACTAACCATCGGGCCCTAAGGGATATGACGGATTTGTTTCCAAGAATTTCTAGTGTGTCCACCTGCCCTGCAGGGGGTGAAGAGCTAAAACCACATCCCCCAGATGTCTTAGAGCAAAGGTTCCAAGTGTGAGTTAGGTTTGGCCAACCAGACGTACTTTTGTGAAATCTGGAAAGAAAACTGAGGCAGAGATCATACTTCGGCAGTTGCTGCCCTTTCCTCATCAAGTGAAGTCCAGGAGGCACCCGATTCTTCTGTGACAGTTTTAGCCAAGGTGCCGGCACCCAGGTGCCAGCTTCACGGGTGCCAGGACACAGGACCAAGACACCTGTCTGCAGGTCTGGATCATAGTGGTGTGGCATGGCTCTGATCCTGGGAGCCTCTCGGTCACGGCCATCCCCACGTGGCTGTGGAGAAGCTGCTTGACGACTGTGGAAGCAGCAGCTTCCTTGGTGCTCCAGTTCCTCAGCGTGGCTCTGAGACACTCATTCCTAAAACCTCCGCTAGAGAGTTGTGTCTTCAGAACTCTCCATAAGCCTTCAAGCCATTTCATTTCCTACAATGAATCCCTTCCTCCTGAATTTTGCTCGAGTGGATTCTGCTTCCTTTGACCGAATCATGACCAACGCTCCAACTCAAGTGGTGTTTCAGCAAGGATGACTTAACCTCTCAGTCCCACCTTGATGGCTGTGGGATTTCAAACTGAGTCACTGTCCATATTCCATCCAGGTGGGGAATCTCCCGTATGGCAGACTGTAGCCAAACACTGGATACTTACAAAGCTGGCTTTCTGCAGCCAAGCATGCATCTTGGGTCAGGTCAACATAGATGTCTGCCTCCCAAGCAGTAATGATGCCCAACTCTTTCTGGAGCAGCAGCTATACACAGAAACCATGTAAAACCCAAACAGAAGAGTTTACAGGAAGGAACAACATGCCTGGGTTCGAATTCCAACCCATGTCACTTAAACTCTGAGTTGCAGACCTGTTCTTCCAACTGGGGACAGTGACATCCTTTACCTCATGGGAAGGAGGAGGGTAGACCTGGAAGGCCTTTGGGGAAAAAGAGTTCTATTAAAAGGATAGCATTACTATGACTAACTAATATTATCACTAGCATTCAGAAATCATAACCAAGAAAAGAAGGCCTTTCTTTCCATACTCTTAAAGAAACTTGCTAAATTTAATACATATAACTTTTTAGCACACTGTATTTAGAAACAGTTTTTTTAATGAAGAATACTTAAAATACGGTTTTATCAAATGTGAAAAACCTTTTGAAAATGACAGACCTCAGTGTGTTATCTGTAATAAGATTCTTTCTTTTTAATTTAATTTTTTTATACAGCAGGTTCTTATTAGTTATCCATTTTATACATATTACTGTATACATGTCAGTCCCAATCTCCCAGTTCATCCCACCACGACCTCCACCCCCCACTGCTTTCCCCCCTTGGTGTCCATACGTTTGTTCTCTACATCTGGGTCTCTATTTCTGCCCTGCAAACCCGTTCATCTGTACCATTTTTCTAGGTTCCACATACATGCGTTAATATACGATATTTGTTTTTCTCTTTCTGACTTACTTCACTCTGTATGACAGGTCTCACGTTTAGAGACAGTTTTATGAGCTTCATTAAAAAATCAGAGCACTGAAAGTGCAATACCTTCTTTAGATTATAGCCAAGCACTGGAAAAATCATTTCACTTCAACAGGATTGTCAAAACTCGTTGCAAGGTTATTGTTTTCACGTCAGCTGTCCTTTTGTGCCGTCATACAAGATGGCTGGAAGATTTCCTGTACCCACATAGTTCCGAGTTTTTGTTGTTGCTGCTGCTGTTTGTTTGTTTGTGTTTTTAAGCAGGCATCACTCCTGTTTCTTCAGTTTTTGACACAACAGAAAATCAATATGGCAGGTTTGTTTCACGGCTAGCCTTAAAATGCCACGTCCCCTGGAAGCAAATCCTCTTGACACAATCTGTAAGCGCTGCTCTAAGCTGACAGACAGCCACAAGGCAGGGGTTCTCAGGAAGAAACAGTCTAAGTAGGCAGGAAAGCAGGCAGCAGCCAGACCAAAGGGAGGAGCTCGGAGCTCTCAGTGTGCAGAGGGGGAGTGGGTTAGGAATTGGGACAAGTGACAGGAGGGGAATTAGAGTCACCAAGAGCCAGAGCTCCCAGGGCTGAGGGCAGCTCTGCAATCACCTCACCATGCATTTCAGAGCCCAGAACAGAAGACAGACAGCACGTGGGGCCCAAAGCCCATGAGCCAGGCAACGTAAGGGTGTTACACCTGTCAGCAAGAGCTGGGGCCGTGGCAAGAGCCCAAGCAGGCCTTTTGATTAAGAGGAGGATGGAGAGGCCACTGATCTGGGAGTCCTGAGGGAAGGACTCAGGCCCTCAAGAGGGCTGGGCCCAACATCCCTTCCACACCTGATTCTTGGGTTTATAGGACCAAAAAGCCCTCATTAAAACAAAACAGAACAAAACATTTAACTCCACAGGATTCCTTTAAGGCTCCCTAGTGCATTTAAAATAGAAGATTTAGCTTTCTAAACTGTCTGATGCATAACATTTTGGGAAAACAGCAACATAAAAAAGCACCCAAACCCCACAAATCTGCAGATTTTTTTTTTAAACCGTAAGAAAAACCATTTCCCACTGCAACATGGAATCAGAGGAGCTGCTCTAACCCCAAAACATGCACTTCAGGATGTCTGAAGTGTTTGCTTTAACTAGAGAACTAAACCCCATTTGTCATCCACAACAGGCAAAGAAATCTGGTTATGGTTTGACGATGCACTGCCCAAACAGCATCATCAAAGGGATGTATGAATTCATGTAGATTAGCTGCTTTTTAAAATAAAGTTGGCTGGGCTTTTTTTGTGTGTAGGAAGACATGTTTTAAAAAAATACATAGCCACCCTCTGCAAACCGATTAATGACAACAGCTTCCTCCAAGGACGGTAAAGAGTGAGCTGCAAATAAAAACATCCCAGGCAGGAGGGCTCTGAAAGCAGGGTCTTCCGAAGACAGCTTTGCTGTATTCTCTAGGATCTAAAAAAAGGGAAGCTTTCTCAGGTCCCTTCCCTCCAGACACACACATCATTTTATTTGGAAGTCACATGGCGTGATTAAATTTAACTGGGTGGAGTAGTGGAAAACCACAGAATTAACAACATAATTCTTTTTGAGGAGAGATTCTGCCAAGTGCAAAAGAGACCATTCTGAAAGCCTCGAGCCGCCAGGCAGTGCTTTCACCACTTGTTTTAAATCCAGGGCACCAAGGTGGAAGTGTGTCTCTGCTCACCCTGCCGTTGCATCTAATAACCGAAATACTAGAAACTACCTGGATCTTCGCCATTTGGGCTTTTGGTGAAAAAAATTATGACCCATATATAATCGATTACATGCAGCATATATACTTATATACGTACACATCTGTGTGTATCCATGTGTCTAGGTAATTACTGGAAGGTTACACAAGAAGTAAACAGAAGTCATCTCTGGGGAGTAGAACTGATACAGGGAAGGGTGTCTTTCACTCTACACCCGTCTGTCCTAGTAGACTTCTTACCATGAATATTACTTTTTTAATTAGAAAATCTAGCAATGAACACATCACTTCAAGAGCCCACAGGCCAGGAACTTTGAAGAGCTCAGTGTCAGCCCTGCTCATCACCAAGAAGCTGTAATGGTGGAACTGTTTTGTAGCTATAAAATTCCTTACAGTTTATAAGGCACAGACTGCCTCCCTTTATTCCTGTGACATTGTCATAGGCGTCAAGATAAGACACTCTGGAGACACTACTCCCATTTTCCCTCTACAAAACAGAGGTTCTGGACGCTAAATGTCCTGCCTGGGGCTACAGGGGCTGCAGTGAGGGCACCTGGAATTGATCTCAGGCCTCCTTCCTCACCACTATCCTGTCTTTACACTGTGAACCTTCGTCAGGTCACTTCTGGGTCTTGATTCACCCATCAATAACATGGAGACACTATCATAGGCATCCTTTCAACAAATGAGTAAATAGTATTCTATTTTACCAAAGAGGATACTGAAATCAGAAAGGATAAGTAACCTGCCCAGGGACACACAGGACTTGAACCCAGAAACCCTCTCACTCCACCTCCTGGCTGCTATTCCAGGCCACCTCTTCAGCTGTCCCCTCCACCTAAAACAGTGCTGTTTTCAGGCCTCCAGATGTTCACAATGGTCTTGATTTGTGACAGTTTGCAAAAACACGTGTACTAGAAACTGTGTGGTGGGAACAAGGGCCGACGGGCAGTCCATGGAGCCACCCACTGTAAGGGCAGCTGTCAGAACACGGCTCCCGTGCCCCAGAAGGCCTGCAGCAGCCTCGAGGATTCCAAGCTGCTCTGCAGAAAAGATTAAAAAATAAAAAAAATTTAAAAAAACCCTCAGCTCTGCAGAGCACTGACCATTAGGGAAGCGACTTCCAAGGAAAGATTCCCAGGCCCTTTCCCTAAAGCTTGAGCCTGGGTACCTCCCAGGGCTGGTGTGGGGTGTGAGGGAAGGGACTGTTCCTGCCCACCCCCTGCCGCCTGTACTGTGACCCCACCCCGTTCCCACACTGGTTGTGCAAAACAGACTTGTTGGCCCAGCCTGCCCTTCCTTCCAGCAAGGAGGAGGGCAACTCCTTCTGACGCCATCCGCCCAGGGGTGGTGGAGTGGCACTGTGAGTGTGAGGGCTCACTTTCAGCACCTGCGCGAGAATAACTATAAATGCGAGAAAAAACACAGTATGAACTTAACTCCTCCCACCCCAAAAGAAGCAACACCCCACAGGGCCGAGCCTGGGAGAGGAGTCGATCCGAATGGCAGAGGCAGCCCTAGCACCTGGCCCCAGGAGCCTTCCACACAGGCCTGGCTCCCACCGGGCCTCAGGCTCTGGCCACGGGGTGGGGTAACAGGCCTCGGGCACTCACCCACATCCCGGAGGCGGCCAGCCAAGAGGCATCCCTGCAGGGCCCTCAGAGTCCTGTCTGGAATGCTCTGCTGCCTTCAATCAATGCAAACTCAATGACCAGTTAATCTCTACAAAATCAGAATCCATACTTGGCTCTATTCAGGACCAGTCTGTTTAGAGCAGCCCTCACATGGCAGGTCTCAAAGGCAGTGGACAGATACGACGCTGGCTGGACGGCGAGTACCTAAAAACAGTGCTAAGACGTGGATTTCAATATGTGAGGACTTTTTTTTTTTTTCAAACCCCACTAAGATTTAAGGCCCAGAGAGCCAACTGTTTCAGCAGTGACTGGTCACCACCACACACTGCTGTAGAGTGTGGCTTTAGTCCAGCTTTGCCAGGTGAACCAACAGCAAACTTCTGAGTAGTGGCCGCTCTATTAACAACTTCCAAGTCCTTCAGAATGGAGCCTGCCTGTGCTCACACAGGGTCATCCGGCTGGCGGCAGGGACAGAAGCCAGAGCTGTCCTGGAATCGGCAGACTCAGAGGGGCCACATGAAAATTTAACAAGTTCAGCGCGGGCCCAAAGGGGCAGGCGGGATCAGAGATTCCAGCTCGTCAGGCAGGCTCTTTCTACCCACTCTCTTCTTCATCCTTCTCCTCCATTTGTGGACAGGTCGCCAGGGTGAGGGAGTCATTGAGAATTAGGCCAATTCTCTGGGTAATTCAGAAAAGAAAAATGCCCTCCAAATATCGAGGGAAAAGCATCTGCGAGGAGACCAATCAACACCTTATACCGCAATGATAACCTTCCAAACATCATTTCCCCAGAGTCCTTGAAGGCCAGTCCCTAACACCTCTCCATATTCTTCAATCCCAGCAGCTGACCCAACAGTACAGGATAACTGACCAACGAAGTAACCCCCAAGAGGTCACCGCCTCAGACCACTGTGTGATTGAGAGCATCAGGCAAGGGTGTCACATTAACCCACAGGCGCCCCTTCACAGCTTCTACGAGGAGGTGTACCAACAGGACAGCCTCTCCCCTAAATTCAGAACCTGCTCTCCGTATATTATTAATTACGTCACCATGAAATAGGAAGGAAGTAGGTGAGACAAGTCACCAAAGAGGAGAAACAGCTATAATAGGGCAATGTCATCTCTGAGCTTTAAAAACTATTTCCATATGTTTGGTGTTCTTCTCTTTCCACAGAAACGCCTTTCCCCTTAGCCAGTTAGACCTGGCATATCAGCTTTCTGGAAATAATTCATAAACCCAGCAGCAGGCAGGGAACAGTCCCTACAGAGGCTGTGGTAGAACGATGCACGGAGCTCCCTTTGCCCAGAGGTCTGCCAGCTAACACCAAGCTTCTGGTCAACCTGCACAGCTGCACGTAGCCCTGGGTAGCCTGGAAAAGCCACTTATCACTCAATCTTGCTCCTTGTAACAGCAGAGCGTAAGATTAAGAACACAGACATCAGAGCCAGGACAGCTGTGTTCAAATCTTAGCTCTTCCTCTTACTGTGTGACCTAGTTACTCCATCACCCTGGGCCTCAGTGTCCTCATCTGTAAAAATGGGGATGATAATAGGACCCTCCATATAGCGCTGTTGAAACGATTAAATGAATCACTTTACATAACATGGCTAAAATACTTATAGGAATGCAGTAAGCACTCTGAGTTGGCTATTATTATTAATGAACATTTACTGAGGACCTACTAAGCACTGTGAGTAAAAGACTTTTAAATTGCAACAAAAATGTATTACACTCATAAATTTCTGACTTAGGTACTTAAAGGTTATCTGTACTATATATTATCAAAAATTAGTAAGAAGGCCTGGAAATTGTCAATTTAAAATGTGTACAGCTAGATCTTCTGTAGCGTGTATACCTAGTTTACAACACTGGCCTCATCCTCGGTTTTGCAGTATGTACAGCACAAAGTTAAAACACAGCACGTTCTATATATGATTGCCTTAATTCCACGGTTCTGCTTCTTCCAAAAGATAAGGCACAGAGCAGGGGAAGGTGAGCGCATTACGATGTCAGCTGCAGTCCCTGAAGACAAAAAGCACCCTGAAATATTGAAAGAGCTGTTGCAAGCCCTTAATATCTATTTCTCACTTATTGATCTATAAAAATGGGACAATTTGTGCTTCTTTGCAAAACTGCATTCAAACCACCCTAGTCCTTTGCATCTTGCCAGGCACCTATCGATCAACAAATACTCTGCTGCATTTATCTTTTGAGGGACCAGATATTGATTCTGCCCTTAGTGAGAACTAGCCTCTATGCTAGGCACTGGTCCACATATACTTCCTGACCTCTCATAGCCATCGAGGCAGTAAACAGAATCTTTAATCATAAAGTTATAAATTGAGATAAATGTCATGAAGGAAAAACACAGGGTTATGAAAGTGTATAACAAGGAGTCCTAATTAAGACTGGGCTCAGCCTCTCGAATGAGGACGTGGCATTCAAAGTGAGACCTCCAGTTTCTGGCAATCAGACTACATTATCTGAGCCAACAGTACCACTAAAAATAGCCAAAAAAACCATGCCAGATAAAATTGTTAAAATTCTTCTCCAAAGTATCAAAGACAAGACAGTAGTGAAGAACTAGGGAAATGGAAGAAAAATAGAAACCCAGGGAGGCACTTTTGCCCTCGGGGCATTTGCCAATTCTGGAAAATTAAAATTTGGAGGATTTTTCAAGATCAGGAGGACAAAAATAAAAGATTAGGGCATGCTCAAAGAACAGATCCAAGTGAGAGACCCTCCTCTCAATATGCTAGGACCCAAAAGGTCCCAAGCCTTAGCATAAGGGTAGACTGGAAACAAACCCTTATGCAGATCTGTGACTTGGGAGACAGTTATAGACTTAATGTTTATGCTGCCCACCACCCCCATCAAACTTCAAATGTTAAATCCTAATGCCAGTGTGATGGTATTTGGAGGTGAGGACTTTGGGAGGTGATTTGGTCATGATGGTGGAACCGTCACGAATGAGATTAGTACCTTTATAAAAGAGATCTCAGAAAGATTACCTTGCCCTTTCTACCATGTGAGAACACAGCAAAAGAACCAAGAAGCAGGCCCTCACCAGATACTGAATCCGCTAGCACCTCGATCTTTGACTTCCCAGCCTCTAGGACTATAAGGAAATAAATTGCTGTTGTTTATAAGCCACCCAGTCTATGATGTTTTGTTATAGCAGCCCCAACAGACTAAGACAGAAATAGCAGCCTGGATGGACTCAGACAGAGATTCAAGCCCTAAATTGGGCTTAAGTTGGATCTGGATACTAGGCACCCGCGGAAGCAAACACTGGAGGAAGGTACCTTCATAACAGGTCACAAATAAAAATTTCAGCACGATGAACCCAAGATAACCAAGTCTGCAAGGAAACAGGGTACCATGTGCAAGAACCACCTGAAAAAGCATATTAAGGACAGAACTACAAAAACTTCAAGTACTGAAATTATCACACTATAAATGATGCTTATAATGTCAAATGTTTAAAGAAAGGAAAAGTTTGAAAATATCTGCCAGGAACAGGAAATGGAGTGACCTAGAAGATTTTTTAAAAAACCAAATAGACATTCTGGAAATTAAAAAATACAACACCAAAACTTAAAAACTCAAGAAGAGTTTAATATTAAATTAGATACAGCTGGAGAGAGACTTGAACAGTCAAAAGAAACCATCTAGAGTGTACCATGAAAAGACAAAAAGATGGAAAATACAGCACAGAAGATAGAAGACATCGAAGAGTGAGAGAATGGAGTATATGTAATCAGGATCCCAGAAAGAGGAAAAAAAATATGGGGCAGAGATAATATCTAAAGAGACAATGACTGATAATTTTCCAGAACTTCTGAAAGATACTAATATGTAAGTTTAAAAGTCCACTGGAGTCTGAGAAGAAAAACTAAAAAGCCAAACCTAGGGCTTCCCTGGTGGCGCAGTGGTTGAGAGTCCGCCTGCCGATGCAGGGGATATGGGTTTGTGCCTCGGTCCGGGAGGATCCCGCATGCCGCGGAGCGGCTGGGCCCGTGAGCCATGGCCGCTGGGCCTGCGCGTTCGGAGCCTGTGCTCCGTGGCAGGAGAGGCCACAGCAGTGAGAGGCCCGTGTACCGCAAAAAAAAAAAAAAAAAAAAGCCAAACCTAGACGCATTGCTATGAAAATGTACACCGTCAAAGACAAGGAGAGAAATCTTAAAGGGGTCCTGAGAAAGAAAAAACATATTACCAGGCTTCCCTGGTGGTGCAGTGGTTAAGAATCTGCCTGCCAATGCAGGGGACACGGGTTTGAGCCCTGGTCTGGCAAGATCCCATATGCTGCTGAGCAACTAAGCCCGTGCACAACAACTACTGAGCCTGCGCTCTAGACCCCATGAGCCACAACTACTGAAGCCCACGTGCCACAACTACTGAAACCCATGTGCCTAGAGCCCATGCTCCACAACAAGCCGCTGCAATGAGAAGCCCGTACACTGCAACGAAGAGTAGCCCCCGCTCGCCGCAACTAGAGAAAGCCTGCACGCAGCAACGAAGACCCAACGCAGCCAAAAATAAACAAATAAATATATATATATATAAAAGAAAGAAAACATATTACCTTCAAAAGAGCAACAGACTGGCAGGTGACTTCTCAATGACAACAACCCAAGATAGTGAAATACCTTTAATATGCTGAAAGAAAATAACTCCCTACCTAGAATTCTATATAGCAACAACAAAATCATTCAAGAATAAAGGTGACTGAAAATATTTTCAAACAAATAAAACTAAAATTGAAAAATATTTTCAAACAAATAAAACAACAGCACACCGAATGTGAAATGTAAGGGAATTTACAAAGGATGTACTTTATATAGAAGAAAACTATGCCAAATGGTAGGTCTACAGTATAGGAAAGAATGAAGGGAAAAGAAAGTGGTAAATATATGGATATATCAATATAAAAATTAGCTGCATAAAACAAATATAATGTTTTGTAGAGTGTCCCTCAATATAATTAAAATTTTCATCAACACTAGTATGTAAGATGAGCATGGGGAAAGTAAATATAATTAATTATTCTAAGGTCCTTATATTATCCAGAAAGAGGATAAAAGTTTGATTAATTTTAAAATTTGATAAGTAGGCATAAATATATTTAAGTGGTAATTTACAAGGTAATCACTACAAGAATAGAAAGAGAATACAGAAGAGGAACCAAGATGGCGGAGAAGAAGGACGTGCTCCCACTCCCTCTTGTGAGAACACCAGAATCACAACTAGCTGCTGGACAATCATCAACAGGAAAATACTGGAATTCACCAAAAAAGATACCCCACATCCAAAGACAAAGGAGAAGCCACAATGAGACGGTAGAAGGGGAGTAATCACAGTAAAATCAAATCCCATAACTGCTGGGTGACTCAAAGACTGGAGAACACTTATACCACAGAAGTCCACCCACTGGAGTGAAGGTTCTGAGCCCCACATCAGGCTTCCCAGCCTGGGGGTTGGCAACGGGAGGAGGAATTCCCAGAGAATCAGAATTTGAAGGCTAGTGGGATTTGATTGCAGGACTTTGACAGGACTGGAGGAAACACAGACTCCACAAAGTAGTGTGGGCATTGGGACCCAGGGGAAGGAGCAGTGACCCCAGGGGAGACTGAACCAGACCTACCTGCTAGTGTTGGAGGGTCTCCTGCAGAAGCGGGGGGTGGCTGTGGCTCACCATGGGGACAACGACACTGGCAGCAGAAGGTCTGGGACATACTCCTTGGTGTGAGCCCTCCCAGAGTCTGTCATTAGCCCCACCAAAGAGTCCAGGTGGGCTTCAGTGTTGGGTTGCCTCAGGCCAAACAACCAACAGGGAGGGAACCCAGCCCCACCCATCAGCAGTCAAGCAGATTAAAGTTTTACTGAGCTCTGCCCATCAAAGCAACAGTCAGCTCTACCCACCACCAGTCCCTCCCATCAGGAAACTTACACAAACCTCTTAGCCTCATCCACCAGAGGGCAGACAGCAGAAGCAAGACGAACCACAGTCCTGCAGCCTGTGGAACAAACCACATTCACAGAAAGACAGACAAGATGAAAAGGCAGAGGGCTATGTACCAGAAGAAGGAACAAGATAAAACCCCAGAAAAACAACTAAATGAAGTGGAGATAGGCAACCTTCCAGGAAAAGGATTCAGAATAATGATAGTAAAGATGATCCAGGACCTCAGAAAAAGAATGGAGGCAAAGATCGAGAAGAGGCAAGAAATGTTTAAAAAAGACCTAGAAGAATTAAAGAACAGACAACAGAGATGAACAATAACTGAAATGAAAACTACACTAGAAGGAATCAACAGCACAATAACTGAGGCAAAAGAACAGATAAGTGACCTGGAAGACAGAATGGTGGAATTCACTGCTGCACAACAGAATAAAGAAAAAAGAATGAAAAGAAATGAAAACAGCCTAAGAGACCTCTGGGACAACATTAAATGCAACAACATTCGCATAATAGGGGTCCCAGAAGGAGAAGAGAGAGAGAAAGGGCCACAGAAAATATTTGAAGAGATTATAGTCGAAAACTTCCCTAACATGGGAAAGGAAATAGCCACCCAAGTCCAGGAAGCACAGAGAGTCCCATACAGGATAAACCCAAGGAGAAACATGCCAAGAAACATAGTAATCAAATTGGCAAAAATTAAAGACAAAGAAAAATTATTGAAAGCAGCAAGGGAAAAATGACAACATACAAGGGAACTCCCATAAGGTTAACAGCTGATTTCTCAGCAGAAACTCTACAAGCCAGAAGGAAGTGGCATGATATACTTAAAGTGATGAAAGGGATGAACCTACAACCAAGATTACCCTCCCAGGCAAGAATCTCATTCAGATTTGATGGAGAAATCAAAAGCTTTAGAGACAAGCAGAAGCTAAGAGAATTCAGCACCACCAAACCAGCTC
Source organism: Orcinus orca (assembly GCF_937001465.1). Classification (NCBI taxonomy): domain Eukaryota; kingdom Metazoa; phylum Chordata; class Mammalia; order Artiodactyla; family Delphinidae; genus Orcinus; species Orcinus orca. Next base: position 54,341,678 of record NC_064571.1, read on the forward strand.
TACAACAAATGCTAAAGGAACTTCTCTAAGTGGGAAACACAAGAGAATTAAAGGACCTACAAAAACAAACCCAAAACAATTAAGAATATGGTCATAGGAACATACATATCAATAATTACCTTAAACGTGGATGGATTAAATGCTCCAACCAGAAGACACAGGTTTGCTGAATGGATACAAAAACAAGACCCATCTATATGCTGTCTACAAAAGACCCACTTCAGACCTAGGGACACATACAGACTGAAAGTGAGGGGATGGAAAAAGATATTCCATGCAAATGGAAATCAAAAGAAAGCTGGAGTAGCAATACTCATATCAGATAAAATAGACTTTAAAATAAACAATGTTACAAGAGACAAGGAAGGACACTACATAATGATCAAGGGATCAATCCAAGAAAAAGATATAACAATTATAAATATATATGCTCCCAACATAGGAGCACCTCAATACATAAGGCAACTGCTAACAGCTCTAAAAGAGGAAATCGACAGAAACACAATAATAGTGGGGGACTTTAACACCTCATTTACACCAATGGACAGATCATCCAAAATGAAAATAAATAAGGAAATAGAAGCTTTAAATGATACAATAGACCAGACAGATTTAATTGATATTTATAGGACATTCCATCCAAAAACAGCAGATTACACTTTCTTCTCAAGTGCACATGGAACATTCTCCAGGATAGATCACATCTTGGGTCACAAATCAAGCCTCAGTAAATTTAAGAAATCTGAAATCATATCAAGCAGCTTTTCTGACTTCAACACTATGAGATTAGAAATCAATTAAAGGGGAAAAAACGTAAAAAACACAAACACATGGAGGCTAAACAATACACTACTAAATAACCAAGAGATCACTAAAAAAATGAAAATCAATAAATACCTAGAGACAAATGACAATGAAAACATGACAATCCAAAACCTATGGGATGCAGCAAAAGCAGTTCTAAGAGGGAAGTTTATAGCTATACAAGCCTATCCCAAGAAACAAGAAAAATCTCAAATAAACAATCTGAACTTAACACCTAAAGGAACTAGAGAAAGAAGAACAAAACCCAAAGTTAGCAGAAGGAAAGAAATCATAAAGATCAGAGGAGAAATAAATGAAATAGAAACAAAGAAAACAATAGCAAAGATCAATAAAACTAAAAGCTGGTTCTTTGAGAAGATTAACAAAATTGATAAACCATTAGCCAGACTCATCAAGAAAAAGAGCAAGAGGACTCAAATCAATAAAATTAGAAATGAAAAAGGAGAAGTTACAACAGAAACCACAGAAATACAAAGCATCCTAAGAGACTACTACAAGCAACTCTATGCCAATAAAATGGACAACCTGGAAGAAATGGACAAATTCTTAGAAAGGTATAACCTTCCAAGACTGAACCAGGACAAAATAGAAAATATGAACAGACCAATCACAAGTAATGAAATTGAAACTGTGATTAAAAATCTTCCAACAAAGTCCAGGACCAGACGGCTTCACAGGTGAATTCTATCAAACATTTAGAGAAGAGCTAACACTCATCCTTCTCAAACTCTTCCAAAAAATTGCAGAGGAAGGAACACTCCCAAACTCATTCTATGAGGCCACCATCACCCTGATACCAAAACCAGACAAAGATACTACAAAAAAAGAAAATGACAGACCAATATCACTGATGAATATAGATGCAAAAATCCTCAACAAAATACTAGCAAACAGAATCCAACAACACAATGAAAGGATCATACACCATGATCAAGTCGGATTTATCCCAGGGATGCAAGGATTCTTCAATATACGCAAATCGATTAATGTGATACACCATATTAACAAACTGAAGAAGAAAAACCATATGATCATCTCAATAGATGCATAAAAAGCTTCTGACAAAATTCAACAGCCATTTGTGATAAAAACTCTCCAGAAAGTGGGCATACAGGGAACCTACCTCAGCATAATAAAGGTCATATATGACAAACCCACAGCAAACATCATTCTCAATGGTGAAAAACTGAAAGCATTTCCTCCATGATCAGGAACAGGACAAGGATGTCCACTCTCACCACTATTATTCAACATAGTTTTGGAAGTCCTAGCCATGGCAATCAGAGAAGAAAAATAAATAAAAGGAATACAAACTGGAAAAGAAGTAAAACTCACTGTTTGCAGATGACACTATACATAGAGAATCCTAAAAATGCCACCAGAAAAGTACTAGAGCTAATCAATGAATTTGGTAAAGTTGCAGAATACAAAATTAATGCACAGAAATCTCTTGCATTCCTATACACCAATGATGAAAAATCTGAAAGAGAAATTAAGGAAACATTCCCATTTACCACTGCAACAAAAAGAATAAAATACCTAGGAATAAACCTACTTAGGGAGACAAAAGACCTGTATGCAGAAAATTATAAGACACGAAAGAAATTAAAGATGATACCAACAGATGGAGAGATATACCATGTTCTTGGATTAGAAGAATCAGTATTGTGAAAATGAGTATACTACCCAAAGCAATCTAGAGATTCAATGCAACCCCTATCAAATTACCAATGGCTTTTTTTTTTTTTTTTTTTTTTTGCAGTACACAGGCCTCTCACTGTCGTGGCCTCTCCCGTTGCAGAGCACAGGCTCCGGACGCACAGGCTCCGCAGCCATGGCTCATGGGCCCAGCCGCTCTGTGGCATGTGGGATTTTCCCAGACCAGGGCACGAACCTGTGTCCCCTGCATCGGCAGTTGGACTCTCAACCACTGCGCCACCAGGGAAGCCCACCAATGGCATTTTTTACAGAACTAGAACAAAAAAATCTTAGAATTTGTATGGAGACACAAAAGACCCGGAATAGCCAAAGCAGTCTTGAGGGAAAAAAACGGAGCAGGAGGAATCAGACTCCCTGACTTCAGACTATACTACAAAGCTACAGTAATCAAGACAATATGGTACTGGCACAAAAGCAGAAACATACATCAATGGAAGAAGATAGAAAGCCCAGAGATAAACCCACACACCTATGGTCAACTAATCTATGACAAAGGAGGCAAGGATATACAATGGAGAAAAGACAGTCTCTTCAATAAGTGGTGCTGGGAAAACTGGACAGCTACATGTAAATGAAATTGGAACACTCCTTAACACCACACACAAAAATAAACTCAAAATGGATTTGAGACCTAAATGTAAGACTGGATACTATAAAACTCTTAGAGGAAAACATAGGGAGAACTCTCTTTGACATAAATCACAGTAAGATCTTTTTTGATCCACCTCATAGAGTAATGGAAGTAAAAACAAAAATAAACAAATGGGACCTAATGAAACTTCAAAGCTTTTGCACAGCAAAGGAAACCATAAACAAGACGAAAAGACAACTCTCAGAATGGGAGAAAATATTTACAAACGAATCAACAAAGGATTAATCTCCAAAATATATAAACAGCTCATGCAGCTCAATATTAAAAAAAAAACAACCCAATCCAAAAATGGGCAGAAGACCTAAATAGACATTTCTCCAAAGAAGACATACAGATGGCCAAGAAGAACATGAAAAGCTGCCCAACATCACTAATTATTAGAGAAATGCAAATGAAAACTACAATGAGGTATCACCTCACACCAGTTAGAATGGGCATCATCAGAAAATCTACGAACAACAAATGCTGGAGAGGGTGTGGAGAAAAGGGAACCCTCTTGCACTGTTGGTGGGAATGTAAACTGATACAGCCACTATGGAGAACAGTATGGACGTTCCTTAAAAAACTAAAAATAGAATTACCATATGATCCAGCAATCCCACTACTGGGCATATACCCAGAGGAAACCATAATTCAAAAAGACAAATGCACCCCAATGTTCATTGCAGCACTATTTACAATAGCCAGGACATGGAAGCAACCTAAATGCCCACAGACAGACAAATGGATAAAGAAGATGTGGTACATATATATAATGCAATATTACTCAGCCATAAAAAGGAACAAAATTGGGTCATTTGTTGAGACGTGGATGGATCTAGAGACTGTCATACAGAGTGAAGTAAGTCAGAAAGAGAAAAACAAATATCGTATATTAACGCATGTATGCGGAACCTAGAAAAATGGTACAGATGAACCAGTTTGCAGGGCAGAAGTTGAGACACAGATGTAGAGAACGTATGGACACCAAGGGGGGAAAGCCGTGGCGGGGTGGGGATGGTGGTGTGATGAATTGGGTGACTGGGACTGACATGTATACACTGATGTGTATAAAATTGATGACTAATAAGAACCTGCTGTATAAAAAAATAAGTAAAATAAAATTTTAAAATTTAAGAAAAACCTAATACTAAAAAAAAAAAAAAAAAAAGCAAGAAAGAGAGTACATATTTTCCAAGGTAGTAAATGGAGAAAACAGAATTTTTAAAAGAATTCAGTCCAGGGCTTACCTGGTGGCGCAGTGGTTGAGAGCCCACCTGCCAATTCCAGGGAAATGGGTTCTAGCCCTGGTCCGGGAAGATCCCACATGCTGCGGAGCAGCTGGGCCCGTGCGCCACAGCTGCTGAGCCTGTGCTCTGGAGCCCATGAGCTGCAACTACTGAGCCCACGTACTACAATTACTGAAGCCCACGTGCCTAGAGCCCATGCTCCGCAACAAGAGAAGCTATCACAATGAGAGGCCCACACACCGTAACAAAGAGTAGACCCCGCTTGCTGTAACTAGAGAAAGCCCGTTAGCAGCAATGAAGACCCAATGCAGTCAAAAATAAAATAAATAAATAAAATAAAATAAAAAAATTCAGTCCAAAAAAAATCAAGAAAGGAAAGAAAGAAATGCAGATCAGGGCACATGTAGAAGGAATAAAATGTTAGATTTAAATCCAAATATATCAGTAATTACATTAAATGTAAGTAGACTACTTATTTAGTTAAAAGACAAAGATTGTCAGACTGGATTTTTAAACATCCAGTGGTATGCTTCATACAACAGACAAAGTAAATGATAAGGAATGAGAAGCTGTCAACCTGGCCAAGAACAGTTTTCCAGGTAGCAGTAACAGCATCTGTGAAGGTCCAGTAGTAGGAAAGCATAACTGATAGAAGGTCAGTATGGTTAAGGTGTAGAGGTTAAAGGAAGTATGGCCTGAAGCAAGGCTGGAGGGCTAGGCTTGGCCAATCCACACAGGAGCAAGCCAAAAGAAAATCACAGAATGTATCCTAAATGGTTGAAAAGTATTAGAAGAGGTACAGGGGGCACCATTTATACCTCAAACTGCAATATAATAACTAGACTTAAGCACAGTTAATAAACAGCTAGTGCATTTAAGCACACATTAAAAAAAGAGAAACTTGGTCTATTTGGGAAATGATGTGGCTGAAGTGTGAATCTGGAGATGAGGATAAGCTGAAAATGACCTGAAAAGAACCACAGGGGCCAGATGATAGATGGTTCGTATTCTGAAAAGGAATTAACATTTATATTTTGCAGATGACAGGGAATTGCTAAAGGATTTTAAACTGGAGAGTAATTTGATGAGATCTTCATTTAAAGCCACTCAGGCAAGGCTGTGTAAGATGAAATAAGAGAGACACTGGAAGGAGGGAGACCAGTTAGACCACTGTTGATTTCAGAGCCACAGTCAACACACTCAGTGATGTACAAGAAGCATGGATTCTTATTCCCTACTCCCCAGATGGAAACACCAAAATCTGGGAGGCAGAGGTGGATTTTTCAGCACGCATAGAAGGTTACTGCCACCACTGTTATCAAACTCTTCAAAAATCAGCTTAATTTTGAAATTCCAAAATCTGCCCAAGTAAAGTTATTTATTTAGCATTTTCTAAGGACTGGATATCTGCTTAGCACTGTGGGAAATACAAAAAACTCAGCACTTTTAACTAAGAAGATATATCATTCATTTTCTAAAAAGTCTATGATGAGTTTGCAAACTCATTTAGTCCAACCTCCCAGGCATTGTTGGAATCCATTTTAGGCAGAAAGTAAGCCGACATCTGCATGAACACTCAGGGTGATGGGAGCTCACCACCTCCACAAAGCAGCCAATTTAACTGTGGGAAGTCTTTATCGTGACCCTACATTTTTACCCCACTGGTCTTTACTCTGTTTTCCTGATCAATGCAGAACACAATAAACTTATATCTATATGATCACCCTTCCCATGGAAATGACTGACTTGAGGGGCTTGATACATGCAAGGTGTCTCTTCTATAGACCCTCCTCCATCACAGCCTCTGGACCCTTCTCCTCGTTCCTCCGGAGCTGGGCTCTGGTATGCCAACATCCTCCTTAGTATGTGACACCAGAACTGACCCCCAACTTGACGAGTCTTCAACACAGCTGTGGACATTGAATCAGTAGGCTTTAAATCATAGCACCATGAGGCAATGGATGAAAATGCTAAGATATGGAATTAGATATGCTGAATTTTACCACAAATACTGATGGCTTAACCTTGGACTTAAATGTACGACTTTCTTTTAACAGACAGGGAAATCTGCATTTGCTTATTCTTTCCTCCCAGATTCTGCTGTACCATTTCTGCTCTGAGTCTCACCTGGAGGAGCTGGTTGAAGGCCTGTGCACTCCCGTCCCTCATGCCTATGTCACCCACATGCTCGATCTTGCAGCATCTCAGGGGATACAGAGAGACCAGGTGCACCTGGTTTGAGATGTCCTCTCTCCCCCTCTCCATACACATATGCATATATATACACACATATATTTCATAATTAATTCACATATCTGTACATATTTCCTCTCAATGAAATAAGAAAAACAGGATACTCTTACCTGCTTGAAACACAGGCCAAATAGATTTCACCTATATCCCCAAATTAAAATAGGCCAGACCAGGCAAAGAGCATGAGGCACTTAATTCCCAAATACCCCCAGTGACCATCTCTTCAGTGGCATATTGTGAAATCTCTGAGATCCAAGGCCGGCAGTGAGCGGAAAGCAGGAACCCTCCCTCTCTGTAAACAGTGGGATGCAGCTTTGGGAACGATAAGCCATCAGCTGCATATTAATCACTGGGAATGTAGAACCTGAAGGCAAGGGTTACCCTAAATGGCACTTTAATAAGAATAAAACAAGTGAGGCCCCCAAGCTTGATGTCTGACACACCCCATGGCCATGCCCTGCCCTGCCCAATGTGACTCTTCCGAAGACCCAAATCAGTGAGTTAGGAGGAAGGAGGTAGGGAGCCCTGAAAAGTGGTAATCGGCAACCGTCTCAGAGGCAAGTGACCAGTGGGAAAGACAGCTCTGGGAGGCTTTGCCCAACTGGAGGGAGGACCTATCCCACCGCTGGCAGCCCGCTCTAGGCTGAAGAGCCTCCTTCATTCAGCCTTGAAGATAGCAGAGTGGGAGATGAGAGGACAGGTACAAGTTCAGGGCGAGCCAAGGCAATTGCTGAAGCCTCTACAGCCTCCTCCTTCGGTCACCAGCAGGAATGGAGCCCTGTGGAGTTGTGGGTGAAGAGCCTACATGGTAGCCTGTCCAGCAACTTGGGATCCAGCATATGGACCATAGACCCTATAGGCAGACAAGGCAGGGAAGGGAGGGACAGGGAAAGGAGGGTCCCCGACTGAGGAGTTTGAGAGATGGAAGACTGGAGCAAGTCTGGATCCTAAGGAGGAAATGATCCCCGTGGTGCAACTTGCTAGAACTTTCACTGACAATCTCTTTAGCACCAGCTCCTCTACTAGGCACCTCACACCACTACTTCATCTAACCTCCCAACACTGCTCTGACCTGCAGATTATTGCCCCATTTCTAGAGAGGGGAGGATGAAATGCAGAAAGGTTAACAACATCGTCTGTCCGAGGTCTATCTCCCTCCAAAACTCCTGTTATTTCTACAATAGCTCAGTGCCTCCCTCTAGACTGAAGCCAAAATATATCTCCTCCCTTGAAATGCCAAAAGATGAGAGACTCAGTTCTTGTGGGTTACACGTGTGCCTTAGTGCACAATGCTGGGGTCGCCTGCCACCTGCCCGTCTCAGTGTTCCTAATGTGACACCCCCAAGCCCTAGTGGTGGTCAGTGTGGCTAGTTCCTTCCCAATTAGTGGTGAGATTTTAGAAGCAAGTGCACAACGCTTGTGTCGTTGGGAGAACTGCTCTCGGGAAAGACTGATGAACACTGAGCTGAGAAGCATGCCGTCTCCAGGGAGATGGTTATGGTGCGGCCACAGGCCTTCCAGGAGGAGAGCGGAGAAATCTGAGACGCCTCGAGGACAAAGGTAATCTGCTGACTTCATCGTTTGGCAAAAGATACAACCTGAGCCTTAGACAACAGTAAAAGGAGCACAAGATTCTGAACATACATCTAACAAGCATTTACTGTTTTCCTCAGCAGGCATCATGCTGGGGCTGAGCTTCTCAAACTTCCTGTGGTGACAGACCTGTTTCTTACTTATTTGTTTGCAATCTAACACACGGTCCTACTATGCATAACTAATAGGCAGCCCGTACCACAAATGAGTTATCACCGGAGATCAGCAACACCCAAACCTGTCCCCACCCTGTTCGACAAGGTAAGTCCACCGGTGTCACCCTTGGATGTTGTGGCGATGTTGAACTGTCACGCGTTTCTAATGCTTCCCATCAATTTCTAGTCTCATCTGTCAGCAGCAGCAGCAGACAGTTCATGGGCAGCACCATCGCTGAGCAGCACTCTAGGCCTCAGGTTGGAAGACTGAGGAGTGGCCGCCCCACATGGGGACAGTGTCATATGTGGGAGGGCTGCCTCCTGTCACCCGGACTCCAGCAATCACCACCAGCTCTACAGCTCCAGCCAAAAACCCTGTAAAGAGGTGTAGCTGGGTAGGCCTTAGCAGACCCAGGTTCTAATCCAGATTTTCCACTGACTCAAGGTATAACCCTGGGTTTAATCCTTAACTTCCAGGTGACTGAGCTTCCCTTGAGAAGATGGCAAGTTTGAACCAGGCAGCTACTAAGGACCCTTCCAGCTCCCAGGTGCCATGCTCTCCTCCAGACTCACAGCTCTCTAGACTACTTACATGCTCAGGACTCTTCAATTTATGTCTCCAGCCTGGACCTCTCCCCTGAACGCTGGAGCCATACATCCAGCTGCCTACTTAACATCTGCCCTCAATACCTCCCAGACATCTCAAATTTAACCTGATCACGACAGAGCCCTGAAACAGGCCCCCACCCCTCACAGTCTTGCCCCATCAGTTAATGGCAACTCCATCCTTCTAATTGCTTAGACCAAAGATCTTGAAGTCATCCTTCATTTCTCCCTTTATCTCACAACTCACTGTCAACATATCAATACAGCTCTCAACTTACCTGCTCAAATATATCCAAAATCCAACTTCTTCTTCTTATCCCACCACCGCTATCCAGGCCACCGCCATCTCTTCGCCAGCCTGGCTCACGGCAGCGGCTCCTAACAGGCCCCTCCACTGTCCGCTCTTACACCGTGGCCTGAATGATCCTCCTAAAACCCAGATCGGCCACTCCTCTGCTCACCTTTCTTGAGAGCCAAGCCCCGTGCCCCGCACACCCGGGCCAGCCCCCTACCGCCTCTCTGACCTGCTTTCTGCCCTTTGCCTCTCTATCTTCTCAGCTCCAGTCACGTTGCCTTGCCTGCAGGGTCTTTGCACTTGCCGTTTTCTCTGCCCAGAATGTTCTTCTTTCATCCCTGCATGGCTCATTCCCTCATTTCTTTCAGGACTTTACCCAAAGGGCTCCCTGGTCCCCTAACATCTCAGGGTCCTCCCTCCCTACAGTTCATACCCCCTTTCCTGCTTAACTTTTTCTCCCTAGCAGTTACAGTGATGTAATAGTTACTTTATCTTGTCTGTGATCTGTCTCCTCCAGCAGAAGGTAAGGGCCACAAGGGCAGAGATGTCTGTGCCTTTTGTCCATGTGACAGCCCCAGTGTCCGCCCCAGTCCCTGGCACACAGGAGTTCAGTACATTTGTGGAACGAGGGAGGAGTTCTGTGGGTCACTGTCTGGGCGGTCCGAGGTCCTCCGGTTGCCCCTTCTCCACTTGGTCACCAGACCCAGACAGCAAACATCTCAGCATCTCAGGGGATGACTCCAACAGGTGTGAAAGAGGCCTGTGTCCCATCTCTGGGCACTTGTCTCTGGAGGGGAGTGTGGAAAAGTCCGCTCTTCACCACTGACCTGCCTTCCAAAGCCACTACTTTGCACCCTCATCTCTGCAAAGCAAAATACCCCCTAGGAGGGCTTTTTAAAAAACTCAATCCCATGTAAACCCTTCAGCTGTTTACCTGAATTCCATTTAATCTCCTATAGCGATGCCTCTAAGTCATCTGCTCTCAAGGAGTCAGGAAAATCTACCTCCTCCTCTGAGATGGTTTTATCACCCTTGCTGCTGAGAAAACACACTTTAAGTTCTATCAAGAGAAGAAGCACAAAGCAACAGAGCCATTGCTGACAGACTCCCCACCCCCCACGACCCCGTGCTGGATTATCTAACCACAGGTCTTACAGGTAAAGGGTTTTATCCATTTAAATGCACCTTTGGACAAAGATCCTGGGTCCCAGATGCAGGTGCATGTGTCGACCTGCTGGACCTTCCATCTGTCCCACGAGGGAGGGTATAAAATGCTCTCAAAGCCAGAGCCATACACAAATGAGGTTCTCCTCTCCAGGGACAGGGGTGAGGCCAAAAGGCCAGGTCAGCTACTTGGAGGTGGGGGAAAGAGGGTCTCTTCCCATCTCGGTGGTTAACTGAGGTGACTGCTTGATCGTTCCACACCCAACCACAGTCCCTCTGAAGGAACAGGACATCCCGGATCCCTGTTCGTTCAGAGGGAAGGAAGCATCTGGAGGCCCCTGGAGCATGCCACTCTCCGAGAAGTCCCTTCCACGATGTCCCTGACAGCCAGGCCCCAATGTATGCCCAAATGCTTCTGGGGACAGAGCATTCCCTCACCATCTTCTGGGAAGCCTGCTCCTCCTAAGTGCCATTGGTCCCCAGGTTTATCCTCTTCAAAGATCTAGGGTCTTTGTAATCACTGACTCTCACTACGTACCCAGCATTTAACATGCTTCCCCTCATTTAATCACCAGAGCCCAAGGGGAGGGGAAGAGAATCATCATCCCCATTTCCCAGATGAGGAAACGGAGGCTTCCACTCCTTCCCACCCCTTCAGAGCCACTCCCCTTGTGACATGGTTGCTAACGTGGCATTTTATTTTTTGAGTGTTGTAACCATTACCTGAATCTACTTCATCCTTATTCTAGGAACAGGCTACACCACTTTACAGAAGCACAGATCTATTCAAGGCCCCAAAGACACAGAGGAAAAAGCATGGCATGTTTAGCCTAAACACCAAGAAAGAAATTAAGGAACACCCAGGTCCATCACATGATCAAATAATCAGGCAAGTCATTCCCTCATCTGAGGGAAGACTCAAAATGTGCCAACCAACCCGGGCATCTTCATTTCACCAAAGCCCTCTATCAGTGTTTTTTAAATTAATAGACTATTTTAGAGCAGTTTTAGGTTTATAGAAAAATCGATCAGGAAGTACAAAGTTCCCAAATACCCCTTGCCCCTCCACAAACACAGTTTCCTCTGTTATTTACATCTTGTATTAGTGTGGTATATTTGTTACAATTGATGAACCGATATTGATACATTAACATCCATAGTTTACATTAGGACTCACTCTGGATCATACGTTCTATGGGTTCTGACAAATATATCATGAGACGCATCCATCATTACTATAAAGAATAATTTCACTGCCCTAAAAATCCCCTAGGCTCTACCTATTCATCCCTCCCTCCCTCCTTCCCCTCCCACAACCCAAACCTCTGGCAACTGCTGATCCCAAATAATTGACAAAAAAAATCCTGGAACTAATAAGCAACTGGAGCAAGGTTGCAGAATACAAGGTTAATATACAAAAGTCAATTGTTTATCTACATACTGGCCATGAACAATTTGAGTTTGAACTTAAAAACATATTAGCACGCACACACACACACAAAAGCCCACACAGGCCCATGATCTGCATGAGGAAAACTACAAACCCCTGATCAAAGAAATCAAAGAAGATCTAAATAAATGAGCAGCCCGACACTGAATTTTAAAAGCAAACTCTCCAACTCTGTTAACCTGATCTCAAATCAGAGGTTCAGAAATGCATTTCTTCACCATGATGGTTAACAGGAAAATTCCCTAAATGAAGGCAGTAGCCTCATGGATGTGCAGCTACAAAGGAAAACCTCAGGGCCTCTACCCACCGTGGGCGCACAGAAGTACCAACACACAGTTTCCAGATAAAATACAAATAAGTGTTTAGTATATGTATGTCCCAAATATTGCACGGAGCATATTAAAGAATTTAAAAGGTATTTGTAGTTTAGCTAAAATTCCAATTGAACTGGGTCTCCTGTATTTTTCTTCGCGTTACCTGGCAACCCTACCCTAAGGCCTCACTGTGGTAAGACCTGGAACAAGGAAAAGCATCAAACCTCTTAGTGTATATTCAGCGCTTGACATTTTTCGAAGCCTTTTCAACCCTTTTCTCTCCAGATTTTACTACGTCTGAGAGGCAAGCAGGACAAATCTCTCTCCACCCTCATTAACCAGAAGAGAGAGAGAGAAAAAAGGTACCAAACAATGGAGTGAAGGCTATGCAGGTCAGGAACACAGCTGGCTCTAATCATTCTTAAGCCCACCTGTTCAATTAGCCCAGGGTCGGGGGTTCAACCTCGGGCGAACCTTGGAATCACCTGGGGAGCCGCCAAAACCCCACTGATGTCCCCGCCCCCACACCTAATGCCTGAGCATCTTTCTAAAACATTTTACCAAAAAAAAGTAAAGATACATAAAAGTAGACAAGAAAGGAGAATGAACCTGCAGGTACCCAGCCACCCAGCTTCCATAATTATCAACTCCTGGTCAATCTCGTTTCATATACCACTGCTGCACAATAGAACTTTCTGCAGCAATGGAAATGTTCCATACCCATGTCGTCCAATATAGCTGCTAGCCACACGTGACTAACGAGCACTTGAAATGTGCCTGGGGTCCGGGAGGAGCTGCATTTTCAGTTTTTTAAAAAGTTTAATTAATTTCGATTTAAATAGCCGCAGGTGGCTGATGGCTACATATTGGATAGTACAGATCGATACTCTCACCCAATTCTCTTCCCACCATGTTATTTGGAAGCAAATCCCAGACATATTATTTCATCCACGTATCAATATCTTTTAAAGCTTCCCAGATGATTCAAATGTGAAACCACAGTCGGAGGCCAGTGACTAGTCAATCAAATATTTAATACTGTGACACTCCATTTAATGACAGGACAGACTTTCAGCAACTTTACAACCTTAAGGACAAGGTTCTCAACCTTGAGTGCACATCCAATCACCTGGGCAGCTGGACCCATGCTCGGGCTCCACCTCCAGAAATTCAGGTTTTTCTGTTTGAAGACATAACTCTTTTTTTTCTTTCCCTCCTCCACCTCCTCCATCATTTTTCCACAAGCTCTTCACGTGATGTGAATGTGTGGTCGGAATGGAGAACCACCGCTTTAAAGTCTTTCTATAGAGAGCAGGTTCCACAGATCAACAGGATCAGCATCATCTGGGAGCCAGTTAGAAAAGCAGAATCTCAGAGCCCACCCCAGACCTTCTGCATCAGAATTCAGGTTCTGACCAGGTTCCCCAGGTGACTTGTATGCACATTCAATTTGAGAAAGGCTATTTTATAACAGTCGTTCTCAAAGAGCAGAACATATTAGGAATGCAAATTCTTGGGCCTCACCCCAGACCTACAGAATCAGAAACTCCGGGCGTGGGGCCCGACAGGCTGTTTGTACGTTAACCAGCCCTTCTGGTAACACTGATGTGTGCTCAAGTCTGAGACCCACTACTTTGGCATCTAGAACATAACTCCATATTGCCCAAGCAGGAAGTAGTGATTATAAGCACAGCAATTCATTTCCAAAGAGAAACTGAAGCCACCCTCAGGCTCCCACGCAAACGATTACACATAAATTAAGATCTCTCTTTATAACCCATGACACAGGACAAGTAAGTAGGTGTGGTGGGGAAGAATTAAAAACAAAGCGACCTGGGGTTCTCAGAAAACTACAGGCTAACAACTGATGTTCATAAAAATGTCCAAAATACTAAACACGTCAGCTGTGTTCAGTACATTCTCCTTAAGGAGGCAACCAAGTTTACATTTTAGAAATATTTCTATTACAACATTTTACATTTCTTTCAAGTGAAAAATAATTGCTAAGAACAGTCTATCGTGTCAAGTATTTCATTCCTAAATATTTGGGGGGGGGAGGGGCAGAGACGAAAGGTTACACCAGGGTGGCATGGTAGGACCTGAGACCATTCTCCAAAGCGATTACCGTTAAGGTTTTTGAGGTCCTGAATTCTTCTGAAACCGGAGCAAAGCTATAAACCTTCTGCTCTTAAAATGCGTGTCCAGAATATACAGAAAACCTTTCATGAAATGTCAGAGGAGTCAAGGTCCCTAGGCCAAGGGGTCTGACGCTGAGGACGCCTACTGTGACCTGGAAAGCAGGCCGGGAGAACAGAACGCGGCTCTTTCAGGGGTCCTGTCTCTAGGTAGGAAGTAGCAAGAGCCACGTTAGTAGGCGACATGGTGGGTGGCCCTGAGACCGTTCGGTTTTCCTAAAGAGTCGAGTTTTTTTTTAAACAAAATTGGCCGTAGGATCTAGGCCCAATGCTAACGGTATGTCAGGCCATGGGGAGCCTAGCTCGGTTTACCCTCCTTCCCAGAACCCCAAACCCACATTAACAGGACAAACTGGGAGTCTGGCTGCCCCTTCCCACAACCCTACAGCCACTCAAACACCACATACTGTCCCCAACCACTCCCTCCCTCCCCCCGGCAGGGTCCCAGCAAACTGGGGAGAGCGGGGGCTTCGGAGCCTTTGGCACCAGGGACTAAGAATAGAGAACCAGGAAGGCTGTTTTTCAAAATGGTTCTCAGCCAGAACACTCAATCTGGGGCAGGAGGGTACCTCAGTTTCCAGCGCCGACGTACCACCAGCCGAGCTCAGAGCCCAGGAGCAGCCGCACAGGTGATCACGAGCTCACGCGTGCGTGAGAACGTGCACGTACGTGCGTGAGGGCGGGTGCGGCGCATGTACACACACAGCCTTGGGGGGGCAGAACAGAGTTAACTTTGGTAATGAGCTACCTGCCCTTACCGCAGCACCCAAAGCCCTGGGCGTTGCACCCTTATTTACATCACCTGTGGGATGACCGAGAAATAGGTTTCCTAGCACGGCAGCCCTTGGAAATGGGCCGTAAAGTCAGTGACTCAGACTCCAGCTCCACGGACACAGGAAGCCAAAAGAGCCAGGCAAACAGACCCCTGCCTCTCAGACTGCACAGGTGGCTAGTACCTGATGCCGTCTCATACCCAGTACCGTCTTCGCTCCTGATAGTCTGGCTGGCCGGTAGTCGACACCACAAAATAAGGCAGAGAACGACCTCAGAGAGGCCTAATGCATTGCTGAGTTGTATGACCAGGGAGTTCTGTGGTGCTTCAGAAAGGAGAACAAAACACACCAGGGAGGGTCCAGGAGGTGTTATGCAGGTGCTGAGGCCCGGAAGAGAGAGGGAAGAGCAAACTGTTGGGGGAAAGGTAGTCATGTATACTAGGAGGCAATATAATGAGGAATTCAGAAGAACAGATTTAAAATATTTATAAGCTCAAGGGAAAAAGATCAATGAGCTCAAAGGACATGGGAGGAAAGCAAAAGTCCTTTGGTCTGCCTTCCCACTTTTCAGAGGTAGAAGGTTTTGTGTACACAAGTCTAGTGTGTGTGTATGTGTGTTTCTTTTTGCACAAATGACATTACACACACTATTCCAACTTTATTAATTTAACCATTTATTTTTAACATATTTCCCCATTAATATATACAAATCAGCCTTAAAAATTTATAAGCTGCTTATTATTCCATTATAGGGAGGTACAAAATGCTCCTTAGCTATAGACGTTTGCCTTGTTTTCTACATTTTTCTGTTTCAAATCTGGTGATTTGTCTCTACATCACCTGAGCAGGTTTGCCGGTGGGATAAACCTGCAGCAGAATTTCTGGGTCGAGGGAAACTAATTGCATTCCTCTCAACAGTTCACTTGGCACTTACTGAATACCCACCATATGCAAGAAAAAAAGAGCTCTTATTTTAATGACACTGAAGGTAAACTGATCTTGGGCACCTGACCTCAAGTAGGACGAGGCCATTTACTGAGGGATAGGTTAAGGGCATTTCTACTCTTCCTATATTTTTTCTATTGTGTATACATGTATTTTTTATGATAAATATTAAATGTGCAACCTAACACATGGGTTATAAAACATTACTGCAGAACAGGTAATCACATGGCATATTCATCCCAATCTATTATATATCGTAAATTCTTTTCACTGTTTTCAGCGCAACCCAGTGTGTGATAAATTATGTGCATAAAATAAAAAATCACCCTGTGCTTTTTCAGAATTATCTCCCAGGGGGTCCAAGGATTGCCTGAGGAGGTCAGAACCAAATTCGTCTCCAGCCTCAAGCCCACCCCCAGCTTGAAGGAGCACTAACATTAATTAGGCAATAGCTCAGCTTGCTGTTTTCTCAGCCAGAAAACCAGTGAGCAGGAAGCAGGGCTCCCTGCTTGGGCTCTGATTTCCTGAAAAGCCAAATCCTCATTGCTTTCCCTGCACAGACCCTTTCTCTGCTCCCGCCCTTTTAGCAAAAGTGAAAGTCTTCCTGCAGCAGCCCACAAGCCTTGGCATCAAAGATCTGCGTTACTCACTGGTTCCCAAAAAAACGCTTGTCTGGGACACGGGTTAAGGAGCAGCCAAGAAGAGGTCATTGATCGCTGTCTCCAGGGCTCAGCGGCTCTGGCATGGGGAGGGGCCAAGCCTTTCCAGATGTTCCACTGAAGGGCTGGACTGGAGCCAGGGGAGCCCTGCAGATCTACAAAGAGATGCCTGTTCCCCAAGTGTGCACCATTCGAAATCAAAAGCTCTCTGAAGAGAGTCACTGCCCAAGTGGGCAGGGCCTTCCCAGAGACTTCTGTCTCTTCCTGCTGTCCTCACTTACTCCATGTCCATGGCCACCACCCAGCTCTGGTTCTCTTCCACTTCCACAAAACGCCCCTCCCCCAGCACTCATGTGCACACATATTTCCCCCAAACTATCAGCTCCGGTTTCCATAGCAACAAAGCAAAAGCCAACTGGGTTTGAAAAAGCAGCAAATTCGACAGCAACCATGCAGAAGGAGGAAAAAAAAAAAATAGCCTGGGAAATTCTGGTCTCACCCTAGAAATCTGCCCTCAGAGGAGTGCCAGCCCATCAGGGGGCCCCAGCTACAAGTCTAAAAACTGAGCTCTCAGATTCCCTAGGGCACAATTCCCTTCCTCTGGCTCCACCCACCCTCTCTGGAAAGGAAAAGGCCAGAGATACACTGAACAATACACTGCATCAGTTTGAAAGTTATTTGAACAGGGAGCAAATCCTAAAAACAGCATTTGGATGATTACATAGCAATGGTATCGTGACTACTACTAACACCATTGGTTTAGTCATTCATTGAACAAATATTTTTTGAGCACCTACTATGTTCCAAGCACTATTCCA
Source organism: Orcinus orca (assembly GCF_937001465.1). Taxonomy (NCBI): domain Eukaryota; kingdom Metazoa; phylum Chordata; class Mammalia; order Artiodactyla; family Delphinidae; genus Orcinus; species Orcinus orca. The sequence continues at coordinate 54,359,323 of NC_064571.1, forward strand.
AGTTGCTAGGGATGCAGTGATAAACAAGTAAGATAAAATTCTTGTCCTCTGGGACTTACACGCTAGAGGGACAAACAAATAAGTGAACAAACAATTTAAAAAAGCACCAAGTGCTATTAAAAAAAGCAGCTCAAAAACAAAAAATATTCCCAAAGAGTATGTTTTAGTATAAAAATGGAGGCAGTATGATAATGTAGAAAGAAAACTAGACTTTCTACATATGTATTTGGTGTTTTACTTTCAAAATGTGCCTTCCTGCATATCAACCCATTTTGCCATCACTCATTGTTGGGCGGGATACATCAGTGTGCTCATTTACCCGAGCAGAAACAGAAGCCCAGACGTGAAAAATGACTTGTTCAAGGTCCACCAAGTTTCATTCTTTGGATTTCTATTTATCAGTTGGCTGTAGAGAAAGTGAAAAGATTAGCTACAAATTAGGGGGAGATGTTTGCAACGAATATAACTGCCTCTGAAGCAATAAGAATAGACCAAAAGCATAACAGAAAAATGCACCAAAGGAATGAACAGATATTTTTCAGGAAAGATCAAAAACCTGTAGATACATGAAAAGATTCTCAATTTCACTAATAATCAGAGAAATACAAATTAAAAGTATAATGACACACCACCCACCACGCTAGCAGAAATTTAAAGTTTTAAAGTATTTGTGAGGATATAAAGTAACAGGAAACTGCAAACTGAAGTACATTTATGTCTGGTGGTAGCATCCATTGGTATAGTCACTTTGGAAAACAATTTATCATTACCTAGTAAATAATTTATCATTACTTACTAACGTTGGACATGCAAAGACCTTTTGAAACATCAGTTCCACACCTAAGTAAATAATGTAGAAAACTATAGGTGCAAGTGTGCCCCAGAATACAGTATTGTCCCTAATAGCAAAAACGTGAAAATAACCCAAATGTCCATGAATAGGAAAACGGATAAATGAATTTTGATATATTAATAAATGGAATAATATGAACTACCGTCACACGTCAATATGGATGAATCAAAGAATTTATATAGGATGGTACTCTTTTAAAAAAGCTAAAAAGTAGGTAAGACAAAACAATATATTATTTAAGAAAACGTGCATATAGGTGGTAAAATCATAAAGAAATGCAAAAAAAGAATAATTTAACACAAAATTCAGGATAGTAGTTACCTTTGGGGAAGAAAAGGCAAAGACAAGGTCAGTGAAGGGCCCCGGAGGCTGCAAAGGTCCCGGAAACATTTTTTCTTAATCTGGCTCATAGGTACATATGACTAGCAGGAGGGAGGGAAGGTAAGGCTGATTTAAATCAATCCCTAAGGACAGATTGATTCAAGGGAAACAAATCACTGACGGTATTTTTTCCTTAAGTCAAACAAAAGAATTATCATTTGTTGGTTTTCCAAGGCAAGGAAGCCTGGTGAAGGCCTCATGCAATATAGGAAGTGAGTGTTAAATCCAAAGGACACTGGTTTGATTTCTGTTTTAAAAAATTAAAAATAAAAGCAAAATACGTCCGTCTCCAGGCAGCGCTAGGTGATTCTAGTTGGCCTGGCAGTATAGTGGCTACAAGGGTCATAATTACAGCCAGGGAGAGGTCGAGTAGCTAGATGGCCATCTGTAATTAAGCAGGTGAAGTCTGTCGTCCAGGCTCCAGGCGCACTGCCGACGGCCCTGGTGACCCCAAACCCACCTATTACAGGCAGTTCTTGACTTTCATACTTTTCGCCTTCAAACAACACACAGGCCAAACAGGGACACTCGCCACCAGCCAGCAATGACATTTCACAGCAGTGCTCTCTGCCTGCCAAGCCCCAGTGCTGCCTCCACACCTTCGCCACGTTCACCTGGACAGCGGTCGCTCATTAATTCATGGAACAAATATGTCCTAAGCACTGCTGTACGCTGGCACTAAGGCCAAGAAAGTCCAGCAAAGACCAAAATAGACACAGTCCTGGCCTTCTCAGAGTTTAGAGTCTAAAGAAAGCACTTGTGCATTTGTTGAATATTTTATTGCTCCTGCCCTTTTTTGTTAAATAAAAATGATGGGTAAGGAAAAAAGTGAAAATATTGGCCCTTGTGATAAGATGCATCTTTTCTCCTTTAGGGAATACAGCAAATCAGCAAAGGGTCCTCAGGGGGCTGCAAAGGCCCCTATTTAGCCTCAGCTGGATCCTCCTAGCACTTAAGCAGGTTGACACGCTGCCCGTATGACCAAAAGAGAAAAAAAGGAAAAAAAAAAAGATGCCGGAAATATTACTAAAAATTGTGTCTACACAATGAGACATGATGAGAGGATTTTGTAAGATATTTTCATTTTCTGGGAATGGAATCTCCCATTATAACATTTAACTCAGTTATTCAAACTTTCACTGCTTTGCCCTTCAGACATGTTTTTTTAGAAAGCATCATGCACGAATTTAGGGGACTGCAAATCTGGCTGCTGGTACTTCATGAATGAGGAGGTTAAAAAGACAGGATTTCATCTTTCTGCAAGGGTTTGTTCTTTGGGTTTTGTTTGTTTTTGTTGTGTTTTTGTTTTTTTGAGGGAAGGAGGAGTTAACTACGTAATGGCATCAAAAACCAACAACAGTGTGAAAGCTCTGAAGGTAATTTCAAGCATTAGATAAAAGGTAGGTCAATGGTTGGGGGCAGGCTGTCAACTACCTTCCTGGTACCTCCACCTCACATAGGCAGTAAATGGTTTAGCCTGTTCATGGCCATCATCACCCACCATAGTGAGAAGCTATCTACCCAAAATCAAACCCTTTCCCGGGGTAAGAGGCTAAGAGGCAAAGAAACCTCAGTTTCTTCCCACTTCTGTAGCTTCCATGCAATACCGTCATAAGTTTAAGGAGAAAATCCTTACCTCCCAGCAGACATGGACAAGCATGACAAAATGATGTTTTCCCTCGAGTCAGGGACCTCTGTTGCCCTTTTTCCTTCCCCCACATGGACCTGCTCAACCAATGGACCACTCTTTAATTGAACTCCACGTGCATCCCCATGTGAGAGAGAATTAAGGAGCGAGATTGGTGTTACAAGAGATTATTCCACTTAAAAAAGGCTTCCAGGAGGGGTTCACACAATTTGGGGTCCACTCAAATAGAATCCCTCCCTAGATCTTTGGAAATAAGACTCAAGTTCAACACTTCCATTTGTGACTAAATTTTCAAGAAATACAACTATTCTGTAAATAGATGCTGCGATCCAGCTGATTCCCTTTTCCTATTATTTCATACACTCTTTTTCTCTACCTTTTTTTCCATGCAGACCTTGGATTTTTTTCAAATAAGATAAACAGTTCCCTTACCCTCCATTTGTAGATACTTATGGAAGTTGTTACAGATATTCACATCTTACAAAAGACCATTAGAAGAGGAATCTTTTCTACAATTTTTTAAAATGCTCATTCAGTCTCTGAATACCTGCAGAGATGGAGAGCTCCCTACTTACTGCTCAGATGTACTTAACTGCTAACGAGTAGTTACTAAACTAAGCTTAAGTTGCCTCCCTGTAACTTCTACCCCTCTGGTCCCAGAGCTGCCCTAAGGAGCCACGGGATAAGTTCTCTCCCTATTTGTCTTGGCAACACTTTAAGTTCTTACGATACCCACCATGCCTCACCCACTACTCAGGGTCCTGTGTTTTGCTGAGGAATAATTGAGTCTGGCTCCCTCGTGATAAGTATAAGGAGAGATTAGGAAACCTTCTCATTGGCTCACACCTGTATTCAGAGAGTCTTAAATCTTAGAATCCAAACTCCTGAGCATTCACTGAATCATAGCATCTTAATGCCTTTGATGCCATCCAGCTGAGGGCCAGAAACAATCATTCGTTCACCTTCAAAATAGAAGCAGGGCCAGGAGCAGAATCCAAGCTTCTGATTTCAGTAAAGAGGTTGCTCCCACTACACTTCATCAGAAGGCTGCTTCTGCTGATTTCAGTGTAGCTAACTGGGGGCCTCGTGCCCAGCACTACGAGGCCCTGTGATATCAGGACTCCCATGGACTTTGTCGGTGCCGCCATGATAGCCAGGCCCATAATGGCTTGGGGTGGTCTGGCTCCCCAGTGGACAAAGAGGCCCCAACTACAGAGATGGCCCTTGTTCCCAGTCTGGCTTTGTGTAGTCCGAATGGCAGGACAGCACCCTAGGCTCAGCGCGGCTATATCACGAGACCAGCCGGGAGCCTCATGTGCACTGGGCCAGCTCTCAGGTCGAAGCCCATGTTCTAGAAGCGTCTGCCCTTGAATAACTTGTGGCTCACTGGGGTAGGCAGGGTACAACCAGGACTCTAGTTATAGACACAATGTAAATATCTGAGTACATGCTTATACAGAAAGACACAGAGGAGTGTGGGAGCACAGTGTGTGAACCAGCAGGCTGGGGTGGGTGGGCGAGCATGGGAAGGCTCCCAGGAGGAGACAAACTTGAAATCAAATTCTGAAAGAACAGAGAAGAAGTTGAATTAACAGGAAGGGTACAGGATATTATAATAGGGGACTTGGTATGTGTGGAGACCCTGAGGTGGCCTCAGAGCACCCCTAATAAGTGCTAGGCACAGAAAGTAATCATGCAGGCCCACGCCCACCCGTGAAACGGACTGTACACTGGAACATGAAACGACCGGTTATCCAAAGCAACATCAGTCCCAACACCTTGTTTCTCTCCCTAATTTCCTTTTATAGTGACACTTCTCCTGTTATTTCATGTAGTCATGCATTCATTTATGCGACAAGTTAAAAATTATGCCCCTACTGTGTACCCAGCACCTAACCCAGAACTCCCTCTGCGTTTCCCCATCCATTAAAGGCAGGTGCAACGTGCCTACCTCAGAGGAGGATCACGTAGAGGTAAGTTTTAGCAAGGTCCCTGGGTGAGTTATTTTAATTAAAGCCCCAGGAATCAGGAGAAAATTAGCACAGTGGGATCAAATTCAAGCACCACTCAATACTTGAGGGTATTTATAGAAAAACAAACACAAAAACAAAAAAATCCAATACCCTGACTGGTTGCTTTTCGGTTTCCTGGTATAAACTGGTGCCTGTTCTCCTAGCTGAAGAGCACTGATGCTATCCATTTTGACCTTCTGCCGATGATTAAAGCCGGGACTGGAACACCAGGGCCTGGACATTGCCTACCTCCCTAAGAATATGCCAAGTGCCTTCCGAGCCCTTTTCCAGAAGAAAGGAGAAGGTGGAGGGAAGGATACTAAACAAAAAGGGATTCAAAATTCTTGACTTTGAGAAAGACTAAATGATTGGAAGTTGGGCAAGAGAGAAAGCAGATTTCCCTCTTAATTTTCAATCCCATAGAAACTGGTTCAGAGGGGAAATCACAGGTCTTAAGAGACTCTCACTCCTCAAAGTGTTGTCCCCCTCAGGCCCCACCCCAGGCCCACTGAGGAGTTGGAATTTGCATCTTCACAGGATCCGGGTGATTCACATTCTTTTTTTTTTGCGGTACACGGGCCTCTCTCTGTTGTGGCCTCTCCCGTTGCGGAGCACAGGCTCCGGACGCGCAGGCTCAGCGGCCATGGCTCACGGGCCCAGCCGCTCCGCGGTATGTGGGATCTTCCCAGACCGGGGCACGAACCCGCGCCCCCTGAATCAGCCGGCGGACTCTCAACCACTGTGCCACCAGGGAAGCCTGATTCACATTCTTAAAACTCTTTAAGCCTCAGTTTTCCCATCTGTAAAATAGGGATGATAAAATGGCAGATCCATTTACGCTTAAATAAAATAATCTCTCTACAGAGATTTGGCTTAAAATTTTTGTTCTGCCTCCCTTCCTCCTTCCAGGTGCCCAGCTCTATGCAAACTTCTCTTGGTTTTAACTCAGCACTGCAGAGGGCCAAGGGGCCATTAGTCCCACCTCCCTCTCTGTGTACCAAGGAGGCCACGGAGGTCCAAGTGGAACAGATGATTTGTTGCCTGACGTGCCCTAGCTTGGGAGCTCCTCATAGGGCAAGGCCTATGTCTTTTACATCTTTGTTTCTCCAACTCTTGCATGGTGCCGGGCAGGCAACAGACTCTCCAGATACATGTGTTGAATCAATCGGTACATTCAGTAATTAACTAACTGTGGAACAAAAGCTAAAATCCAGGTGTCTACGAAATCCTAGTCCCAATAACACACAGATACACCTGAAAGCGGACTTAACTTCCCCTGACTTCATTCTTCCCGACAGTTCCCAAAGAATTTATACCTGGCTAATAGTTGAGACCACGGGTTTCTGCTGCAGACAACAGCTCTCTGAACTAAAACATGACCATTATTCTCAGTGTCAGGAAAGAGGCAAACTTGAGTGTCTGCAGAGTAGGAATAACCCACTGACAGCCAGTGCGCCCTGCTCAGCTGGGCAGAAGGGACCCCAGCTAGCGCAGCCTCTCAGTGTGTGGAGATGGCCAAGCTTGGGACAGGAGCAGGGGACCCTAAACGCTGGAGAGTGCTGCCTGGCACTAGTAAAAACACCCACGAGGGATTGTCCATCCAGAGGGGTGCAGCCTCTCAGCAGCAGGACGGGGCACGCAGAGGCCAGCGGCTCCCTGGAATGAACGCTCTGTGTGCATCGTTCATCCAACACTCGCTCCACGGAGTCTGGCTACCTAGCCCACCTGCCTCTCCACGTTGGGAGCACGCAGTCCTCGGTGACGGGCACTATTGGAGGGAATCCTGGATTTCAGTATTTCCCACTCCAAATCAGAGGTGTCTTGGGCGACGGAGGACATGAAGTGGGCCATGTGCACTATTTCTGAGCTCCCTGCCCTTAGACGTTCACGCTATGGATTAAGCCGGTCATTCCTCTCCACCTGGGTCTTCTGAAACCTGTCATAACCTCTGGCCATGGGCAAGTCACGGTCTCCGTAGGTATAGGAATGGTCACATTTCCACCTAATTCATTTTGTTTCAAATTTTCTGAGTAATCGTTTTAGCAGCTCATACACATCAATGGGAAAGAAAACCAAGATTATCGGCATCGACAAGAAAGGTTTCCTCCTTTCTAAATTCACCCTTTCCCTTCCCCAGAGACAACTGCTGTTCCCAGTGTGTGATGTATCTCAAAGAGACAGCTGACACACAGGCAAGCATGTCCACTAGAATGGAAGGTGCCTAAGGACAGGGATTTCTGTTTTCACTGTTCACTTCTGTGCCCCTCGTACTGAGAAGAGTAACTGGAAAAGGTGCCCAATAGCTCTACGTTGAATAAATTAATCTATAAATCAGATGTATTCCTGAAAAGTTCACATTTTGGTAAATCAAGTCCTAGTCTGCCTTTATTTTATCTTCTGATTGGATGACCTTCAGTGGACAGTGGCTCTGCCTCCTCAACCAAGAAAAGAGGATAACAGTTATTACCTGCCTTTCATGGTTGCCATGGAGCTGATGCGTGCATGTGGAAGGAAGTATCGGTGGTTGTCATTTACTGACTGCCTACTCTAGAAAGAGCAGTCTCCGTGGTGGTCCCACTGCACCCTGTTCTCCCAACAGCTACCCAACTGATAAAACATATTACTGTACTTACTGGTCTAGTGCCTGCCTCCTTCTGTAAGAGTACAGATGCCCTAGAGCAGGGACCATCTTCATTAACTCTATACTCCCAGGGCCTAGTACTTCTCAGGTAAGTAAATAAATGATGACTCCAATGAGGGACAATGAGGACGAAGGGGAGCTTAGAATGGGAGATTCACAGACGTTCGTTCTCAGCTGTATGTATATGCGCAAAGGCACACACTCTCACAGGCCCCCACAAGCTCACACCAAAGATTTATAATAAAAGAGGAAAATCAAAGCAGCTTGAATAAGATGGTGAATGCACTTGATTGTGAAAATGTGAATGTTTCCACGAAGCTAGGTAATAAGGAAAATCAATAAAACTGTCAGCAGTGGCCAATTTCAACTGGATAAAAGAATAAAGTAATGGGTCCTGAAAGACAACTCTCTAAATTAGGTTAGATGAATGGAAATACCCTTTTGTTTTAAGCCAAATCACAAGGACATCAACAACAGTAAACAATTCAATTATAAGCCACTTTGACCCAGTACGATCTGAGCTGCAAACATGAATTTCCTGAAACCATCTTCTTTATAAGACAAAGAAATGATGTGTAGCAAGACAACAGAGACAGAGTTGGAGGCCCCGCCAGGAAACACGGGGCTCACTTCTTGACTAAGGATGTATTATAAACCCACCCTCTCTATAAGCTTATTTCTTCAACCTGAGTCTCCTTCCTTCAATTACTTCATTAGTAAAACAGGCACACACGTCAATAGAAAATGCACATCTACGCTCCCATAATGGCCGAGAGGAAGGAGGCTTTGGTAGTGATCCTAAAGGGCTCTGCTCTCCAAACACTCAGGATTCAATTCTGTTTTTCATCTGCTAATGGTTGGCATTTGGTGTTGTTAACTGTGGATGATTCATTTCAGAGGAACTGCTGTGCACCTCGAGCCTATCTGGAAGGAAATGAGGGTTTCTTGGCGTATTTCTCATCAAGCCTTTTAGCATTGTCTCTGTGACATGAGACCTCTTGATGGGGGTTTAGCTACTCGTTGCTTTCAAGCTGACTCCCCCTGTCTCATCTGGTGCATATGGCCACTTCCAGGAACAAGGATTTACTCTATCAGGACAAAGGATGGAGACAAAAATCTGGAAAAAAGAGGGTCCACTCCCTGAGTCTGAGTAGCAATGGCAAGCAGTGATGCTGGGTCGGGGGAATGCGGGGTACACGTTGCAAGATCAATGTTTTTGAACATCTGACTTTTGTTATTTCCACCCTTATCAAATGCTGAGGCTGTTTCTGTTCCCCACATGCTACTGGAGAATCCAACTTGTCCATGGATGTCTGGGGACGCCGTGGGGTGAGCAGGACACCATCTTATTGCCTGAGGCACCTCACAGGAGGCAGACCTATCAGCTCCTTGGAGCAAGTGCCTGACTTTGAAATCCCCGATTTGGGAGGGTAAGGGCTCCCTTTAACCTGTCGAGCAATGTTTCTCATTAGAGACTGGACAGAACTTGAAAAGGGTGGGAGTGTCAGGGCTTGACGCCGGGACACTAGCTAGATAGTCTGGAGAGGAGGAGAAGGTTGAGGGTGGTGGAGGGCTTACCATGGGACTCCATAAGACTGCTGAGGGAGAAACAAGACAGTGCAGAAAAGATATACAGGGATGCCTGTACCAGGCTTGACCTCCCAATCACTTAAGTCCCATGCTTATAAAATGTGCTCTACTCGATGTCCCAGACTTGACCATACTTGACCTAGAACATCCCTTCTCCCTGGTGACCAAGGTAAGTGAGAAGCCTTGACCATGAAGACACACCCAGAAAGAACTGCCTTCAGTCTTCAAATACAGCTTCATCATTTAAGGTATTTCATTTTCTTGTTTGAAAATGTCTGTCCGCCACACTGAGGACTCTGTTTGGAAGCACCCTGAGAACACAAATTGCATCTATTTAATTTATCATGTCTCTCCAGACTTACCTAAAAATAAGAGCTTCAAAGCTGTCTTTGATAATGATGGCATGATCCCCTCTACTCAGAATGGCCTCCCTGGGACTTTCCTGGTGGTCCAGTGGTTAAGACTCTGCGCTCCTGATGCAGGAGGCCCAGGTTAGATCCCTGGTCAGGGAACAAGGTCCCACATGCCACCACTAGGAGCCCACATGTGGCAATGAAGATCCCTTGTGCAGCCACTATGACCCGGCGTAGCCAAATAAATATTTAAAAAAAAAGAAAAAAAAGAATGGCCTCCCTGCTTCTTCCCTGTCAATCCAGTCTACCTAACTTTTCCTTTTCAGCCCAAGCCCTGCCTCTTTCTTGAACTTCCCTGGTTATTCTGGCTTCAAGTTATTCCCATTTGGAGAACTCCTGGTAACACGAAATTAGGCACTCAATGTGATACTGCCTTGCCTTGTTCCCTAATGCTTTTGGCCTTCAGGTAAGCCTAGGATTCCTAATTGAATTGCAAGCTCCTTGAAGTCAAGGGCCATGTGTTCTTGTAAATGCCATCTCTCATTTTCCACTTCCCTGTCACCCGATTCAGCATGGCCACCAAACTGGGCACATTTGCTAAAGTGCATTAGTGACTACTTTTCATTTGAATGAATGGTTCTTCTTAATTATCTGATCATCAGAAGGCATTGGATTAAATAATGCAGAAATTCTAAGGAAAAGGGTAGACTTCTTATGAACTGAAGCATCAGTGGGACTCTGGAATCTGAAAGACGTTATCTAGGTAGAAACTACCAGTGGCAGAGGGTCGAGAGGAAGGCCTACCTCTCTATTTCAACCCTGAAGGCAGTGCTCTAATGCTTGCCATGGACACAGGTAAGAAAGATTACTAACCTGCTGGGATGAGTCCGACCAAGACTTAGTTAAGGATTCACCTTACAGAGAGCCTGAGAAGGAGCTGACCAGAACTGAACTAGGACCATGGAAGTTTTCATTTCAAAGAGAGTGGAAAAGAGATCTGCTGATTTATGAAAGGGACTTTCTGGGTCATCTTTGGATTCAAAGCTATAAACTTTACCTTCCTATTTCTGTAAAAAGCTTCCTGAAGAAAAGCACTAAAATGTTAAAAGCAGCGAGGAGGTCTTTGTTGGCAAACTCATGGGGCCATGATTAGGGCCATGATCCAGGCAGGGCCCTGGATCGTAGCCTGGGGTCTGGACCCAACAGGGCCTTGTAATCAACTGTTTGGCCACAGGCACATCACTTGACCTCTCGAAGTCACCATCTCCCACCAGGGGGTAATACTTGCTATACACACGTGATCATTTTAGAACGAAGCAAAGCAGGTTTGATCATGTCTACCTGTCTGTGCAACTTGAAAAAAAGTCCAGAAGAGAGCTGCAAAGATGAGATAAGATTTCTAAACTCTCTCTTCAGAAAGGTTAAGGGGTTTGATTGATTCAGCCTGAAGAAGAGAGATTTAATAACTGTCTTCAAATATATGCAGGGCTTTTACCCAGGACCGATGAGAGTGTCAGGACAACGTGTTCTGTCTGCACTGAGAAGACAGGGCACAAGCCCAGGCTCTGACAAGGAGACATTTCTAACATTAAGGGCCACAGGACACAGACAAGCTAAAGAATGTTCTTCTGGGAAATTCTTCAATGGGGGAAGGGTTGGGAAGAAAGAGAAAGACAGAAAATGGGGCAAAACTATGGGAAGGTCTGAACTCTGCAAAAAGCAACCTCATAGGCCCTGCCAGATACAGATATTATTCTATGAATTGCCTCTTTGTCACCTTGCTCTATTCTTGGACCTTTTGCATATGCCACACCCCAGAGTCAGAAACCTGCCCTCAAACTGCTTCCCTGGATACCCTGCCTGCTGCTCCTTCCTGGGCACTGGGTTAGAACGTTGCTCACCTCCCTGCCCTCAGGTCTCCAGGGCCTTTAGGATATTTACTGAGCGTCACCTTTATGTGAGGGCACTGTCCTTATAGCAGTCCTATCATAATACCTACCATACATCCCATTATCCCCACAGATGGGTGAGAAATCTGAAGCTCTAAACTAGTAGGCACCGGAGACAGGATTTACATTCAGGACTGTGGACTCCTAAGGCTCTCTCTTTCTTCTCTCTGCTGCCGGTCCCAGAGAGGATATTGAATGCTTTCTGGAGCCTGTGGCTATAGAAAGAAGGGCAGAGGGCTGGATCCTGAGCCCACCTCTTCACCTTCTGCTTCCACAATGTGCACTCATTCCACAACCCGATCTAACCACAGTATTTGTGATGGACGTGCTGCAAAAACCATTCCAATTATTTTGTATCTTTGGCATTTTATTGGAGAAACAGTTTGGGGACCCAAACATACCACTGAGGCCCACTTCTTGTTCTTGTTATTGTTGCCTAAGACTCTGAAAAACTCTCCTGGGTGAACACGACACCTGGAAGGAAGGTGGGGGAAGAAGAGCCTAGAAATCCCTGGGTCAGACCCTGACTGCCCCTCCTCTGGGGAGCCTGCAAATGATGGTTCACTGTCCTATTACTATGAAGAATAGAAGTAATATACAAATTACATCACAAAAAAGGAAGAAATATTAACTAATGTCCACAACAGGAAATAGTAATTTGCACAATTGAGAACTACATCCATTGTTGCTTATGCTTCTGTTGCCCGGGCTAATTATGCTCTGATTTAAGTATCTGGTGATCCTGTGGCGCCATGTTTACGAGGAAGCCCCATGGCCATTACTTATGATAAAAGCACCCGAGCCTGGAGCAACACACAAAACATCCTAAGAAGGTTTACTACATGAGATAACATAGGTAAAGTTCCTGGCACTGTACCTGTCAATCCCTTCTACTGGCTACAGATATTAGCCAGCCTTCAGCCTTGAGCTCTGATAGATGTCTATTCACATTATACCGACGATCAAAACTGCATGACCAGAAATGACCTTGACTGTCATCCAGCCTGACCCCTTACACCTGGGGTTAGGTTGCCGGGTTTAGCTAAAGCATACACCAGTCAAATCCCATTATGATGAACTGCACAGGACGTGAAAGCAATGCAATTTTATTAAATAGTTAGAAAGCACATTAACCCCAGCTCTAGCAGACATAAACATCCAGGCTTTCTACAGCGCGTTAGCAAGAAAAAAGAATCCTTTAGCACATCCCAGAAGAAGGGGGTGTATTCACACAGTCTCACCCCCACACCTTTCTCTGGGCTCCTTGGTATTTGCATGTGGTGTAGAGTTTGTGCAATTGCTACGAATATCTTTTTTTTCCATTGATGGGACTGACTGGAGCACTTGAAATAGGTGAGCTGAAGGGATGCTTGATGGCAGAATAATAGAGCGGTGAAAATGTCAGCTGTGCCTCATTTCAATTTTCTTTTTCACCCTTTCTCAGAATATAGAGTTAGGAATTTTCACTAAAGAAAGGGACCTAAATAAGAATCAATGACTGTCCATAGTCTGGGTGTGACAACCGTGTTTTTGCCCTGGACCCTTCCCATGCAACCCAGATAGCAAGTGTTGTGGCTACGCATTCTCCCATTCCTCTTCTCACCCTCTCAATCCTTCCAAAAACAAAGCCACCTCTGGGCCAGGAGCGCTCACAGTCCCAGCAGCAGGAGTGGGAGAACAGATGTGTAGAACACAAACAGAACACACCAAGATCAGCTTCTAGAAAGAGATTACTGGAAGTCCTTCCCACTATCCAGAGAAAGAATTCCAAATCCAGGAAAAGCAATTAAGAAAAAGCAGAAAAACTTCTTTTCTTCAGAGCAACACATGCTAACACTTGACAGAGTCTGGCATGTGTCAGCATTTCTGAAGTAAACTCTATTTTCTTTAGATGAAAGAGATAAAAAAAATAGGCTATGAGTTCAGTCTAATGAAAACTGCTTTGGTCATTCACATGCAATAAACTATAGAAGCAAGAAGAAAAAAAGCAATTGCCTCTTATTTATTTATTCATTCATTTGTCCATATCCTTCCCCTCTAATGTAAAAAAGGATGTCTTCTATAATTTTGCAAGTCGTTAATCTTTTCAAAGAAAAAAATAATCCAAGCCTCCCATTGATTGCCCAGGGTCTTGGCACAGGGAATACATATTTAGTTAATTATCCTGTTGCATATACATTATGTAAGGAAAAAGGGGGATTGATTTTGCTCAGCAAACGTTTCACCAGTATCAACAATCAGGAGATCACTGTAATATTGTAAAGTCTGGTAAATTTGGGATCACACGCTGTGTTAAAAGTAAGGCAAGGCTTTACCTTACTGGATGCTTTATTTCTTAATCTGGGTGGCGGGTACACTGGTACCCATTTTATTATATTTTAGGCCCTTTTGTACATCTTGAATAATTCATACTAAATATTGTTAGATCTCTAAATCTTCTACAATAGTTTCTATTCTGGGCTGTTCAGAGCTGAGAGTAGAGAGGGAAAGTTGGAAACACCAAAATGTAATTGCAATAAAGAGCAGAAAATGTTAAGAGACCAATTTTGGAAGGATGTTTAAAGTTTTAAACCTATGCCAAATAATTGAGATCTATTAAGAGAGGACTGAATTCTATCATGAGCTCCATATACACACAATTATTGAATTATTCTGAACACCTGTTGAAATCAGGTGATTAAATTAGTTAAATGAAAGTCATCAGGCCCCACTGTCAAGTGCATCATTTGACCAGCTCCTTTAAATTTGCTTACATAGTCCCTCCTCCATTATAGAAACTTAAACTAGAGCTTCATCCCCAAAACTGTGGGGTTGTGACTTTGTGCTTATAATCCCCAGTATTCTGCGGAGATGCTATAAAACGCCCAAGTCTCCCAGCCAGGAGCTGTGCCTTTCCCTTGGGGCCACAACCTCTAATCCCCATTTTTTCTCACTGCCAAGAAGAACCCGCCTTGCTCGTCCCATCTTTCTGCCATGACATTAAAGCCAACTGTTCTGTCCCCTGCCCACAAAGAGAAGAGGAGAAGAAAGATGGTCCCAGTAACTAAACTTTAGTCCTAATTCCCAACCTCCCTAGAGCCCAAGTCTGCCACCATCTCCCTGTTTCCACAGGTTTTATTGTCCAGTCTTCCCTTCTACTCCGACTGCTCAGCCCTCACCACGCAACAAGCCTTGAAAGGTAGTAAGTGAGCAAAGACAGGATGGAGAGAAGAGGGTGTAAGAAGAAGAAAGAAGGAAAATCCAACGATCAGAGAACATTTATACCCTACTTAATCAGCTACTGGGGAGCAGATATCCTCACCCCATTATTTCTCTTTAAGAGCAGAGCTTTTGCCTGGGTAAAGAACTGGTAAAGAGAAGTAACACTTATTTTTTTGATTCAGTTATACACACACACATATACATAAAAAATATGTATATATACATATAAATATATATATGTATATATACATATAAATTCTTTTTCCCTTATAGATTATTACAAGATATTGAGTATAGTTCCCTGTGCTATACAGTAGGTCCTTGTTGGTTATCTATAATATATAGTAGTGTGTATATGTGAATCCCCAACTCCTCATTCATCCCTCTTTATAGAAGTAACATTTCTGATTCTGAAGTTTGACCCCTCATTTGTGTCATTTCTGAATACCGTGAGACCAACCGGTCTTACTTCCTGGCCACCACACACGCGCTGACCCCACGCGCACCTCCGGGGAGAGCAGCCGCCCCACCGAAGCCCGCCTGGGCACCCATGCGCAGGAACGCCTGCTTTACTGGCCTCACTCCCTAAGTCGAAAATCTTCCCTCTGCTCCCCCAAAGCTAACAGATGGCTGGTCCCTTTTGGTACACAGGCGTAAGCATCTTCAAAATAACCTTTTCCTTTAAAGGGTGCAAATTAATTAAATGTCACTGGAATATGTCCCAGCCGAGGAGGGAAGGGAGAGACCAAAAGACAAAAGGGTCGGTGGACAAGAACAATGACGAGAGCTCACACTCTCCTACCTTCACCCGATGACCCCGAGAGATCAATGATCACATACACTCTTCCTTCTGGCTCCAGATCAATCTGCAATTAAGAAAATGACAGTGACTCTGTTAGTGCATCGTAGGGGCAACCCGAGAGTTCACGGCATTTCCACCCCAAACTGCTAAAACCTGGAGTCACAGCTCCATTCACTCCATGAATCTGCAACACACCGAGTGCTGGGTGAGCTAGGGATGAAGGAGAATCAGCATTTGTGGAATGTCTACTATGTTCCAGATGCAGTAACAAGGAGGTCTGATGCATACCCGACAGGTAGTGTCATCCCAGTGGTTCCCAACTGGAAGCAATTGTGCTGCACAAGGGAAACCTGACATGAGGAACTACACTGGGGACACCTGACCTAAGGAACATTTTGGAGGACACGAAAACATCTGGAGACATTTTTGATTGTTATGATTGGAGAGGGAGTGAGGCTACTGGCATCTAATGGGTGGAGGTCAAGGATGTGCTAAACATCCTACAGCAGACAGGACAGTCCCCACAACAAAGGATTATCCAGCCCCAAATGCCAACAGTGTCAAGGTTGAAAAACCCTGTGTTAAATCCCGTTTCACAAACAAGGAAACTGAGCTCAAAGTTCCAAGGTAAATGGCGATGCTGAGATCCAATGCCAAGACTGTCTACAGAAGCCCCTGTTCTTTATACACACAAACTGCTCACGGGAGATAAGAAAAGCATAAGACAGGGCTTCCCTGGTGGCGCAGTGGTTGAGAGTCCGCCTGCCGATGCAGGGGACGCGGGTTCGTGCCCCGGTCCGGGAAGATCCCACATGCCGCGCAGCGGCTGGGCCCGTGAGCCATGGCCGCTGAGCCTGCGCGTCCGGACCCTGTGCTCCGCAACGGGAGAGGCCACAACAGTGAGAGGCCCGCGTACCGCAAAAAGAAAAGAAAAGAAAAGAAAAGCATAAGACATTATTCCCACTCTCAAGGTGTTTACAATCTCACTAGGGAGTCTAAAACAAAAATAGAACAATGCTGAACCCAGCTTAATGATGAGGGACAGAGAATAACAGATATAAAGTATCTGGTGAACCTGAAATCAGTGTAAAAGAGCAGCCTGGGAAGACTTCACGAAGGCAAGAAAGGGAAAACATTCCAGGTGGAAGCAACAGATAAGCAAAGGCTGGGCATGCGAGTGGTGCTTGTGCGGGACTGAAGGGCCACCATGCTCGCGGTATGCTGGCGCATGCGTGTTGCAAACCCCAGCCTCTACCAGGGTTGTAAGGAGAGAGCCGATGTCGCTAAATTCTCCCCACCAACCTTCTCCACCCACCCTCGTGCCCTCCCTCCCCACCTCCCAATCCAGCAAGCTACTGGCAGGATGACGAGGAGAGCCAGAGGGGCTGGGCCGCTTGCAGTCAACATCCTTCCAGGGTCTGCACTGTCCTCACAGAGACCATGTTCTCCCTGAGAGAGTAGCCACTCTGGAAACCCTGGATCTCTGAGTACCCCTGGTACCGACCCCCGCCTCCACAGTCCCATCTGTCTGTGCAGAGCTCCAATTGGCTCAGATGTGCCAGGCTGGTCTCAACAAGCTGTGAGTTTTCTTGAGGGCAGGAGCCACTAGCCTCTCCCTTTCTTTTCCACGGTCCTCAGCGAGAAGCAGGCACACATTTAACAAGTACTACTTGGGAAGGGTTAGCCTGGTGAACACCTCCTCCTCCTCCAAGGTCAAGGTCAGTTATTGCCTCCTCTCTGAAGCCTTTCCAGATATTCCGAGTCAGAATTGACTACCCTCACTTGTGTTCTTATAGTACACATACATATCTCAACCGCGGCTCCAGTATGTCTCTCTCCTCGGCTAGACAGAGACTATGACAAGCCTATTTGCATCCCTAGTGTTTAGCGTACTGTCTGTTGGTCAGGAGACACCCAATAAACCTTTGTGGAGGTGGGAAAATGTTCTGTGTCCCGGAGCCTATTCTGGGATTATTCACTCCTGCAAGCCCCTTCCTTAGGAAGGAAGGAAGGCAGGTGATCTGTACTAAAATGATGTTCCAATGCGGCAAGAGGGGAAGAAGAGGCAGCTATACCAGGAGTACCATATATTCCCTATGAGGTAAAAACTCACCTTGAACTGATGCTCCCTGTGTCCCTTCCCCCGACATCTCACTCCACTCCTATTGCAGATTCCCTGAGCCATTCGTGAGCCTCACTTCATTTCCAGTCTCAGCCTCTTAGTGGTTGAGAGTGCTTATGGTTTCCCTCAAAATTTTAATTCCACCAACACGGGTCTTCAATGCCCCCCAGGTGAGGTCCCTGTGATATTTCAGGTACTCTGTCAGGGCAGAGAGGGAGGGAGGGCAGGGAGCTCTCAGGTAGCCCCACAGGGACCGCTCACCTGGGTTTGGGACCTTGAGCTTGGGATCCAGATAAGAACCAAATAACACACTCGTGATGCCAAAGATTTCAAGTTTCTGGGTAAAGAAAATGTTCTCCACCACTCTCACCACTAATACTGTCCCGTGCCACGAGCATAACCTGGTCCCTGCACTGTATTGCAAACAGGAAAAACAACAGAGCCCAACCAGAATCCTGTCCCTGCCACAGTTCAAAAGTATCAGGGGCCCCCTTGTCCGAAAGCATGGAATTTAAATAATGTACGCCTCTTAGAGATTAGGTCATCCCTATTAAACCCCGCCGGCAAAATGAAACACTTTCTCATATCCTCCAAGTCAAAGATTTCCCACGACTGTGGATTTCACTGGCAAAGTACAATGGTATCTGAGAAAAGCAGGGAGGGAGACAGCAAAGGAATGAGATGGGCCGCAAGGCCTGTCGGAAGGCAGGCAGCGTGCCCTTCTTTGCAAAAGGGGAGTAAGAACTCGTGGCGGGGGACAGGTCATTGATGATAAAATGTATTAGGATATTAACATTCAAGATAGCAATCAGAAACCATTTTAGCACCCACTGCTGCCTCAGTGCCGATGAACTGCATTTTCAAACAGAAAAATAGAAATTAAGCTATTAAACATGCCAAGAGCAACAAAGGGCTTTGCAGCCTGGGCAGATGGCTGCAGAGCACTGGCTGAGCGCCAGCCAGCCAAGTGAGAGGGCTCTGAGAATCCATGCAGGGTGGTGGGACTTCAACGTGGATAAATAGAGGGGTTATCAGGTACAAAAGGGGGTGGAATGCCTTGTCACTTCATGGCCAAATTAACTTAATCACAATTCTGTTCACGATCATGTGGCCCCGATAATGAAGCAACGTAGGTGCCCAGCCCTGCACAACCCCTGCAAGATGATAGCTGGCATCACCACCAGGCAGCTGGCACTACGTAAAAGCAGGCCTCCTCCCTCCTCCCAACCATTCCCAGGGTTTCTTCTCAGCTCCTTCTCCCCGGCTTCAGGTTCCTCCCAATTCTCCCAGATGCAACCCCATTTATCAAATCTCCTTGAACCTCATACCTTTATTTGATGCACTTTCCCAGATACTATCTCTGTTTTTTTGTTTGTTTTTGTTTTTTGTTTTTGCGGTACGCGGGCCTCTCACTGTTGTGACCTCTCCCGTTGCG
This sequence comes from Orcinus orca, assembly GCF_937001465.1. Lineage (NCBI taxonomy): Eukaryota > Metazoa > Chordata > Mammalia > Artiodactyla > Delphinidae > Orcinus > Orcinus orca. Next base: position 54,378,310 of record NC_064571.1, read on the forward strand.
GAGCACAGGCTCTGGACGCGCAGGCTCAGCGGCCATGGCTCACGGGCCCAGCCGCTCCATGTGGGACCTTCCCAGACCGGGGCACGAACCTGTGTCCCCTGCATCGGCAGGAGGACTCTCAACCACTGCGCCACCAGGGAAGCCCCTATCTCTGTTTTTGACTATGATTCTCTTTCAACCTCCAGCTGAGGCCAGAAGCAAGGCAGTAGAACCATGGGGGAGACAAACACAGCCTTTGGAGTCACACCAGGACTGAATCCCAGTTTTGTCACTTACAGGTCAGGCAATTATTTATTCTCCCTGAACTTCAACCTCTGTCTCTTCATCTGTGAAACAGGTTATTGTAACAATTCCATGAGACACACATGCAAAGCACTTGGCACTTAGGAGTTACTCAGTATATGGTGGTTAACAGCGAACTTACTGGCTCTCTGGCCTGAAGCAAGCAACTATCTTCTCTAAGACTCAGACTGCTCCTCAGTGAAATGGAGCTAATAAAAGGTCCTGCGACACTGGGGGTGAAATCTACGTACAGTGCATAGCATGGCGCCTGGCACAGAACACTCGGTAACTGTTGCTGCTCTTGCTATTAAAAAGCCAAGTCTTCAAATCTGTTACTTAATCCGATGTGATGTTCTTTCCACTCTATGAAACTTCCCACCCCCAAAAAAGCATTTTCTTGCCCCCAATTGACGTTATTGCATATTATTTCAGAACATCTGATGATTTTACAGTGCTGCGAATATCAGATGTAGACCTAAGGTGAGAATTTGTCACCCAGCCCTGGAGGAAACCCAGTGGGAAAAAAGGCTATAGCCTTGGTCATCAGAGGGTCATGAGGTGATTACGAGAGAAGGAGAAGCTGAGGATGACCACGTATTGTCTGAGCACCTACTAGGCCTGGGACACTGTATTGAGGTTTCACCTGTATTAGTTCATCTAATCTCCTCGGAGGCCAGCAATACATATTCCCTACTTTTCAGATAGAAAAACTGGGGTACCGAGAGCTTTCAGCTGGATTCCCGTGCAGCACTGCTGCCTGGAGCACACCGGAGAGATGACTCTGACAGAGCTCCCACCTCGAGCCCCACCCAGCCCGGGAGCTCCCATCTCAAGCCCCACAAAGCCTTCTCTGACAACCAGGTCTCAGGGTTCTCATAACTCTAAGCCTCTGGCTTGTCCTCCGTGGGTTCATTCTCCTTCTCAGGTGCAACTGACTGGCTCCCCAGCCAGGCCCGTTTAAGTCAGAGCAACGCGTAGAACACCTTGCCCCCCCCCCACCCCCCCCCCCACCCCCAGAGCCCTTGGGGAAGGTCTGGGCATAAACAAGAGCTCCATTCCTGCGACTTAGGTACAAAGCAATGGGGAAAGAGCCCAAACCACAGAAACCAGGAAAAAGCCATCTCTGAAAAGCAAAAAGACACACAGGCGCTTTTTTGGGTGGTACCTGAGCATTGACAAAGTCCTTCACAAGCATTATTTCATTGATTCCTCACAATTTACCTGTAAGGTAACAAGTATTATTAGCAACATTGTATGTACGAGAAAACTGAGGTTAAGGAAGATAAGCAGGGCTAGTGAGAGCGCACACACGGCACAACTGCAGGGGCACCGTTCACACGGTAGTCTCTGAGGACAAGTCCTCCGGAGCTGAACAGCCAGAGGTAAGTGGCAGAGTCATCATAACTTGCACCCTCAGCTCCTGACTCTGAGTCCTATACTCCTCCCAGCACACCACACCTGTCCAGCAAGAACCCTGACCACTGGACTTGTACCCCAGCCATGCAGCCCGCTTAGCTGTCACCACTGTGTGTCACTGTGACCCATAGGTGTCTGTGTGCCTGTGTTTGGGGGTAATCGAGTTTGAGACACAGGAGGCAAGAAATTCATAGTCAAGCTTCCTCCTAACCACAGGCTCAACTTTCACTGGAGACCTCTAGGCAAACCTCTCCTCAGAACAGCCCACAAGGGTCACACAGACCCAATTTGAGCTTCACTTCCTTTTCCATCTGGTGTCAGGCACCAGGTCCTAGAAAGAAGCAAAGGGGGGGGGGGCGGTCAGAAAAGGATGACTCCACAAAGGAGGAGAAGGAGGAAAAGAGGCTGCGCTGTCCATGTTACACCAATTAAGTCCCAGATAATAGGCTGTTTCTTTTTTTTCCTGGAGGAGGGTGGGGAGTGAGGGAGGAGGAGGTGGGAAGGAGAAGAAGGGAGAAGACTCAGGGCTTCTTTCCCAAGGCAGAGGACCCGCTTCCCAAGGTCTGCACCCCCTGTATTGATGGCTATTTTCCCCTGGAGGCCCCTCAGGCACATACTGTCCCCAGAGGTGCCTGGCATGGAAGAGGCAAGCCAGACAGAGCAGGAGATCTTCAAGCAGCAGGCGTCCTCCCAGCTGCTGCTTTTGGAAAGCACAAAACGTGCAGGCACTATGATGGGCAGCTCTTGAGCAGCCGCTGGGTGGTGATTTTGGAGCTAGCCACCAATTAAACTAAAGACTCTTCATTTGAGGAGTTTGCTACTAGATCTATTGGTAGAGTGCACTGGCTGGTTAAAAAGCAGAGCGTGCACGTGTAACTAAATATTTTAAGAGTTCCACTCGGCTCACAGGCTTCGAATAGCATTTACTTTCATAAAATAAGAGGAGAGGAGGATTGCTCCTTTCTCATATGCCTTCCATGGCAGTGCAAAGACGTTATGTGGGCTTTCGTGTACATCCCTGAAGGGCAGAGCCCTGTCTGTCCAGCACATGGAAGGGATTTAATACATATGTATACATGTGGGCTCAATGGATGAATGGCCCGATTTTAAACTGGACCTGCACAACTGGATTATGGAGATGATTTACTTGGGAAGCCATCAACCTGTACAGAAGTGTTCCTAGCAGCTTCATTCATAACAGCCAAATACTGGAAACAACCCAAAAGTCCAAGAACAGATAAATGAATAAGCAAACCATGCTGTATCCATATGACAGACTTTTACTCAGCAGTAAAGAATGAACTCCTGGTACATGCTACAACACGAATGCTATGGGAGAGAAGCCAAACGCAAAAGATTACCATTCCACTTACATTAGGTTCCAGAACAGACAAAACTAATCTATCATGACAAAAAGCGTATCGGTGATCTCCTGGAGGTGGACATGGGAACTGGATTCAAAGAGGCACAGGGGATGATTGAATGATTTTGAGTATTGTGTTTTACAATAGTAAAGTATATATTCAATAAAAAAGAAAAGAGGCACAGAAGGACCTTTGGGGAAGATGAAAGTCTTCTATATGTTGATTGGGCGGTGGTGACATGAATGTATATGTTTGTTAAACTGAATCAAGCCACACACTTAAAATGGATGCATTCTTTTTTTTGCATGTAAATTATACCTCAATAAAGTCGCTTTTGAAAAAGGAAAAAAAGAAGTCATCATTTCACATAAGGATTGCTCTACAATTTTCCTTTAAATAACAAATCATCTTCCCACCCTCAGGGCATTTAAGATTTCATATTCCGTTTTTAAAAATAAAAGGGTTCATTCAGAGTTTTTCAAGAACACATCTGTCACCCAACATAATGTACACCTACCTGTGTAGGCACACATTCACACACCCACCCACGTGTGCAAAACACGCTCAAACCCACCTTCTCTTGTCTTCTGTGATCAAAATACGGTAATAGCAAGAAAAACACATCCAAAATGTAGGTTCCCTGCTGAATTATTTAAACCTGTCTTTCTGTGTGTGGATCTCAATTTCCTCATATGCAAAACAAAAAAAAATTAGGCCAAATGCTCTAGAATGGCTTTTAACAACCTCAAGGACCTAAATATCCATGAATAGGAGACAGCTTAAATAAATTATGGGACACCGTTTGGTAGATCACTATGCAAGCCCTAAAAAAAGAATAAAAAGATCTAAATGTACTGACTTACATGAAACTATCTCTGGGGTATATTAAGTGGGAAAAAAGTATGGTATAATGTGTTTATTATGCTAGGCTGTCATGTGCATAAAATGGGTGTGCATGTGGGTACACACACACACACACACACTGTCACACTTGTTTGGCATAGATTATCTCTAGAAGGAGTCTTAATCAACAGGCAACAGGGGTTGCCTCAAGAGATGGAAACTAGAGGATGGAGGGGCGAGAAATCAGGAAAGGGGCATTATTCTTCACTCTATGCTCTTTTGAACCATTTGATTTTTAAAATCGTGTCCTTGAGTGAACTTGTCACAATATCTGTCAACACCTTTTTTCACTACCTATTTCTAACCCGGTCCCCCAGAGAGAAGCTTGCCTCGGTTCCCAGACACTTCTTAAAGAAACGCCCCTCAAAATCGGCTGACACGTTGCTTGTCCATCCCCCGGTACCCAGGTCCCAGACACCAACCGAGCAGCAGTCATTATCTCCATGCGAAAGTCCCATTGGCTGGACCGCATGCCTACCTTCCAGATCCCAGCTCCCCACAGGCCACAAATGGAGTAAACTCAAGCTAGTACCTGCTTCCTCTTTTCAACAGGCGCAGAATAGACCCAGAGAGCTGGCTCCCTCTGATGACAGAGGTGGCTAAAAACAAATAAGTCTGTGTATGCAGATGCTTTTCTGAGCTGAGAAAACATCCAAAAAGCCAAACCTAATGTCAAGAGTGTGCAATGGCTTACGAAGCATTGCCTGGTCATGGTGTCGTTTTCGTTTTCCTCTCTTCTTTCAGGGAAATGGCAGTACATGACTGTCCTCCCACTGACTCCCACGAGGAGATGCTGAGTGCAAACAGCAGGAAATGTAGCCACTTACCCTCAGTGTTCTGAAGTGAAAAATACCCACTACCCATGCGCACTTTGCATTTTGCGTTTTGCTTTGCAGTTCTCTTTCTCACTGGGTGCACTTTTATCCATGTGTTTTATTGCACGTTTCCTATTTTTTTACACTAATAAGCCAACTGCGGTGATTGAGAGTCAAGGCTCTGAAGCTAACTTACCTGGGTCCAAACCCCAGCTCTGCCTGTCACAAGCTGTGTGGCCCTTGCTGCGATTTCCTCATCTACACATTGAGAATGTCAGTGGCATCTGCTTCAGAATGTTGGGAGGCTCAAATGAGAGGGTGAAGCACTTGGAGTCACGCCTAGCACACAGCTAGCATCCTCTAAATGTCAGCTGTCAAGTCATTAGGGTTATTTCCCGCCTAGACTGCGAGCCCCTCTTGGGAAGAGCCACGTGTCCCTTGGTGGGGGTGGGGAGGTTTCCACAGTTCTTGATCCACAGCTGGGCACATGGCAGGGAATCAGTAGAGACTCCAAGTGGAACTGAATGGATCCACGTGGAACAGAGCCGAGCTCAATCGGGAGCTCAAGATTGTGCAACCAGAAAAATTATCTCCAGACCAGGAACTTTTCTGTCTCTGTTATATCACAACCTAGCAGGACCTTTCACCAACAGCTACTCACAAAGACATTCAGTTCCTGACTCCCTTCAAAACCTAAGACATTATAATTGTTATTCAGCACTTTGAGCTCCTCATGGAGACTCTTCTATTCATAATAATAATCACAACTCTAATAAACACCCTTTATTGAGCACTTTACATGCGTTATCTGAGTGAGGGAGGCCATATCCTTATCTGAACCATTTCAGGAATGAGAGAACTGAGGCTCATGGATCTGAGTGGCTTGCCCACATTCTCACAGCTTGAAGAAGAGCAGCCTGAATTAAGGCAGGGCTCTCCGACTCCCACCCCGATGCTCCGGTTACCTTGGACCCAGCCAAGGGCATGGACTCAAGGAGATCCTGAGGAAAGAACACATCGTGAGCTGGTCAAGGAGCCCACGCTGTGTGCGTGATGGTGGAGTCACTTCTTGGGCACAAGAACAATGAAAGTAAAGCTTTTTCATTGTCCTCCTGGAGCTCATAGTTGAAGGAACACCAATCCCACAGCAAAACAGCTGGGAGGCTCAGACTATGAGACACAGACACAGGGTAGGACGCCCAGCTTCAGGGAGTAAATGCCCTCTTGGAAATATTGTTGTATTGGGATTTTCTGTATAGCAAGTCCTATTTGCCACTGCTTTGCACCATATAGTTGGAAACATGTCCAGTGAGGAGGAGTTTTATAAAAATCACAGAAGCATGAAAGCTAACAGTCATAAGCAACTTTGAAATCACTTGGTCCAAATAAGCAACGAAATACAAATTTAAACAAGGGTAAGACTTTTTGTCTTTTGCCTAACAATTTAGCCAAAGTTTCTTTGGGGCTATGTATCCTTGTGTTATTTGTTTATTAATATATAAACAAAATTAAGTATCATGATGTGTTCAGTTTTTAAAAATCAAAACTTACAATGAGAGGCAGCAGTCTCTTGCCCTATACTCCCCAGAGGGAGGCAATTTTAATAACTTCTATTTGGTTTTTTCTGGTCATCACTGCCATGTCCCTAAATAAAATGTTTATACCTCAGTTTCCTGATTTCTTGTTTTAGACATTCACTCTTGCCCTGCTGCTGTGAGAGTTGAGGATTTAGTTCACTCACCACCTCACGCCACTTTCCTCCCTTCACAAAATAATTACACATCGCAATTCTCAGTTCCTTCTCTATTCTTCTTGACAACTGCAAAACAAAAAAAGCAATCTAAATGTCAATTTCTTGTTCCATCAACTATAGACAATATCCCTTGACCCTACACCTTCTAACTGGAGGACGTGAGTGCTTCCCGCCCTCCCCATCCTCTGCATTTTTACTGTTAGACTATCAACATTGACAAAACTGACATTTTTTTCTAATTGTAGTTGAGTTGCATGCTTTGTGTATATGCTGGTTCCAAAATCTGAATTAATAGTGTTTACTTAATATTATAACTTTGTAAATGATACCACATATACTTTCTTTTCCACAGGTCCAATGTGCCAACTCATCTGCCACTCAATGGCGAATATACCTAGCATCAAATTCGAATGGATTCTTTTTTTTTTTCTTTTTTCACTCTTTCAATTGCCTTTCTCAGATCCTCAAGTTTTTCCCCTGGGTCCCCTTCTCTCAGGGTCTGTCCTTCTGGAGACCCTCACCGTACACTTTTCCCTAATCTGGGCTGACTACTCTCTGGTCTCCTGCGCAGCTGTAGTACCGTGACTTATTTTCACTGCTCTGCTGGAAACAGTCACTGTTTCTGGAATCCATCATCTTCCTTGTTCTGGGTTATTCCCTTGTTTTTTGCCAGTAAAGTACATTCTGATTGAAATATTGATTAAGAGTGCATAGAAAGCTAGCTTTCTAAGACCTTGCATGCTTGTCCTCACACACGATTGATAGTTTGGCTGGATATAGAATTCTAGGTTAAAAAAAAATCATTACCTATCAGAACTTTCTTCTAACATCAATATTGCCTATGGACTCTGATGTCAGCCTGGCTACTGTTGTTTAGTATGTGACTTTGTTTTGTTTTCACTCTCTAGAAGTTTTAGCATCTTTTTTACCCTAAGTGTTCTGAAATTCCAATGTGATATGTCTCAGGGTATCTTTTTTTGATTCATTGTACTTGTTCTTTTGATTCACTGAATTTGTGGGAGATATTCTTCTAATTTGTCCTTTGCTATTGGCCTCTTCATTTTCTGTATGAAACTCCCATTATTTGGCTATTGGACCAGTAGAATTAATCCCTATGTCTCTTACTATTTGTTATATATATTTCCATCTCTTTTCTCCTTTTAGTCCATATTCTAGATTTCTTTGACTATATCTTACAACCCTTCCACTGAACTTTTATTTCTGACAACAGTATGTTAAGATTCCAGAAGCACCTTCCTATTTTCTGCAGCTTCTTTCTCCTCATAGCATCCTTTTCTTTTTGTGTTTTATGGACACAACCTATTTCTGTGAACACAGGGTTACAGAGTGGGAGCTGGCCGGGATAGCAAGGGTCCCCACCATCTATGATAGCTCTCCCCAAACCATTATTCCATTGCTTTTTACAAGAACTTTACAATTTCTGACCCTGGGGGTCAGGGTCTGGCTCCAGGTCCTTCAGCAGTGAGAGTAGTGAGTATACTCACTACACATGCCACATACAGACTTTCAAATAGTCACTTGCTTTCAGCTGCACTTCTCACTCTTGCCTCTGGGGTGACTACAGTTTCCATGCCCAGAGCTCCTTAAGGGTCCTGCAGAACAGGTGGCTCTAGGCTAGGCTCCGGTAGCCCCCCACACATGTTCTGGGCTGTGGCTCCTTTGTACTTCTATCCTGCTCTGTAGTTTCCACCCTGCCCTCTCCTTTCTTTTCCCAGAAATTCACTGAAATAGCTTAATGATGGCATCCTTCTGCTCACTTACTCATTATAAAATTGTATTCCCCCCACACCTTTTTCCTTTTCTGTTATCTAAATGGGATCTTGAGTAGGCAAAGCAATAAACATATTTGCTCCTAGACCACCTTGAATGAAAATTCCAAAAACGCATCGTCTTAAATGATATTATCCAGGGCTGGTGCGAGTGGAGGAGAAATAGGCCCCCTTACACACTGCTAATGAAGTATAAATTGGCACAAAATTTGTAGGGTGGTTTGGCATTATATAACAAAAATCCTTTGACCTAGCAATTCCATTTCTGGGAATTTATCCCAAATCACACATGTGCAAAAAGATTTAAATACAGAGATCATTATTACAACATTCTGAAGCGTGTAAAATTAGACACTAATTGTCCAATAACAGCAAACTATTTAAATAAATTGTAGCATATTCAAATCATTAGATACCATGCCATCATGAAAAAAATCTTGCAGAATTATATTTAATGACATGGAAAGATATTCAAAATATGGTATTAAAAGTGGAAGGAAAAATGAGATTATAAAGGAATATATATACTATGATCCAATTTTTAAAAAATAAAATGTGTGTAAGTAGGTACATATACAAAGGAAAAAACCAGTTATCTACTGGAGAGTAAAATAATGTGATTTTTTTCTTTGTGCATAACCATAGTTTTTCTAAACTTTTTTTTTTTTTTTTTTTTTTTTTTGCGGTACGCGGGCCTCTCACTGTTGTGGCCTCTCCGTTGCAGAGCATAGGTTCCGGACGTGCAGGCTCAGCGGCCATGGCTCACGGGCCTAGCCGCTCCGCGGCATGTGGGATCTTCCCGGACCGGGGCACGAACCCACGTCCCCTGCATCGGCAGGCGGACTCCCAACCACTGCGCCACCAGGGAAGCTCTAAACTGTCTTTTAAATCTTCTACTTTCTATTATAACTTTTGTGATTAAAAAAAAAAATCAGACAATAAACTTGTTGCTTGAAGGACATTATGTGGCTCAGTCCCCTCATTTACAGGTAAGGAAACTGAAGCACAGTGAGGTCAAGCAACCCACTCAGGCATCTCAGTAAATTAACCACAGCTGACTCAGTTGTCCCGCTTTTCACTGCAGAATTCTTTAAGGTGCAAGTTAAAAATGGGACAAATTATGTTGAATTTACTTACTTCTTTAAAAGTATAATTTTCTGGTCAAATGGTTCACAGCACTACTCAATCCTAATCACCAGTTATGAGGGGTTAGTAGCCAGGCATATTCCTCAGTCAAATACAGTTAGAACATCTTAAGAGAAGCTTCAAATAGCTCAACCAAATAGAACACACTCATTTAAAAATCCTTTGCTTTGATCAAATCTCCTTCTCTGTACGATGCTCTTCCTCAATTTTTGTGGGGTGGTGTGGCCCACATTTTTATACCTTATACACGGTTAACCTTTAACCTACCTTTTATGTGATAAACTTCCATAACAACATAGACTTTGTCAGTCAGGTAATGAGCAAACATTTCTGCCAAGACATAACTGTACTGTGCTATCACCTAGCCGTGCAGTGTCACCATTTTGTTTTACAGGAGTTCTTTGGAATGTATTTTCCCATTTGTCCTCAGTGTCCTATAAAACGTATAATTTTTTTTATTTATAAAAAATTTAAAATGCTGGTTCTAAGAAAACCAAGCATAGGTCTCAAACATGTAATATAGAGGAAAATGGAATTTATTAGGCAGGTCAACGTCAGCAAAATCTTACCCTCAATTAGATGTTCATCATTTGTTGAATTTTGAAGGAAAACATGAAAGCTTTAAAACTTTTAGATTTTGTATCAAAATAGTAAAGATATAAATAAAAATTCTGACATAATTTCCAGCTTTCTGGGATAAAGCCTACCTTAACATGTAACCTAATGAGCATGTGTGAATGTTCAACTGGGTTTTTCCTATAGATAAACGAATACATAGGTTTTCAGGTACAAATAATATATGAAAGCAGGGACCATCTATTCTCTGAAAATGGGCAACTCTCCTTATAATTCTCTGCTTGGTTTCTATACCTTTATGAAGTTGCAGGCATTGTAAAATGAACAGGCTAATGCAGCTGGACTCACAAATCAGATTTACATGTGCTGAAACCCCACCAATAACTGAACTAGAAGGGAAGATATTTCCTGAAGCGTATAGCAAAGGGGATCAGAAAATTGTCCAAGCTCTGAACGTCAGAATAGTTCTGAATTTGTGGCTTTCTCTTGTGGACATCAGGTTTCCATATATTTTGGACAAGCACAGAAAAGACATATCACAAGTATGTCATGTTATATACAGACCATATGGGAGGGATTCTATGAATTCCATCTACTTGGTGAGGATAGTTTAGGGCTATCTATAATCATTAATTGACGAAGTCAGGGCTTGAAATAAATAGAAGAAGCACAAAAAAAGTCCTTGGCCTTTGAGAGGCATCAAAGGAAAATAAAGTTTAAATTTTTCAAGTCTATCCTTAGAATCGTCAATGCTCTGTTCATTGCCCAGAGTAGACGTAACTGGAGCCAAGTTTTAGTTAATAGATCTTTTCTAGTTAATAGATCTTTTCTTTTTTTAGTTAATAGATCTTTTCTAACGTTGAACCTTTTGTTGGTTTCCCTTTAGAGTATTTCATGTCTTGTTCGTCAAAAGGCAAATTTCAGAGTTTGGGTTTGGTGACTGAGGGTTCATTTATCTAAGATCAAGGGAAGCCTTCTTGATACTCGAGGAGTCAGGCCTGTGGATTTCGGGGAGGATACCAGCAGCGTAACGAGCAGAGGGAAGGGCAAGTGCAAAGGCTGGGAGGTGGGAGAGGACTTGACCTTTGCCAGGGTAGGAGATGGAGTGACAGGAGCAGAGTGAGGGAGGTCACTGGCGACAAGGTCACAGAGATGGAACATGGTAAGGACTGGGCTTTGGCGCTGAGCGAGATGGGAAGCCAGAGGTAAGTTTGAGTACAGAAGTGACGTGCTGTGCCTTACACTTTGACAGGGTCAGTCTGGCTACTGTGTGGAGAATAAATTTTAGGGGCGAGTGAGGAAGCAGGAAGGCCACTGACGAGGCTATCGTGATAATCCGGTTGAGAGTTGGAGGCTATCATAATAATCCAGGGGAGATGATGGTGGCTAGGAAGGGATGGGATAGTGGAGGTGACGGGAAGTGGTCAGTTTCGGAACATATTTTGAAGGTGGAGCCGAAAGGATTGCCGGTGGATTGGACGCAGTGTATAAGATAAAGAGAGGGCTCGAGGCTAGCGTGGAGATTTGGAGCCTGAGCGAAACATGAAGCTGTCCTTGGCCGAGCAGGAGAGGACTGGGAGGGGGGCAGGGCGGGAGTGGGGCACCCAGAGCGGGGTTTGGACAGGCACGCTTGGAGACACCTCTGAGATAGCCAAGGGCAGGGGAAAGGTCCAAGCTTAAGATCTGAATTCGGAAGTCACTAGCAGAGAGACACAGTACAGATCCGAAACCCCTGACCCACAACACTGACATCCAAAATGCTCTAAAACCTGGACTTTTTTTGAAGTTTGGGTCAAAATCCTTTGGCCACAAACCCTGACCCAAGCTGACACGCAGCTATTTATTGTCTCCATTTATTCCACTTAGCGTAAACAGCCATACAATTGGGTTATAGAAATATTAATTTGTTTCCTCATAAAGGACTGCCCCAGCATCTACTGGAGTTATTACGTATTCAATAATATACAGAATAACATTCTAGAACAGGGGTCCCCAACCCCCGGGCCACAGACCGCTACCTGTCCGCAGCCTGTTAGGAACTGGGCCACACAGCAGGAGGTGGGCGGCAGGGGAGTGAGGGAAGCTTCCTCTGCTGCTCTCTGTCGCTCCCCATCGCTCCCATCACTGCCTGAACCATCGCTTGCTTTACCGCCTGAACCACCGCCGCCCGGCCCCGGTCTGTGGAAAAATTGTCTTCCACAAAACTGGTCCCTGGTGCCAAAAAGGTTGGGGACCGCTGTTTAAGAATACAAAGAAGTCTGAATTTCTAAATAAATCTGGCCTTGGGGGCTTTTGCATAAGGGATGTGGATCTGTAGTTTGAGCCAGGAGGACACATAGGGACTGGGAAGACGAGAGGGACCTGCCCAGATGTCAGAAAGACCTCGATACAGAGGTCCAACCTCGACCACCCTGGGTGGAGTCGGCTTTGACTTCCCACCTTCCTCCCTCCAAACCACCACCACCAAACATGCACACTCATCCCAGACTTGGGGATAATAAAAACCATGGTTTTTTAGCTTTCTCTATGTCTTCAAAAGAGAAGGCAGAAAACCTCTCTACCCACCCCCACCCAACACACATACACACACACACAGTAGTTCTTGTTAAGCCTGATGTGACGCTGACTTCATGCACCACTGAACTAACTGGCTGTATCTGTTGCAAGGTGGGGTTTGTGCAGTGAGGAAAAAAAACTGTAGAAAAACTGAAATAATGCTTTAAGTTAGCATAAAGGCATTTCCTGTTTCTGGGAAGCCTGTCTGTCTGCTGCTGTTGCTCTAACAGATTGAGTATCCCTCCACCCCGCCATTAAACACACCAACTCTAAATTCAGTCAGGACGTAGTGGCAGGGGGGCTGCAGTGGGGCACCCCAAGTCCCAGGCCCGTTGCAAGAAAACAATGGAGCAAGAGGCTGGGTGCCTGAACCCCCGTCCAAGGTGCCCTCTTAGACTACAGAGGCACAAGATTCCCACAGAGGATCCTTTGTGCGTTCTAAGGCAAGACACAGGAAAGGGTTGAGAGGATTTAGAACCTCAGCCAGGTAAAGGCGAGGCTAAGCTGCTCTTCTCGAAGCTATTGTTCCTATGTTCATTCCTGTGGATACATGTGCTCCACGGTGGGCGGCTTGGCCGCAGATAAGAGGCCTTGTCAACAGTTAAAAATAAAAATGAAAAGATATTTCACTCATCAATCCTTCTAGCCCACCAGATGGACCCAGGTTCTGTTGTCTTCCCAGGCCCCACGACCCAACCTCCCTCATCCACTTCTCCTGCCCTGGATGCAGATTCCTAGGATCCGAAAACCTCCATATCAACCTAAATTGTTGGCCCATTCGACCTCTAAGGAAGAAAAAAAAGAAGAGACAAGAAATCTCTACCAGAAAATCTGCGAGCCCTATCATTCATAAACAGATGAGCAACATACAATGAATAAGAAACATCTCCAGAGAGGCAGGGGGTGGTGATGATTAAATATCATCAACTGGAAAACTGGTCGTTGGCCATGATCTCTGTTGAAACTAGGTGGTAGATACACAGGAATCCATCATTCTACTTGGTTTACTTCTGTAGGTGTTTGACATTTTCCATAATAAGAGATAAAGAAGAGGAAGAGGAGAAGGAGAAGGGAAGAAAAGAGGGAAAGAGGAAGGGAGGGAGAAAGTGGACAACTTCTATACCCCAACTGGACTGATGTCCCACAGCTCATCTTAGCCTTTCTTAAAGACTTTAACTGGGGAGCGGGGTACCTCAGGTAACCCAAGCCTTTCCCACCTCCTGTTCCAACCAGTCTAAGCCAATGCCCCACAGAGGACATGGGATGAATAAACGCAAGCCACAGCTGTCCATCTGGCCCTTCTCATGCCCCTCTGAAGAGACTCCCCAAGTCCTTTCCCTGATCCTCTCACGCACATACAGTAGGCAGTGGTTTTGTTTTTTTTTTAAGTCAGGATTCACAATAAGTGCTTTGAAGAAAAAAGGAGTTGATCACTTCATCCTTTCCTTTCTTCATAGAGATGTTTTCCCTGACTTCAAAAGCCATCTGTTTACCTTAGATGATTAGGAAAGATTAATGGAACTAATTGTGTTAACAATGTGACTGTCCCGCTGAAGCCTGCAAATTATCCCTGATTTGCTTTGATTGCCTAGAGATTACCTCACCACCACTAAACCCAGTCAGCTTCCATATGACCACACTAGGCTGTGCCCCACAGCAAGCCAGTGTGCAAAGTCAGCCTTCTGCGGGGATGAAGGCTGTGGGAGCCTCCAGAGTATGAAGTAAGCCTGCCAACCTCCCGGCGGTGCCCAGGGAAAGCCAGCGATCCGATGGGCATATGCCCTGGGAGTGCAAAGCTTGGGCCATGTCAGCCGAGCCAGACACCCTGCCATCATGCACCCCCGGGGCTGTGACCCTCTGGCTGGTATCTACCGTACAAAAACTCCACCAGCACAAGAACAGAAACAGCTGTCCAGAGCACACACATCTCAGATGCCTCTGTGGCTGCCGGCGAGCCCTCGGAGGTGGAACTGGGCTCAGAGGACAACCTGGGAAATAAGCAAAATGCAGCCAGAGGAAGGGATGGAAAACCTGAAGTTCTCTGTCACAGACGGATGGAAGACGCTCCCCTCGGAAGCCTGCAGGGAGCATCAAACCAAGCAGCTGGGGGATGGCGGGGTGTGTGGGGAGATGCCGCCAGGGCCCACTCATGGCTGCCTTGCTACCGCTCCCCCGACAACTTTGTCACTGTGGGTAAATCTCCTGGAGTGTAACATAGACCCTAGTACCCAATTAGTCAAATATGAGAAAATCCACCACTTGCTTCTCGCAAGTCAAGTTACTCTGAGTCTTTAATTCACAAACCAAAGGGCGAATCACAGGTTTCCTAACTTAAGGGACCCAAAGCTTTCCAGAGCCTTCCTGAGAAAGTGATTTCAATAGCTCAGCCATTTGGTGTGAAATATTTTCCAACAAATTCCAACTTCTTTTCATCCAAAGAGAGCAGGGGATCAAAGTTACTGCTGACGAACCTGGCAGTCCCAGGGGTGTTGCTTAAGGCAGTGGGAAGGATGTGGTTGTCTGGCCCGCTTCTCAAGCCTTAAGAATCACCGTCCTGGGAATTCACTCCAATGCTCAGAGCCCTAATGGAGCTCACCTCACTCTTCGCCAAGTCACCTGGGGCGCCGGGCTTGACAACAGGGAGCCACCTCAGCGGGAGCCTGGGCTCTTCTGGGACAGTTTCCCATTGGTCTTTGTCTCCCCAGGCCCGGCATGGCACCTGGGCAACTGGGGTGGGGTGGGGGGAACAGGTGTCAGTTACAGGGAAGTGACTACAGGACCCAATCAGAAGACTCAAGAGGAACTTCACTTACCTGGTGTTACATTTTGTTTGGGCCATTAACTATCAATCATAGGACCTCTTAGAGGGGATGAGGATAATTATTAACGTGAGTTTATGTTTTGCATAAGGGAATCATTGCCAAAATTAAAAGAAGCAACTCTCCCCACTGAGAGAGAAGGTTATAAAGCAAACAGAGAAGGTTATAAAGCAAACACTCCTAATCGAAAAAGAAAAGTCAGTCTTATGAGAAAGATTTTACCCCTAATTATGCAACCCATTCAGTGAATGACATTGATTTGTATCTCTTACCCACAGTAGCCCCAGCTGCACCCCTACCAGCACCTCAATGGCCAAGCCACCTGAGTTAACCAGGTTGAAGGTGCAAAGTCCAGTGGCATAAAGCTCTCTACCGCTCAGGGCGTACAGGGCATCCATCCTCAGGAAAGAAGGAAGAAAGTAGCCGTGCAGAGCTGGGGATCCCTAGCGGTTATCCTCCACTTCCAACAACAAACTCATCCACAGACAACCCCAACTGTGCAGGCAGGAGCGGGGAGCTCCAGCGGGCTTACACCCACTTACAACCTAATCTACTGGGGCCACTCGTGGGTGCACGATTTGGGCTGCCTTCTCATTTTTCCCAAGAGCCACTGCGCTTCTCTCCAAGGTTGGCTCAAATTTCATCCTCTGGAAACCAGCTGCTCTTAAAATGCCATGGGCCTTCCCCAAACTACAAAATTACTCTTCTCCCCTCTGGAGATGACAGGAACATAAGCTTTCCTGTCTCCCTGTGCCTTTGTATACACAGGTATTTGATATACACAATAACTGATATATGCTGACTTAACACAATAACCTCTGAGACGATATATACAAAGAACTGGGAAAGAGAGAGTGCTGGACAAGCGCCCGAACATTTTGCAGCCCGTTCTCCCAGGCCCTTCACTTGGAGCTGTCTCCAGGTCCTCCCACACTTTGCCCCTCCTATCTCATCAGTCACTGAGCCCCAACACTTTCTTCATAAGCTTCTGTGCCTACACTTGGGTTCCATGCTCACCCCTGGTGCCAGTCCTCATACTGAATAGAATCCACCCAGTAGCTCCTAGATCTTCCTTATTCTCAGCACTAATCCACCCTTCTGGAAACCCAACCCACTGATGTACAAAACAGTCATCACAATGATGCCTCTTTCACCAAAACTTCCCTCTGCCCATAGGATGACATTCATTTCCTCAACATGGCAGCCCACTTCCTCTACACTGTGCTGTGTTCCTCTTATTCCTTATTTGCCACCGCAGATGCCTGGTGCTGCAGCCAGGCTCACGTAGCCACCATCCTGCCCAAGCCCCTCAACACGTGCCTTACCCTGGGCTCCAATGCGTTCCTTCCTGGGACCCCGCCTGCCTCCTCCAGCCTCCTCCTGCGCCCGTCTGAGCCACTCCTTTGGCATGGAGTATCATTTAGGTTGTCAGGAACTCTCTTCTCACCTATATTACCAGTCCCCAAAGGTACTTTTTCAGGGGCATCACCTTCGCCCTGTATTCCTTCTTCCTTAACCCCCACCCCATCCCTCAGCTTCTAGGACCTAGCAGAGCAGCCCACAAAGGAGCTCTTCAATAAACATTTATTTGTTGCTTGCTTCCACTCCAGGCTGTGATGCTCCACCTTTTCCTTTAGCATCTGTAACTTAGCAGAGATAATTCCTTCAACTTCTAGGTGTTCGATGTTGAGTAAAGTGACTCTAGACACAAACACTAATTTTTAAATGCTACACCTCCTTTCCATATATCAACCAGTTTCTAAATAGCACAAAAAGGTAGTGTGTCTACTACAGCCTATGAGGTGACCACAGAGTATGGATTGGGGGAGACGGGGAGCTTGAAGGGGTGAATTATCCCAGACTAGCCTTAGAGGTTCTGAACCAGAGGCTCCCCCGTTTCCCTGCCCTGAGCCTGGCTCCCCCAACCCTTGAGGCTCAGTGACGCTGGCTCTATGCAGCCTTGTGTAAGGTGATCTGTCACCAGGCCTAAACAAGCTCTCTTGGGAGAGGGAGGGAGGGAGGGGAGGGAGCTAGACCTCATAGGATTTCAGTTCGTTGTCATGGAGGAGAAGAGCCCAAAGGCCAAGTTTCTCACCCTGGCCTCTGCCACTAAGGTCCACATGACCCGGGACAACCCCTCGGAGCTTTAATTGCCTCAACTGTAAACTCCCACAGGGGCAGGGAAGAGATCTGCCACAATCATGCATAAACCAGTATGTTCAGAATAATCAAGAACGCAACAAACGAAGAGAATGAAGTTATCAGTTTGAAAACTTCAATGGCCTTTGGGGTCTGAATCAAGACTCAAGGATAGAAGGCCCCCTAGGAAACTCACTTCCAAATAACAAAGTTAAAATCTTCAACTCTGTAATTCCTACTGCCGCAAGTCACAACTTCTCTTGCTGGCATTTAACATTCTTTAAAACTGGGCCCCAACTGGAATTTCCAGCTCTTTCTCCCACCCCCTTATGTTTCAGCCATATTGCTCTCCTACTGTACCAGGCTTTTCACATCCCACTCTCCCTTCCTCAGCACACTTTGTCCCTTCCAAACCACCCCTCACCAAAAGCCCAAATAAAATCTACCTAAACTTTCAGGGCTATCTCCACCTGAATCTGCTTCCCGTCTCAACACTGGTGTCCCTCAATGGCAGGTCCTCTCCTATATCCCTGTAGCTCATCCCTGGAGAGTCCCCTCTCCCCACCAAGAGCACATGGAACACTGCTGAAAAGTGCTCAATAAACCCTTGTTTGTTAAATGATGTAACACTGAGACTCCGTGACGTTTCCATTACATTCAGCTGGAAAACTCCATTGAAGATTCACTCCTTGGGTCCAACTCCCTGAAAACATCCTCCTTTATTTTGCTGCTGAGCTCATCTCAGTCCTATAAAAGTGCTGCATCCAACTTCCATCTGCATTCCCCAGACCAGTGATCACTTCCAACCCCCATTAAACTCCCTATTACTTTTCAAAGAATCAGCCACCCCAGATCCACACATTACAAAGGCAGTGGGCTGTGCAATGACACGGCCCACACCCATCTTGATGCAATTATTTCCTTGTGTTGTTGCTTCTCTGCAGTCCTACCATTGTTCTTCATTTACCCAGAGAGCTAGGTCTGAAGCTTTATAGGAAAAATGAATTACGACTTGCCTTATATTCCACACTTCCCAGCTCACCAACATGGGTTTCAAAGCTTTCGCTGGTGACTCTCGAGCCTCTGTGGAGAGCAATTTCGCAAACCACCTTGCTATACGGTGTCATCCAGAGCTAATCTCCCTCCTCCCACCTCCCACATCCCATCACACTACGTGTGCTGCCTTTCCATCACCTGGACTCCCACCCCCAGTCCAGGAACAGGAAGAACCACACGCTGACAACCAGCCAGCCTGGCAGAGAACGAGCTGGAAGAAGAGAAGCATCCCTGAAACCCCAGGCTTGGAGGGACAGAATGGCCACCAGCTCCATGGCTGTAACTGACAGTGTGTCCCCTTGGATCAACTCTAGACCTAGACTCACAAGAGTGGTGTTCTCCCTGACTGCCCCAGAGGAAAGGCAGCATTCTGAGCCAGGTTGAGTTCTTAAGAAGTAAAGCCATAGCACATGGTGCAGGAAGTGGACTTGGGAGCCAGACTTCCTGGGCACCAGCTCCATTTAATAGCAGTGTGACCTTGGGCAAGTCAATGATTCCTCATTCTCAGTCTGCAGACTGGGGATAACAACATTACCTACCTCATAGCATTGTTGTTAATTTATATAAAATGCATAGAAACTATGCCTGACAAAGTAAATATTTATTATTATTATCGTCATCAGCATCATTGTGGTTATTATTATTAATTCCTCTCCTTTTCTTTATTTAGGCACAAAAGCAAAGGCCTCACCCTCAACACAGATCTTCCTGTCACTGGAGACTACGTTCCAAATCGTATTTTTTTCCTACCTCCTTTTTTCACCTCCTCTATCTCAAACATTAAATATCCATTCAAGCATTCAAACCATCACGGTGAACTGATCTCACTTGCTTCCTCTCCTCGGCCAACACCCCAGATTTCTTGTGAGCTACTGGATCCACTTGGTGGCAAATTCAATAATGCTTATACAGGTTTTTATCATCACACGTGTTTTGGAAACATGTGTGGTGAGCGCTGAAGCAGGGCAGAGGAGAAAGCATGGCATTGAAAAGATCAAAAACAGGTCTCCGCTTCCTCATCTTAAAACTGCAGTGGGGGCTTCCCTGGTGGTGCAGTGGTTGAGAGTCCGCCTGCCGATGCAGGGGACACAGGTTCGTGCCCCGGTCCGGGAAGATCCCACATGCACGGAGCGGCTGGGCCCGTGAGCCATGGCCGCTGAGCCTGCGCGTCCAGAGCCTGTGCTCCGCAAAGGGAGAGGCCACAATAGTGAGAGGCCCGCGGGCCGCAAAAAAAAAAAAAAAAAAACTGCAGTGGTCAGTCTCCACCAAAGCCACAGGCTCCTTGAGTCTTTTGTTCTTCTGAATTCAAACTGTGGGCTCCAAGAGCCGGCCTGGGAAGGAGATAAGGCAGATGGGAAAAACTGAGGATGAAATCAGGGTAAAGGGTTGAACCCCAAAGTGTAAGATGAACCCTTTAGATGTCCTCATTTAATAACATAGTTTCTGAGACTTGCCCATCAGTCCTGTCCTTCCTGAGCAAAACATCTGTTATGATGACTGAGACTCAGGGTAGTTTATTCTTTCTTTGCTAAAACTTCCGTTGGGGTGTTGATCTCGTAAATGTTATTCTTATGGCTCAGATGAAAGTCAATGTTCAAATTCAGAAGGGGGTGTGGGGCAGCCAGACTATCTATCCATCTTCTGAAGCCAAAGAGATAGAAATCTACAAGTCACAGGATTGATTTTTGTTTACGCCTTCAATCCCAAATATTTGGAATGACCACTTTGATGTAACAAAAACATGTCCTATGAATGCCAAAAAATAAAAACAGAACCTCCATTTCTATGTAACAGATAATCACGGTTACCTTATGGACCGACTGCTTATGCAAAATGATTGTGAAATTCCTACTGCACCCAAAGGAAGAAAGTCACCAAATCAATGCCTGACCTTCTTTTCTCCTTTCATACTTGAAAGACCAAACTGATTTAAATTCTGCAGGACTCCAGGGTTAACAAGGAGAAATTCCAAGGAGACTGAGCTTCTCCTGATTCCTAACACAGCTGGATGAAACCCTGCCTTTTGCTTGCCCAGAACCCTGAGAGCAGGGTGGGGGGTGGGGTGGGGGTGGAGCTGGCCCTGCTCTTCCCGGCTCTCTGCAGGCAGGTAGAGCAAACACTGCCCTTGCCTTAAGACACAGGGCTCCATTCCTGGCTTCTCCTTTGTTAAGGGTGGTGTCAGGCCACTAAACCCAGTTAAGCCTCAGGATCAGCAGAGTTTGAGGGGTATTTGAGGAATTTAAAAGATAAGATATTTGAAAGTTGGTACTTGGCAAACTGTAAAGCCCTATTGCATGTAACCTGCAACCCCCAACAAGAAGTTAGCTACTGCTATTATTCCAAAGGTTAGTGTTGCAGCTGGTGGTGGAGAGGAGTGCCAGAGGGAGGCCTGTCCCTCCCCTGGGGCATGTTCCTACCCAAAACACACACACAGAGACTCACACACACTCCCTGCAGACATTCTGTCACTTGAGTAATTTCCTTACAGAACAATCATTTTTCCCCCACTTTCTATGCCCCTGAGGATTTCAGTAGTTCTGTTATTACAAAAGTTCACAGTAGTAACTGTAAAAAAGAGAAATAAAACAAAAAAAAATTACCATAATCTCACTACCCATAGATAATTTGCAATATATTCCTTCCAGCCTTTCATAGCTGTTTGGGTGTGTATGTATATGCGTGCATGAGTGATTTTTTAATAATAATAGCTAAAGTATTGAATACTTATTGTGTGCCACGTACAGAATTAACCACTTTACATGTTTTTAGTCATATAATCCCCTCAACAATCCCTGAGTAGGTACTGTTCATCCTTTATTTTACAGATGAGGAAACTGAAACTCAGGGAAGTTAAGAAACATGTCCAAGGTCACACAGCTTGTAAGTGGCAGAGCCTGGGTTCAAACCCAGGCAGAGTCCACTGAGTCACCAAACCAAACATAAGATATGACCTGCAAACTTTGCCACTTAATATATCTTGAAAATCTTTGCATTTTATTCATTATGTTTTCTACTGTCATGATTACACACTCTTCCATAGTAGGGATGAGCCAAGTTTTAATCAATTGTTTAACTTGACTAATTCTGAGTATCTACAACATACTCCTGTTTGGGACATTTATTTTCTAGCTTTTCAATAATTTAAGCAACACTAAAAAGAACACCCTTTATACCTATCTATGATCATTCTTACCTAGAAGTGGAATTGCTGGGTCAAGAGAAATGCCTGTTTTTAAAGTCCTTGCTATTTTTTGCCATATTGCACTCCTGAAAGATTTCATAAATTACACTTCCGCTTGCAGTGCATGAATAAATTCTTACATTTTCATCAACGCTAAGTAGTATCATTATTTTGTTCTCTAAAACATTCTCCTTTAAAGTGCAACAACTCTGAAGGGAATCACACTTACCCCCTGGTTCATACCTTGGGCCAGTTCACCCTCTAACACTTAGGGAAAAGGAAATGGAGGCCGACAGGAAGACCAAGGAGGCATGGGGGAAACCGGAAGGCAGGGAAGGAGCATCTGATGCATGGGGATGGGGATGCAGGACAGCATGGGGCGGGGCCAGGGACAGGAGAAGGGGTGTGGAGGAGAGGACAGAAGAGAAAGCAAGAGCATGCCGAAAACAAAGTCCTGGCACTTGAAAAGTGATTATAATAATAAAATGGCAGGAACCTAAGGATAAGGAAAGAAAGATTAATTGAAAACAAAACAAAACAAACCGAAGCCAGAAGTTTCACAAGAAGCTTGGAGTCTGGCCAGCGCTGCATTGCTTCTGTCTAGTTGACACAGAAAGTCAAGTGCGCCTCTAGGTGTGAGGGAGAATGAGGTCCCGAGTTATCCACCTGTGTTCTACATCCTGGACAAAGTGCACCCGGTCTCATCCCCAAGACAAGTCACTGAATGACTTCCTAGGTCCACAGGGCACCCCCAAAACATTAAACCTTACCACAGTCCAGGGGAGAGAGTACAAATTCCATTCAGCCTGGTTATTAAGGACAAAGTGTCCTTCCCCATTCACAAGCCGGTCTGGGACTCAGGGAAGAGGTAAATGGGGCCTTTAAAGCAGAATCCTGAGATACGGTACATTCACACAGCAAACCTCCGTATAACGCGGTGCCAGGCGATGACCGTAGTGGAAATTTCAGTAGTTGTGATAATAGACAAGCAGATGAATAAACACAAATATAAATCAAGACGTGTCTTTTCGGTATTCCTCAGGGACCAAGAGAAATGGTGAAATGAGAGGCCCATCTCCACTGGGATGTGTCTTGCCTTAATGGCCAGGTTCATGGAGGCGCTCGTGTTAACACTCATCTCACTTGCACTATAAGCGTTCACATCCATCATGCCAGCACAAGCACTGGATGGGTGGGGCGGATACCATCATTGCCATTTTTCAGAGGAGAAATCAAAACTTGAGGATGACTTACCCCAGATCATCTAACAGGAAGCAGAGGCACAAGTTCTACTCGTAGTAACAGCCAGGAGGGCTGATTTCCTACTCTGACTCCATGTCACTCCTCAGCCACATTGCCTAGTTCTTTCTTATAAATAAAATAGAGAAAGTGGTATATTTGCTGGAATATTCTATCAATAAAACGCTCTCCCTGCACAGGGGCTGGAGTCTCTGCCTGAACTTTGGGTTGGTTCTAATTGCCTGAGGGATTTTCACTTAGGCCACCTCCCCTCTGAAGTGACTGATCAGGATGTGATCTTTGGCCAGTGGAGGAAACCCAGGAAGAAAATGACAGATCATCTAAGGTTGGTAAGCTGAAAGGAGGCAATGAAATGCAAAGTAAGAACAGATTCCAGTTAGACTCGGTTAAGGGAGAGGATGGACCCCTTGGGGAGTCTGGGAAGACTCCACCTGCGCTCTGGGGCAGAGGATTCAAAACACCTGGAATCACAGCCCGCCTGCTATGGTCACACCTCAAAGAACACACTGCTTTCCTTTGGTTCTAGAACCAGCACTTTACCAAACACATTTCTTGTTGAATATTGTTAAAAAAAAAAAAAAAAGTCATATTCTTGACCACCGAAGAGAAGAGAAGGTGGGGTGGGCGTGAGGACTTCTGTATCAAATTTCCTGCATAATCCTCTTATGAGATTAGTGCCTTCTTAAATGGTAATGAGGTTCTGGCTTGGGAACTAAATTATACCACTGGGTAATTCTCCTCTGGGGGAGAGGGGGATGCTTGACTATATGAAGCAGGGTGTAAACACAGACCTGTGATCCCCGGCTCTAAATGGGTGAGACTGGAGCCATTTCAAACCAGGAGCACGGAGCTGTAGAGCCGAAAGGAAGTTAGAACCTAACCCAATGCCCTTGTAGGTTCATTTGTGGAAAAATCATATTGCCACAGCCTCCCAGCCTGGGACATGGGAGGGCGTCCCCACACCCCTTCTTGGGTCTCTTCTCCTCCTTAGGGGTCATCCGGAGAAGTGCAGCTTGTGGCTGAGGTGCTACGAAAACTCTCCTCCCTCTTGCCTCCCACTTCTTCCCTCCCTCCTCCCCCCTCCTGCCCCCTCCCCCCTCCTGCCCCCTCCCCCCTCCTCCCCCCTCCTCCTCTCCACTCCTCCCTCCAGAGAGTGTAAAGTGCCCTGCAAGACACTGTCCAGGGCTAGGACATTTCAGCAACTCTGCTGCCCCAAATATTCTTGGCGCCTAAGCCCCTCCTGAATGTGCCTGAGGCCTGAAAGAATCGAGATGCTTGGCTTGCACCCTCGAGCAGCCCGGACCCCAGGAGAATTGGGGCTGCACATTTCCTTTCAGACTGGTGGGGATGCGGAACTATCCATCCCTCCTTTTGCACATACAGCTACATATTTTCTCCATGAGTTTTATTTGCCTTCCCGGTTTTCAGCATGAAAGATTTCTAAAATCCCACTGGAGGAGGAGTGAGCCCGGACCCCGGCAGTGGTGCCAGGAATAAAACTGGAGATCTGGACAGAGGCAGGGCTCTGACCTCCCCAGCTGTCCCCTGGAAAGGCTGGCTTCCTTGCAGGAAGCACTTCTGCAAAGTCACCTGACAGTCCCTGGCTGCAGGGCAGGGGGACAGGGACCGCCGGGTTCCTCAGGTCTGTGGGCTCTGCATCCTTCCTGGTGGGCTGAATTTGATCAGACCCAACCAGTTTGTCATTTCCAGTCTCCAGCTCTGACTTCAAGATTCTTCTCAACCTGGTGGCAAAGTCACGCCCGGGTTCCTGGCCACCACCAGCCTCATCACAATGGCTGGGGGGTGGTTACCCTCTACTCACTCCAACCTGCACTCACATCTCATTTTTTTCTCAAATTAATCTCCTGGGGGTGGGGGGCCGGGAGGGGCCTTTTCTGATTATTCTGCTTACCATGGGGGCTCTGTTCCCTGATAAGTGTCAATTGAAATGGTTCGTGTTGGATTCACAGAAACTATACTCATTTTTGAGTTACTGTACATGCTCTCGGAGGTTTAGATTTCACAGGTATGCAGCTAAACTCAGCTGTATCTATACCCTACAGTAGAGAACGAATGCAGACGTTCTGGGGCATGTAGTCGGTGAGCCATAACGGGCACTTTACACCATCTCAGAGATTCCTGACACACACCCCACAGGGTTATTTCTATTTGCAGAGGAAAACTCCTGACTGGCCATAATCTGGACCCTGCTCTGCCTGCTTCCCCACCCGCTCCCCGCCCAGACTGGGCCTCTGAGGGCCAGAGCGCTGGGCCTGCTTCGGCCCAAGTTTCTGGGTGACCTCTTCGCACCTCCCTGAGCCCCAATCTTCTCCTCTGTAAAAGGGCAGGGGTGACTCCTGAGGTCCCTTCATGTCCCACGTGCATTTTGCTGGGGGCTGGGCATGGGGAAGGAAAGAACAAAACTGCCCCTCCCCCTCCTCTCTGCTCAGGGACAAACCCTGTCCTCATTAGCACCTGCATTTGCTTCGTGCCAGAGTCGCCAGCGAGAGCCATCTGCACCCCTCTAGCCATTAACCCCAAGAGCCCCTCCCTGCTCATGCAGCCGGGGTCACTTTTAGGCCCTTTGAAAAAATGACCCGTGACTGGCCAGCCCTAAGGCCCTGGCAGAGGGAGGTCTGTGAGCCCAGCCCAGGACCGCAGAGAAACGCCTCAGGAAGGCGCAGTGGCCTCCTGGCTGGTGATCAACACATTAGATGAGATAATGCCAAATTCCCTGAAGTTTTGCAGCCTGGAACTAGACGCCAAGAGCTTATTAACTCCATCCCCAGCGAGGCTCATTCCTGGGCTGCGAGCGGGGCCAGGAAACCCAGAAATGGAATTTCCAATAGCCATTTTCTTCTAATTGCCCTTCGTGGTTTTTTGCAACCAAGCTAAAAACTTTCCTTAAGAGAGTTAAGTAAACCCTCCTTGTTACCCTGACAAAGCTTCATGACTCTAATATGCCCGCTGGACACTAAAATACTCACCTGGTATACTGTTATTTTGCTAGTGTGTGTTGTTTCACAGGCGTCTTTCCTCCACTAGATTGTAAGTCACACAAGAGCAGAGAAAAATGCTATTAACACTTCTGTGTCTTCACTCCCAGCACCACACTTACCATGAGGCCACCCATGGGCTTCAGGCCCTGAGCTGGGTACTTTACAAATCAATAGCACATTTCATGACCATCACCTGCTGAGGCACGGCATTTCATAGCATTGACCATGTGCCAGGCATGTTGGTTATGTGTTTTCATACATCTATTAACTCATTTAATCCTCAAAATGAGCCTATGCGGTGGGCACTAAGATTACCCCGATTGTACAGAAGAGAACACTGAGGCACAGAGAGGCTAAGTCACCAGCCTGAGGCCACCCAGCAGGTGGGAGGGGAGCCAGCAGTCCTGGAGTTGGCGCTCTTCACCATCACACTCCACTGCCCCACCCCCTGCTGTCCTTGACACAGGGTTGACACACAACAGTGCTCCATAAATACTAGTTTCACTGGCAGACAGTTCCTCAGTTCACTCTTCGGCTTCATGTTTCAGACAGCCTCTCTGCTGCCTACGATTGAATTTCCTATCCGAGATCTGAGATTCGTGGCTTCTTCTGTCAGTGGGTAATAATAATCCTCTGCACTTGAACAATGCTTTACATTTTTTACAAGCGCCAACAGATCACCTCTCCCCCAAACACAAATCTGAGAACGTTCCTGTAATGTAAGTAGAACAAGTATGTGTAAGCCTCTTCTAATGAGGCGGAACCTTTACCCAGAGAGGTGGCGTGACTCACCCAAAGTCACACAGCTTTTCTGGGTTGAGGCTGAGGCTAAGGCTAAAACCCAGGCTTCCTATCTCTTGGTTCACTCTTCTTCCCACCTTAGGAAGAGATGGCTACAAACACTGACAGGAGATTTGCTCTGTAGTGGAATTCCCCAGATAGGAATATACGGATATGGATGGAGATGGGTATAGAGATAGAGATCGAGATAGAGATAAATAGGAGAGGATGTGCAGAGGTGTGGAGATACCTGTAATAGGTACCGTAATTTCAAAATTTTATTTAAATTAGTGCTGATGAAGGTCAAAAGATTTAAACTTTTTTTCCAATATTTTTAGATGGCATCAACATTTTAAAATAATATTAAATCCAAGTGGTTCAAAATTCAAGAATCACAAAATGGTGTGCAGTGAAAAGACTCCCTATCATGGCTTTTTATTCGAGGGCCCATCTTCTTCTCCAAGCCTCCCTCTTCTTTCCACACTTGGATGACCTACTGTAACAATTTAGAAACCTTACCCCCTCCCAGCCTCAGACCAGCTCCAATTTTCCTTCAAGCCATACATGATGGTGACTTTTATTTTATTTTATCAACAATAGATAATACATGAACATTGCTCAGGTTCAGAAAGTACCAAAAAACAATTATAATGAAAAGTCAGACTCCCTTTTTTCTCTGGTCCCCAGTCACTCAGAAACTGTTACTCCCTTCTCTTATTCTTTTCAATGAGAATCTAAGTATTTACAAGGATATCCATACATTTTTTTCAACTAAAATTGTAGACTTATGCACACTTTTCCGCATGTGGTTTTTCACTGAACAGTCTATCTTGGAGATCTTTACATCTGTACTTATACAGCTCCCTCCTTTTAATGGCTACATAATATTCCATTGTATGGATGCACCACAATTATCTGATGGACCTTTAGTTGCTTCCAACTGTTTGCTACTAAGAACAATGACTCAACAACCATAGATAATGGCTGAGGCAGAGGCTGCTGGGTCTCCCCAATATCAGGGTTCTCCTTCTTCCATACGAGAGAATTTTATAAAGGCCACATTTCCCAACCTCCCTTGCGACTAGGTGTGGCCACGTGACTAAATTCTGCCATGGATGTAAGCAAATGCATATGTGGGGATTTTTAGGAACCTCCCTTGAGAGAAAGCAAACGTACCCCCTTTACTTGCTTCAATCTTTATCTCACCAGGAAACATTGTGAAATGAACAAAAATAATTACTGGTGTCCTGTCCAGGGCCCACTTCTGCATTATATCAGACTCTGGCTGTCTTTGAGCTACTTTACAACTCTGTGAGTGGTCAAATACTGTCAATAATGCAAATGAGCCCCATTCATAAAAATGCAAATTATGTCAGTGGAGATGAAGTTGATATCGCAGTGAATATTGATCCATTTTGCATCTAAGTTCACGTCAGCATTCTTGTGGCCTATATATGTGTATGTGTTCAGCTCTCCTTTGAACCAACTATGACATCTTACTAGTTCCCTCATTAATTGAGTTAAATAACATCTTTACAATGTGTTTATTTTTACATTTGTATGACAGTTATGATTTTACCTTTAAAAACATTATCCTTTAATAACCCTTTTCTCCATCCTGCTGCTTGGAACACAGATGGTTCCATCTTGGACAATAAGCTTGAGACCACCCTAGACAGAAGGAGCCCGGGTGACTGAGACCTGGGAGCACCCCACCCACCTTGGACTTCATCTAGACTTTTATGTGTAAGAAAAACACGTGTCTGTCTTGTTTAAGTGACTGTTATTTGGAGTTTTCTGTTAGAGTGAAGCCTAACAGTGAAATGACTTCCAAGAGAAATTTTTACTAACAGAATATGTCGCGATTTCATCTTTATGCAGCTGCAAATTCTCCTTTAGACTGTTCTTGGCAGACATCATTAATCAATTCCCCCAGAGCCCTTACTCAAAATGCTTCTTCAGGTCACATTCTAAGTGGTCATTAGTATCAAAAAGAGTCATGAATGACTTTTAATTACTATTCCTGCCACAGGGTAACAAATCAGCACAAGTTTCTCAAATGTCCAGGTTCCAACGCAAACTTATTGATTTAGACGCCATCTTAGTCCTGAGAAGATTTAGATCAGAAAACTATAGGGACCTATGTGAAGGCCTGTAGAGTTTCAGGATGGGGGATGGGGGGGTGTCTCAGCCCTTCCCATCAGTGCAGGATGCACCCAGACCGAGGTCCTGGCCTGCGATGAGTTCACTCACAATCTCATACCCACAAGGTCACAGAGGGAACAAGTCACCTGGATGGATAAGTACCACCGGTGCTAGTTCTGGGTAGACTGGGGCAGGGCACAGTCATGACTTAGAAATATTGGCCTGCCAGTGGGTAGGGGGCAGGATATATAAAGAGACCCCAAACTATAGTTCTACACGTGCCAATCCAGAGTACAGTTGCAGAAAAAGCACTAAGCTAGGATCAGGGAAGAATCATCCCTTTCAGCTCTGCTCCTAATTAGCTCTCCTTCACTGGGTCTCAGATTCCTCAGCTGAGACTGGACTAGGTGATTCCTAGGCCTAAAAGTATATACTTCTTTCAGCAACACAGTCTCTTGAGAGCATCTTCAGCTCAGCAGGGCCAGGTGCAAAGACAATCCTCGCACCCACCCCCAACCCCAGGCAGCGGGGGGGCTCCAGTCCTGGCAGCTAGCTCAGTGGTAGAGGAAGGGCTGGCGGAATCGGTGATTTCTCCAGACTGTACACAAACAGGAAGTCAGGGAGGGGTGATAATTGTTTAATCAGCTCTCTAGCAACACCTGTTGTGTTGAGTTTCCTCTAATCACACGAAAAGCCAGGCGTGCAGGGAATAACAGTTTCTTGTGCTGGTTAATGTTGATCGCGATGTACCATCAAAGATGACAGGAACAGTATTCCCCTGACAATTTTCTACAGTTCCCTTTCTCAAACTTCTAAAGCTACAAATGTCATTGATCAAGTAGGTATATTTTGAGTGTCTATTACTGGTGCTCACCAGGGTAAAACACACATTGAATGCTGAAGGGGAAAGAAAGAACTGGAAGGCTCACTCCTTGCCAGCCAGCCACCTACAACTCACGTTTGGGACAAGACCAACCTTCAGAGAAGTCAGCCGGCGAGAAAAGCCGAGGTGAGTAGGTAGGGTGCTAAGGGTTACAGATGATCAGAGAGGGAGTGACCACTACAGTCTGGAGTGACTCAGAGTACTCGGTGAGCTGAGTTCTGAGGGCAGCCTTGCAGGATAGATAAGACCCCCATTAAGTAAAAGAAAGAACATTGCAGGTGCAGCGAGTGGCACAGCAAAGGAGTGAGAGTAGAAATGTCCCTTGTATTTTCAAAAGGGAGACTAGTCTGGCTGGACCAGAGAGGTTGTGTTACACAGCAGGCGAGAGAAAGCAGAAATGCGGGCTGGGGGGAGGGGCGTGCCTGGAGCCGTGGTCCTCAACCTGTGCGTGCACCAGCGGGCTGGTTAAAGCGCAGCTTGCTGGGCTCCACCCCCAGGCTTTCTGCTTCAGGATGTCTGGGGTGGAACTTCTGAATTTGCATTTCTAACGGGTTCCCAGGTGATGCTGATGCTGATGCTGCTGGTCTGGGGACCACAGTGTGAGAACCACTGCAACAGACTGTAGAGGGCCGCGAATGCTGAGCCGCTGCAAGGTCCGGGAGATCTTTCCCCAGAGGAGAGGTGGAATGGGAGTGGCGCTTTGTTTAATTTGTATCCTGCTCTTCTCCATTTCTATGAATAGCTTTCTGCCCTTTGCTATTGTCTGTTTGTGTAGACATAGGATCACTAGACCGTCAACCACGACCTACCACCTCTACCACACTCCCACTTCTCATTTCTGTGTGCAACACATTGTTTTAAAGAGAAATTAGCAGTCATAACCAGAAAACACTGTCCAGGTGAAGAGTTCACCTGCTTTAAAAATGCCGAGTGAGTGTGAGAAGCCCAGAGGGGATCATTCCAGCGTTACTATTTGTGAACACCTATGTGCCGGACACAGTACTTCACGCTTTACGTACATTATTGCAAGGTAGGGATTATAATCCCCATTTTACAGATGAAAAAACTAAGGCTGAGACCAGTTAAGTGGCTTGCTCAAGATCACAATATCTAATATGGGAGTTCCCTGGTGGCCTAGCAGTTAGGATTCCGGGCTTTCACTGCCATGGCCCAGCTTCAATCCCTGGTCGTGGAACTGAGATCCTACAAGCCACGGGGCCAAAAAAAAAAAAAAAAAAAAAAATCACATCTGATGAAAGACAGAACCAGTACGCAAAACCAAGGTCTACCTTCTCCCCAGCCTGTGCCAGGCCTGCACCCTGTGGCCTGTCCTGCTCCGTCCACCCAGACCTGCGGAGAGCTCTTGGATGCTGTTTCAGCCCCTTCTTGTCAACCTCAGTGAGAACTGGCTCTCTGGGCAAAACGTCCGCAGGGACTCAATTTTGAAAGCAGCCTCTCAGAAGTTCTGAGTGTCAGGCCCTCACCCCTCCGCACAGGCCCCTGGGGTTTCAGGGCTTCCTCAGTCCCTTTCCTTAGGCCCCTGACTCACCCATGGTCTCTCCTGGCACACTCTCCTCCTCAACCCCCTCAGGTCCTCCCTCACCTTCACTCAACCTGAGAACAACTGAGGGGACAGAATCAAGTCATCTGAGTCAAATAAGCCCGTTACAAAAGGAGAAATATGGTGTGATTCCAATTATACGAGATACCCAGAGTAGTCAAAGTCATAGAGCCGGAAAGCGGAATGGTGGTTGCCAGGGGCTGGAGGGAGGGGGGATGGGAGTCAGTGTTTAATGAGTGCAGAGTGTTAGTTGGGGAGAATGAAGAGTTCTGAAGATGATGGTGGTGATAGGTGCACAACAATGTGAATGTACTTAATGCCGCTGAACTAACTGTATGCTTAAAAATTCTTAAGATGGTAAATTTTTTTTTAATTTTATTTATTTTTGTCTGCGTTGGGTCTTCTTTGCTGCTCGTGGGCTTTCTCTAGTTGCGGTGAGCGGGGGCTACTCTTCATTGAGGTGCGCGGGCTTCTCATTGCGGTGGCTTCTCTTGTTGCGGAGTACAGGCTCTAGGCACGTGGGCTTCAGTCATTGTGGCATGTGGGCTCAGTGGTTGTGGCTCGCGGGCTCTAGAGCGCAGGCTCAGTAGTTGTGGCGCACGGGCTTAGTTGCTCCACGGCATGTGGGATCTTCCCAGACCAGGGCTCGAACCTGCGTCCCCTGCATTGGCAGGCAGATTCTTAACCACTGCGCCACCAGGGAAGTCCAAGATGGTTAATTTTATATGATGTGTATTTTACCATAATTTAATAAATGAATGAATGGAGGATCCAGTGATAGAAGACAATGGGATCTCCTGAGTCCCGCTCCAGGCAGCCTATATCTCCTGTATCCACTGCTCACAGAGGTGCAGCAGGAGGTGGAAATGAACATGAGCTGAGCGAGAGACAGACATGCTTGAGCCAAGAGCGGGGTGCGGCGGGGCAGTGCTGCTGACGGGCCAGTAGTGGAATAATAACGCTGTGTATGTGTAGGGTGCTCTTCAGTCCACAAGCTTTCTCACACACATGAGCTCGTTTGGTTGATGACCTGGCCAGGGTCCCCAGAGCAAAACTCTTCTAGAACCTACTTTCTCAGTGATGTATGTGTGGAGTATGAACTTTCCCCTTGAAGCCCGGGATGAGAGCCCCAGCCTCACCTCCTCCTGTCCCCCGGGGCTGCTAAAAGCCCTTGAGCTCAATTCAGCAAACACTGACTGAGTGGGACATGGGAGCCCAAGGGCATGGGCAGGGACACGCTGGATGGCTGTGCAAACTTGGGCAAGTTCCTTGGCTTCTCGAAAGGTCGTTTCTTCCCGTGTGACAAGGGAGCACTGTGATAGGAGCAAGGAGATAATGCAGGCAAATACTTAGCACAAGCTCTCGATAAGTGAAAGTTCTTTGAGGATCTTTAATTGCCAAGGCCTGTTCTTGTAAGACCTTGTCCTGTCCTCCAGAAGTCATGGCCCAGGGAGACAGACGAGGAAAGGGCAGACACAGGTAAACACACCATGGTGGGCTGGGTGAGCGCCGAACGCAGCCAAGAAAGGAGGATTCATCCCTAATTGTGTAACTTCTCTTCACCAGTTTCTAAATTCCCTAAGAGGCCCTATGTATAGTGGTTAAGCTCTTACAACCATGTGGCTAGCCTGGATTTGAATCCAACTGTGTGATCTTGGACAAGTTACTTGCCCTCTCTGTGCCTCCATTTTCTTATCTATAAAATAGGGATCATAAAAATAGTGTCTAACTCATGGGGTTCCTATAAAGATTGGATAAATTAATGCTCAGAACAGTATCTGAAAAGGAAAAAGAGATATTCACGGCTTAGCTAGTCTAATTATTGGGTCTTTGACTTGTCTTTTGTATTCCCTTCTCCTTTGCTTCCAAATATCTAACCTCATTCTAGAAGGATTTAGGCAGCAGAACTGGGAACATACACTAAGTGCTCAAAAAACAGTTGATGAAGTTAAATGAACAGAGAATTTAAAAGCTTAATACAAAATCTCCCAAAGAAGCAAAC
This sequence comes from Orcinus orca, assembly GCF_937001465.1. Taxonomy (NCBI): domain Eukaryota; kingdom Metazoa; phylum Chordata; class Mammalia; order Artiodactyla; family Delphinidae; genus Orcinus; species Orcinus orca. Next base: position 54,411,736 of record NC_064571.1, read on the forward strand.
AAATAGAGACGTCTTATGAAACAATCAAATTTGATTCCTGGTTGGCCTTCCTGTGCTAACTTGCCCTAATCTCTGATTTCCGACATCCGACGTCAACATGGTGGAGTCTCCTGCCAGAGACTTAATTCCCTGGGTCTCCATAGTCACTGGGTGGAGGAGGGGGCAGAAGAGCCATCTTTTCTCTCAATCCGAGAGCTGAATTGCTTTCCAAGGGGAACCATGTTCCCTCCCCATAGCATTGGTCTCCGCGAGGAGCTGGCCAACTCCAAAGCCCGTAGAGCTTTAGGTTTTCCCAGGGCTTGGTCCTTCCCCTACCCACAGCCTTCAGCAACTCAGAGTAGGAGACGTTATTCCTAATCAGGACAAAGCCCTGGAAGACCATTAGAATAACCTGCAACTACCTGAACACTACATGCCCGGGTGCTCTCCTCCAGATTCGGTTCAGTAGGTCTGGGGTGAGGCCTGGGCATCCGTATGTTTTAATGCTGCTATAGATCGTGCTGACGCTTAGCCAGGGTTCAGACCCACTCCACTATTTTCCCTAACGACTCTCGGCTTTAGCTACACGGCATTAAGCTTGCTGTACCTTGCTGCACCTTCACAAAGCTCTCATGTGTGTCATACACTAAGCGCTCACGGCAGACAAGACATTGAACTGAACGCTACGGCAGCGGAAACAAAGATGAATCAGCCTCAGACAGCACCCCCGGACCCCCTGTCCAGGAAGGGAGATATGGGTTCCCGCAAGACAGTGCATCTGACGCTAGGCTCGAACTTGTGACCAAAGGTCCTTCTCCCAGGATGGGTTGAGGATGAGGACCTGGGAATCCTGACTTCTAGCTTTGCCCATTTAAATAACATTCTCTCTGCAGAATCTCTGCAAGTTTAGATAGACTATTTTATGGGACTGCCCTCCAAAAAAGCATAATACATTGTTTGAAAGTAAAGTTATAGTGTATACAATATTCTGGGGGGAAGCACTCTGTTACTAAACGTTTCAGAAACAATTTACCAAACATTTATTCAGTGTAGCCCACAGTGGCTGAGTCAGCACTCATAACTGCTAGGGATGGCGACAAGTCCAGGACCGTCCAAATCCAAGCCATCAACAAATATTAAAGGCCAGTTTACAGCTGGAAGCAGAGAGGGATTAAGTTAAAAGCCTCCCAATGACCACTCTCTTAAGGCAAATGTGACAAGCAGGGCCAAAGGGGTTCTAGGGAACCCTTCTCTCTATGACAACGCCAGTGGGAAGAGCATAATCACAGGCCACCTTCTGATGGCAACCCATGGCCAAAGGCAGCTGACACTGCCCAGGGGGTGAAATCCCAGTGGGGAAGACAAACTGAAACTTGATGATGTCAGGGTTAGTACCAGCTCCTACAACCCCACACAGACCCCGAAGCACTGTCCAACATTCTTGTTCTTGTCTTATTTTGCAATGCAAAATTGTCACAGCTAAGGGACCACATCATCTTGTACAATTCCAACACCTGGGCATACACCAAATCTTGTTCTCTTGCTTCTAAACACTCCCCTTTTGCTCCGGGACGTGTAGCGGTGAGTAACATGATTTCTCAGAGATCCACCACTGTCTGACATTTTAAATTTTGAATTTTTCATCAAAGTAGCTTTGGCATATTGTTTAGAAATTAGGTTCCAACTTTTAAGCCACATTTTACTTTAAAAATGTGCATCTCTGTCTACATATCTGCATTTTGTAATATTTTTCATAAAATTAGTTGACTTCCACACTAGTTGGACTACAGTTCATCTAACAGTTGAACCTTCCACAATAAACAGGTGATAACAGTGACACCGCATCGTATACAGATGCCAGCTGTGTTCTCAAGTCAGGGACTAAGCAAATTGAAGCAATAGTCAAAATTGTCCTAGAAAGTCTTAAATCACCCACACCATGGAGGATGTATATTGTTTATGCTTATGTTTCTGTGTCCAAGGATCTTAATTCACCTTGAAGTTTGAGAACCACTGAACTGGATCTTTTTTTTTTTATAAATTTATTTATTTTTTATTTATTTACTTTTGGTTGCGTTGGGTCTTCGCTGTTGCCTGCAGGCTTTCTCTAGTTGTGGTGAGCGGGGGCTACTCTTCGTTGCAGTACGCAGGCTTCTCATTGCGGAGGCTTCTCTTGTTGTGGAGCACGGGCTCTAGGCACGCGGGCTTCAGCAGTTGTGGCGCACAGGCTTAGTTGCTCCGCGGCATGTGGGATCTTCCTGGACCAGGGATCGAACCCGTGTCCCCTGCATTAGCGGGAGGATTCTTAACTACTATGCCACCAGTGAAGTCCCTAAACGGGATCTTTATGGAAGGAACAAAAGGAAAGCCCCTATGTATTCACAACTCTTTCTGCTTTTAGAGAGCTATCAAATCCACTGCCATGAAAGGGGGCTGAATGGAGTGTTCTAAAGTGTTCCAGCTTTCCTGGAGGGTTTACTCCATTTGTTTAGAACTGTGCCTTAATCCATTTTAATTTGTTTGTCATTGTGAAGATTAAGCCAGAAGACAGCCTCATCTTCAGTGGGAGGTAGGCTGTCAAGGGCCCTATAATAGTCTTACTCTGTTGAGATTTTCAAAACACACATTAATGACAGCAGTTCATCTAATCTCAGACACCATCACTTTTAAGATAAACCATTATTTTATCTATCATTAAGAAAGAAAAAAATGCTGCCAATTAAAGTGTAACAGACATTTGTAAGATGTATCTGGAATTCATAGATGCTAAAAGGCACAAAACTGCATCTTAGACTCAAGGAAACAGCATAATGCTTTTAAACCTGAACCTAGACGGTAGGTATTATTATCCACATTTTGCAGAAAAGGAAAGGAGGAGAGGTGCAAGATTAGCCCCAGTCCCAGGGCTGGTACATGCAGCAAAGCTGGGACCCTGACTCGGTTTCCTGACCAGTTCTGGGCACCATCCTAAGATCCACAGTGGCCTCCCTCCCTCCCTCGGGCAAGGCAGCTTGCCTGGTGGCCGCCAGGAGACATCAGGGAAGGACATCCTCTTTGGGACCTCACTTCCTTTCCCCCAGAACCTCCACTCTCACTGTGCGCCCCAGGCCTTCCACAGACCCTTCTCCACCAGCTCCCAAACTGGACCCCTCATCTCCCTTCCACCACCCCTAACACTCATCACTAAGTCCTGTGGATTCTCCTAAATATTTCTCCAGTCTGCCCCCTCCATTCCAATTAACATGCCCCAGTCCTGTTCATGCCACCTTTTGCCTGGATTCTAGACAGCCCTCAAATTGGTTCCCTCCTCTGGTCTTCTCCTCTCTAAATGCATCCCTGATAAATTCATTTCAAAATCCAATCTCTAATGAGGCACTAAAAATGGCGACCCTTCAGCTTCAAATCCTTCCATCATGGCCTCTGAGACCACCAAGGAGGCACCCAAGCCTAGCAAGCCGGGCCCCCAGGTGTGGCTGACGTTCTCCAGCCTCACCTCCAACCATCCTCCATCAAACCTGGTACACCCTACCAGGTGTACCCAGAACACTCCAGCGTTGTCACTCACCTCTCTGCTTTTGCTCGCGCGGTTCCCTCTTCCTGAAATCCCTTTACCAGCTAATTCTTATCCATCTCTGAAACTTGCTGAGGAATCTTTTCTGACACAGGTCAGCAATCCATTTCCTTTACGGCTGCACTGGTGTCCGTGTACTGTCATGATCTCTTCTGTCTACCTCTTAGGGTGGATTTGAATCACCTGGTGGGGAGGAGCTGGGACCCTGGCTCATTCGTACTTGTGTGTGAGTGCCTAGCATAATGCGCTGTGCACAGGAGAGAAATCATGAATATTTGTAGAAGGAAGGAGGGCAGCCAGCTTTACTAGTTCTGTTCTACCCTCCTTCCCCAGTTTTACATTTTTTTAAAAAAATTTTATTTATTTATTTATGGCTGTGTTGGGTCTTCGTTTCTGTGCGAGGGCTTTCTCCAGTTGCGGCGAGCGGGGCCCACTCTTCAACGCGGTGCGCAGGCCTCTCACTATCACGGCCTCTCTTGTTGCGGAGCACAGGCTCCAGATGAGCAGGCTCAGTAGTTGTGGCTCATGGGCCTCGTTGCTCCGCAGCATGTGGGATCTTCCCAGACCAGGGCTCGAAACCGTTTCCCCTGCATTGGCAGGCAGATTCTCAACCACTGCGCTACCAGGGAAGCCCCCTTCCCCAGTTTTAATGATGGGAGTTTTATTTTGTTCTTCTGCCTCGAACTCCATAAGTTACAACTCCCCACGAGGCTTAAGGCATGGTCTTGACCCCTGCCCAGCAGCCACTTCTGCCAAATCGTGGTTGTCTCTCGTCCTTTTCTCTAGTCCTTAGTCCTTCCGGGGAACGGAGGCTGCCCTTGAACCTGAGTCTAAGACCGGGTTCCCAGTGCCTGTTGCCAGAGCCTGTAGCCTGCCAGGCTTTAGTACCTGCCAGGTACTAAACTACCTCCTTTAGTACCTGCCAGGGCCTGCGGGTCCGCTGGGGGTCTGGTCACCCCAGGCCTGGCCTGAGATCATGGCCAAAGACACAGGTGACCTGACTGCTCTCTGGAGTGGCCGGCCTAGGGTGGGGCTCTAGGGAAGGTGGGGCACCCTACCCCACCTCACCTAGCAGCCTGTGACTGGACTGAGCAGAGTTTACAAAACTGCTTCTTGTATTTGCTGTAACACGTCACCCAGTCTGCGGCAGCTTGCCTCTTCGGCACCGACTCCCACCCCACCTCCTGCAACTGCACGTTCATCTACTCAACGTTATACAGCCAAGCGAACCAGGTAGGAAATCCCTGCCAGCTTGGCCAGCCTGGAGGGAACTACCCACATACCTGTCCTCCCCCTCCCCAGGGCCACCAGGGCGGCAGTACCCCACCCCAGCTCTCCTCGCCTCGTGGACGAGAAGTCCAGATATCCAGATGCTAAGGGCTTACCTCCCTCAGCCACAGCCCGAAGATGCGATGCCAGCTCCCAATCCTGCCTGTGCTGGACAGCCCTGGCCTGGCCCTGCTTAGAAAGCCATGCGTATCACAACACACAAAAAAGTTTAATTTATTAAAAAAGCACATGGTGTTTCTGTTGCTAAGGAGCCAATGCACAGTACAGAGCCGGCGCGACACATTACTCTAATCATCTCTCTCGTGTCAACATAATTCAGGCCCCAGGGACATGTTTCCCCACATTTCCTGTCCCAGGTCCTCAAAACCAAAGACGACTATTCAAATGCCAGGAAGATGTGTGTGTGGTGCTGCTTCAGACAGTGGAGACCAACCTGGCTTTGGAGTGTAGGGAGATTTGAGGGATCTAAATGCTTAAGTAAGAGAAGCAGCAAACTAATTAGTCTGAACAAGTCTTCCTTTCATATCACATGACTGAATGCAACAGAGTCTTGTATAACCAAGTATATTTTTCATCAGTGTCAAGAAATCACTTTTGGGCTTCCCTGGTGGCTCAGTGGTTAAGAATCCACCTGCCAATGCAGGGGACATGGGTTCGAGCCCTGGTCCAGAAGATCCCACATGCTGCAGAGCAACTAAGCCCGTGCACCACAACTACTGAGCCTGCGCTCCAGAGCCCGCGAGCCACAGCTCCTGAAGCCCGCGAGCCACAACTACTGAAGCCCACGCGCCTAGAGCCCGTGCTCCGCAACGAGAAGCCACCACAATGAGAAGCCTGCGCGCCACAACGAAGAGTAGCCCCCGCTCGCCGCAACTAGAGAAAGCCCGTGTGCAGCAACAGACCCACCACAGCCAAAGATAAATAAATAAAATAAATAAATTTTAAAAACAATCACTTTCTTGCTTCTCTTTGCGTCCCAATTCCTTGTTCCAGAGATACTCATGAATTCGTGTGGCATTGGTTGTTGCAATGGCAGCTGAGGAACATTTTGCAATATCGATTCACACTACTCTTAAATGTGTGTAGACTTAGGTCTAGATATAGCAAGAGAAAAGTGATACTGACTCTGTATATTGACAACTAAATGGATTAGAATCCTAAAGCTGTGAATGGTTTTATTTATATAAAAACATCTAATGAGATTTAATTAATTTTTCAAGTTAAATTAAAATTTTAGGGCTTCCCTGGTGGCACAGTGGTTGAGAATCTGCCTGCTAATGCAGGGGACACGGGTTTGAGCCCTGGCCTGGGAAGATCCCACATGCCGCGGAGCAACTAGGCCCGTGAGCCACAACTACTGAGCCTGCGCTTCTGGAGCCTGTGCTCCGCAACAAGAGAGGCCACGATAGTGAGAGGCCTGCGCACCGCGATGAAGAGTGGGCCCCGCTTGCCACAACTAGAGAAAGCCCTCGCACAGAAACGAAGACCCAACACAGCCAAAAATTAATTAATTAATTAATTAACTAGAAAAAAAATTTTAGCTTTAAGTAATTTTAATTAAAATTTAATATTTATTAAATTATATATTTTTGCCTTTTAATTTCATGGATAATTTTGGATATTTTAGAAGAAGAATATTTTTTGAAAACAATTTAATTTTTTAATTTTTATATTTATTTATTCCAACTTATATATCTGATTAAAAATATATTCAATTTTTATACCTTGAATATAATTATAATTTATTGTGTAATTCTTTAGATCACTGAGGATATGAGATCACAGTAGAAACAGAAAAGAAAGTGGAGCTCAGAGAAAAGAAAAAAACAAAAGAAAAATAGAATAGAAAATCAGTAATGAAGGAAAATGTTACATTTTTTAAAACTGCAAACACTGAAAGAAAAGAGACTTCTGTTGAGCATGGCCTACCTACAATTTGAAACAGAATATTACAGATTCTTGATTTAGTAAAGATTCAAGACTTAACTACTGATCAAAACAATGAAAATTAGGGAGACAAATATTCCCATCAAATGTGCAAGCTGAACTTAACATTTTGCTAATAACTTTCAATCATATAAAACTCTGGCTTTACACATTTTTTTTTAATAGATCTTTATTGGAGTATAACTGCTTCACAATACTGTGTTAGTTTCTGTTGTACAACAAAGGGAATCAGCCATATGCATACATATGTCCCCATATCCCCTCCCTCCTGAGCTCCCTCCCACCCTCCGTACCCCACCCCTTTAGGTCATCACAAACCACCAAGCTGATCTCCCTGTGCTATGCTGCTTCCCACCAGCTATCTATTTTACTTTCGGTAATGTATATATGTCGGTGCTACTCTCACTTCGCCCCAGCTTCCCACTCCCCACCCTGTGTCCTCAAGTTCATTCTCTATGTCTATGTCTCTAACGAAAAATCAGAAAGAGAAATTAAGGAAACACTCCCATTTGCCATCACAACAAAAAGAATAAAACACCTAGGAATAAACCTACCTAAGGAGGCAAAAGACTTGTACTCAGAAAACTATAAAACACTGATGAAAGAAATCAAAGATGACATAAACAGATGGAGAGATATACCATGTTCTTGGATTGGAAGAATCAACATTGTGAAAATGACTATACTACCCAAAGCAATCCACAGATTCACTGCAATCCCTATCAATCTACCGATGACATTCTTCACAGAATTAGAACAAAAAATTTTACAATTTGTATGGAAACACAAAAGACCCCGAAGAGCCAAAGCAATCTTGAGAAAGAAAAACGGAGCTGGCTTTACACATTTTAAAATTTTGTTATTCTGAGGATATATTTGTCAAGCTAGGAAGCTAGCACATATTTAACCGTTAATTTGTTTCAATATTCAGATACATGGTATTCAGTTAGCACCTACACCACGTCCCATGAATGCTTGGGGCAGCACGTATATGAGCCTAGGCAGGAAGCAGTGTGTCTCAGTGGTAAGAGCACGGACTTTCAAGTTCAAATCACTGCTCCGTACTTACTAGCTAGATGACTTAACTTCTGGGAGCCTCAGTTTCCACATCTATAAAATGGACATGGTAAAACCTAGCTCGTATTATACGTTCCATAATGTATAAATTTCCCTTTCACATTCTTTAATTCCTTATTCATGTTTCCCATCTGCCTTTTACAATCTCATTTAGCCTAATCCAAAGCAACAGTAGTTTCAGCCGTGCGCTTCCTTTGCACAAATGACTCCGCGGCTCCTTGAGATCCAGCTGGGACAAAGTACTTAAAGCGGTGGCCCTGGAAACCTCATTAAACTTGGCCTCTCCAAGGATACCAAGGAGCTGGTTCCCAGGTTTATGAGATTATGCATCCCCGAGAATTCTTCACAGGAATATAAGATGAGGAAATGGGAACAAGGCTACATCCCTGTTTTCTGGCAAATCCAGGGGCTCTGTAAGCCCTGGACATTTGCTGTACCGGCTGTCTGCATTCTCATTCTAACCAAAATCCAGCTGAATACCAGAGCCCCGTGAGGAGGCCTAGACCCCCTCGGCCTTCACCGAGATAAAGCACAGCATCATTTACCCTAAAAGCATAACACCAAAGGTGCCAAGGCAGCCCCAGTTCAAAAAGATGATGAAGTGCATGGCAGCCCTTCCTGAGTGTATGGAGTCTCAGCTGTCCGTCCCAATAGGCCTCTGCCCTAGCAGGTGAGACCCTCCAAAAGGACCTGGTGCAGGGCCTGTTCAAATGCTCAGTCTCTCTGAGGGGCTCCACCACCTTCCACAGCATCAGTGGGCTCAACTGGTTTGCACAGGGAATAAATTGAGGGGAACAGTGATTTCAGCCCTGTTCCCAGAAGATTACAAAATAAGGCATAAGAGGTGGCCCCCAAGCTCTGGAAAGGACACTTGTGAGAGTCAATAGGTCTGCTATGCACCATTTTACTCGGTCCACAGGTGTAAACCAGGACTGTCCAGGGCACACTGGGATGCGCTGTCACGCCAGTCATGGAGAGCTGAATCACTCCAGTAAGGATGTGGGGATCCGTGGCTCCGCTCCCCAACCCACCCAGCCAGCTGTCTTTGGTCTGGGTTGTGCTCAAAGAAGACTGAGCAGTGTGGCCAAAGGAGTAAGGTGACAAGATCTTGAACTCCGCAAATGGCCAGCTGTGTGACGTCTGTGTGACGTCGGCTAGAGTGGGTTTGGGGGCAGTTTCTCCACGTGGACAATAGGCTAAGAATACCCTCTGGTCCTGTTACACAGAGGAGGTAATAGGCAGTGTGAAAATATCACACACTCCACTCCCTCCTCTCTCCCCTCCTTTTAAGTCTGTATTCTCTGAAACACCTTGGACCCTCCTAGGCACATACTCTCCTGCATTGTTATATCTCAAATAAATAGCAAGTAGAGCTATGTGACCTTGAATGATTTTTTTAAGCTACTTTGTTATCTTTATTTGTAAAGTTTAAAAAGAAAAAACTCATGACCTTTCCAGCTCTACAATTCTTGACCTGAGCCTGAGCGAAATGCCCGCTAACTAATAACGATGGCTCTCCCTATTGATCACGACGCACCGGCCACTGTTCTCAACACTTTACCTCTATTTGCTCATTTCATCTCCCCAGCTACCCAGTGAAGTAGATATTATAGTGACCCCGTTTACCAGATGGAAAAGCTAAGGTCAGAAAGGTTAAGTTGACTTGCCCGGCATTAGACTGCCCAAGTTAAGGCAGTGCCTCTTCTCAGGTTCAAGGTTATTGATAATTTCAGTTTGGTAAATACTAAACAGTATCATAGGACATCAGTAATAGTCAACCCTTATGTATGTGGCGCTTACTATGTACCAGGCATTGCTCTCAGTGCATAACATATAGGAACATTTAATGCTCATGACATCTCTAAGAAATAATTATTATCACCTTGTTTACACACAAGGACACTGAAGCATACAGAATTAAGTAACTGCTCAAGGTTCCAGCTAGTAAGCAGGCTGGGATTTGAATCCAGGCAGCCTGGCTCCTTGTCTGTGTTACCAAGCACATTACGCTAACTCCACCTGGACATTTTGTGAACATAGAAGAGGGACAATGAACCTGAGGCAGGGGTTGGGGTGGAGATCCTGGAGAAGATGTCAGAGAACTAGCTGGAGTTAGGCAAGTAGAACAGGGAAGGGCATTCCACACTGAAGGGATAGCATGGGCAAAGGCACAGCGGCACGAAGCATTATGGCATTCAAAGAAATGCAAGTAAGGCTAGAGTGAAGGGAGACGAGGATGGGAGAATTCCTTAGAGATAATGAGCTGTGTTTCCTTTTCTATTCTTTTTAACTTTCCTGAATGCCTGAAATTGTTTGTAATAAGAAAAAATTTAAAGCAATGTCACGCCTCAGTAGAGATCATACAAAAAAAAAAAAAAAGGCATAAATCCACAGTGGACAAATGCATGGAGTCCAAGGGCACTGCCCAGCTCTGCCCGGCTCCTAGTCTCCTGGGTGGGGTTGGCAGGCAATGAAGTGAGAAAGGGCTCAGAGCATAGCGGCCGATTGCCAGAAAGCCCCTAGGGAGGGAATCAGAGCCCAGGGAGCCAGGGTGTATGGTTCTGGAGTAGCTGACTGTGATCTTTGGGCCAGGCAGGGAATCTGGTGTAGCCAAGCAGCAGATCACAGGCTGAGTAAATTGAAAATGTTCAACCATTCAAGGTTCAAGGGAGAGCACAGGTGTACAGAAGGGGAAGACGTGGAAGGTAGGAGTTAAGGAGCCCGAGGTCACAAAGCACCTGTGCCACAAGATGTCTCAAGAGTAGAAGCTCCAGGTGCAACCTCGGGTCCCTGCGGCAGACACATCTGCTGGAGCAGGACCGGCAACTCTGAGCCCGGGGGGCCTGGCTGGCTCATGAGCATGGGTGCTGCAGTCTCTGGAAACCCCAGTGGGGTGGGACCTGGAGGAGAGGAAGAGGGGCTGGCCTCAACTCCTCAGGAAGGTGGAAATGGGCCCCTCAACCTGGCAGCAGCAAGGGAAGGGTGGGTGGCACAGAGAATAAAGAAAAGAGTTTGGAAAGCAACAACAAACAACTACAAAAACTGGATCTGAATTGTTCTGCTCTCATTGCCTCTGTGATCTTGAAATTTCTACGTCTTTGAGGTTCTGCTAAAAAAGAAATGGGGCACTAACAGCCCCTCCGCCATATGGTTCCATGAGAATTGACTGACACCGTACCACCCAGCACACTGACCAAGCACACAGCAGGTGACCAGTCCACGATGGCTCTAGTTATGATTACGATTGCAAACGACTAGAAATGGAGAACGACGGTACTTCAGCCACCCAAAACTGGCACCATGTAAGGAAGACAGGAAGTCAGAGACCCTCAGAAGGAAAAGAACAAAGCTGTGAACGATCAGGGACCAGTCACACTTCTCCCCCCCAGGGATGGCACTGTTGGGTGATCGTCACGCTCTTCCTAAGATTTCTAGCAACAGCAGCACCGAGTTTCTTCCCCAGGCACTTTGAACCACAGAAAAGTTTTGCACCGGGGACTGTGCTAGAATAAGGCAGGAGCTGGGAAGATGAGCTTCCAGTTTCATTCAGGCTGATTAACCCTTCCCTAATAGATAAGAAGAAACACAACCCTGAGTGGAACCCTTTCCTGTCTGGCCTGGCAATGCATTTGCCATTTTCAAAAACAAAAACCTCTCCCTGAATAATTCATTATTCAAAGGAAACATCAGCCCAGAGAGCTCCACTCCATTTATTCCGGCATAAGTGCTAATCTTGGGCCCTGTATGTTTTTGAAAAGGATCCACATGAGAAATCACTTTTTAAAACGTCGATATCTGAGAAGGCAAGCAGAGAGTTTAAAAGGGCCATAATTCATAAATCAGTGACGCCACCCTCCCGAGGAAGCGTTCTGCATTGACTGCTCAGCAATTCCATTTGCAACAGGCTGAAACATCTGCGGCCCCTGAGTCTCCAGCCAGAGTGGAGAGCCGCTGCCCCTCAATAATGAGGCAATGTTTCAGTGACCGTCAGAATCTTAGGTTCTTTGGGATTCAGGAACTGGGCTGTGGGATTACTCTGAGTTTTATCTAAATCTATTCGCTTCTGTTATGCACCAATAACCACAACCAACCTGAATCAAGCAAAAAACCAACGCTTTGCACAGTCATGACTCAGCGCCCTTTTCACCTGGCTGTTTAGCAAGGTAAGACCCTGTCCTCATCCATCACAGGCACCTGCACAGGTTCTGGCTGAGCCCAGATCCTGGACCTAAACCTACAGGAGTCCCTCAGTATCCGCCAGGGAATTGGTTCCAGAACCCAACCCCCGCCTCTCCCAGTGGATATCAAAATCCACGCATGCTCAAACCCCATAATTGGCCCTCTGTATCCTCAGGTTGCACATCCACGGGTTCCGCATCTGCAGATTCAACCAACCACAGATCTTGTGCTATGTTTTCATCGACGGTTGGTTGAATCTGCGACGCGGAACTCGCAGATACCCAACCCGCGGATACGGAAGGCCGACTCTATCTGTGGGGAAATTTAAACAATTGTTCCTTTTATTGATGGTTCCGGATGGCCTCAACCAAAGCACAGAGGTTGGCGTTGATCAGGGCTGTGCAAATAGAGCCCCACACCTGGCACTGGCTAGCTACCCAACATATGCTTATTCAGAAGTAAAAGCGAGAGCATTAGAGAGAAAATCAGGAAGCCGAGGAGGCCGTTTAGAAGTTGCTTTTTGACACAAACCTCACACTGCTGGAGGAATACAGGCCGAAGCTATTGCTCAGGAATTCTGTGACAGAGAAACAAGAGACAGAACACCTGAGCGTTCTCAGCGTTTCCAAAGAGCAAGGCTTGGGGAAGTCTAGATACAATTTCTTCTTCCTTCTTCCTCTCTCAGCTTGCTTCCCTCCCCCAGAACTGTCTAACCAAACAGAGAACACAGGCTAGCAGCAGAAGAAAGAGAACAAGCGAGAAAGAAGAGCAGAAGCCCAGCAAACAGACCAAGAACCAGTGGGATTCAAAGCGGTACGTCTTCACCATTCACCCAAATGCAACAAATAGGAAGGATCCTTCACAGCTCTCTCCCAGTCATCAGAGTTTTCCAATACATTTTGTTTATTGAGTACCTCTTCTGTGCCCTGTTTTAAATCTATTCTGGAAAAAGGGAAGGTAAATAAATGGATTATACCACCTGCCATTTATCAGTTCTTATGATAGATGGATGGATACATTAATAAGCATTATCTCATTCAATCCTAAAAACAAATATAGGATTATTGGAGGATAACCCCATTTTACAAGTGAGAGACCCTAGGCACAGAGAAGTGAAGTAAATTGCCCCAGGTCACACAGTCAGTGAGTGGTAGAAGTGGACATGAACTTGGGCAGTCTGGTGCCACAAGCCACACTCAACCACCACACTCTCTGGTGTCTTAGAGCTGGAGGAATAAGCTGAACAGAGGTGAAGAGGCGGGAGGGGCTATTTCTCTAGCTTTGTGTTTAGGATAGTGATGGGAAGTGCTAGTGACAATAACACTTAAGATTTATTGAGACCTTACTATGTGTCAACTGAACCCCATGCGGTCATTTACAACACCCTACAAGGTAGGCGCCATTATCCTCATTTTATGGATGAGAAAACCGAGATCCAGAGAGGTCCCGCAGTGGGCTTGTACTAGAGCCAGGATTCCCATCCACACAGCCAGTGGCAGAGTTTATGCTATCAACCATGATACTCTTGCTGGAGTTGGAGCTGGCCGTGAGTATCCGAGCTTCAGTACTGCTTTAATAGCAGCAAGGGCAGATCTGGGCACAGTAACCCCCCATCAAGACCAGGCTGTCTTTAAGGAAAGTACAACTGCTTTGTCAAGCTACCCATAAGATGGGGGGTCAAATTAGCTATCAGGATTCAATTCAGCAGGTGTTTACTGGGTTTCTATTTGGTTACTTAACTGACTCCATACTTCAAGAAAGAAATTAAAGAAAGAAAGGATATGGAAACAAATTAGGGCGTTATAAAAGTACAGTGTATGTGTCACTACTATATTTAAAAAGGCTAACCAACAAGGACCTACCGTATAGCACAGGGACCTCTGCTCAATGCTGTGTGGCAGCCTGGATGGGAGGGGAGACTGGGGGAGAATGGATACATGTATATGTATGGCTGAGTCACTCTGCTGTGCACCTGAAACTATCACAGCATTGTTAATCGGCTATACTCCAATATAAAATAAAAAGTTTAAAAAAAAAAGTAGGGTGTATGTGGATCCAATTGGCACAAAGGAGTGCCTGAAAGAAGGAAGCAAGACCTCTTGGGTACAGGAATGGGCTGAGGGGCTGCTATATGGGCTCCGCTGGGCAAAGGGCTCTGGACCGGTCCCTCCACCTGCTAGGCTATGGCCTTTCCCCCATTGGAAGCCTCAGAGCCAGACTCACAGCTCCTGGGGTCTTTTCCATCTCTAGGGTGAGTTATTCCAAGTAGTGGATTTCAGTCTTTTAGTAGCAGGATCCTCTTTATCAGAAAGTCCAATATCTAAAATGGACAGAGGGAGCTGATCAGGTGGGAATGGGGGCTGGGGGCCAGGAGAGTGTAGGCCACCATGACCTATCCCTGCCAAGCCCATATAGGTCATGGGCACCTCTACAAGCCAATTTCTAAACCTCCCCTTGTCACCAAAGTGAGCTGGCTGTAGACGACAAAAGGGGAGAGAGGTGGACCTGACCTCCTTGGAAGGCCAAGATGCTTTTATAGAGGTCTAGAATCGAGTACAGGCCACAGGTCTCCTGGAGCTGTGCCCCATCCTCCACCCCCATCCCCCAACCACCACTATCACCACACCATCTGGACCACAAAGTTATACTGTCAGCTGCTTGGTTAGAAAATCAACAACCTTGAAATCTTCCAAGGAAGGCAGAGAAAGAGATACAAAGTGTGTTCACAAATCAATTTTCCCAATGCCCAGAGCTTAGTACATCCCTCCTTAAGAGTGATAGCCTTCAAAGTCTGCAGAAGATTAAAAAGGAGCAGAAAAAAGTAGAGGGTTACCCAAGGTTGCAAGCACAATGGCCAGAATGTGTGTAAATACTGGAGTGGCCCTGTGCTGCTTTGGATCCCCTGATATAACGGCCATTTCCTGGAGCCCCGTTTCCTCTCATTGTGTTTCAGTGGAACAACAATGTTATAGTGAGAAGCTGCTCAGTCACATAGGTTATTTTAATAGATACATCCTACAAGCCTTGAAAACCTGCTCTATGCTCTGATAACAAGGCTAAATATATCACAAGCCCTAACAGTGAACTGGAGAATCAAAAACAGTGAGATTGGAACACACATGTGTGTGTTTTTTTCTCAGCGCATCCTGCAAGTTTCCTCACATTCTGGCCTCCTCGACACAGATTCTCATGATTCTTCCCCGGAGCTCGGTTTAAGTCACTGCTCTCATGCAACACTGGAGAATGTTGTTGCATTGATTTATCTTTTTTGGCATCCCTCATTCAACTTCACATTTGATCTGAAAGCTGAAGGATGATGCTGTCATTTACGGATATGTGCATTTTTGCAAATACAAACATGCAGGTGAGAAAACACGGAAGAGCTAGTTACACACAGCTGTCTGTCCAGGCGGCCATCACAAAAGCTGATCCTTCCACAAACGATTTGGGAGCCCTGCCAGACCTGTAATTCACGGCTGCACTTGTGATTTCCACTCTCAAGATCAGAGACAAATTTGTGGCATCCCAGGTGTTTGATCAAAGTCCTCCTTTCCTTCCTATCACTCCAACACGAGCAAATGCTACCATTTGGGTGTTCGATTTGTAAAGCTAATCTAAAGACAAATGTTGTCATTGTCTCCAGAAAGGCGCTGATACATTAAAAAAAAAAAAAGATATCCGAGCCCTTCAGAAAACACAGACTTATAACGAGCAATATTGCAGGCAAAATGTCTTACAGCAGTGTGGTTCTCAGCCCTGACTGCTCATTAGAAGCACCTGGCAGCACAGGCGCCATCATCCACATGGTTCTCCTGTGCAGCCCCGTCTTAAAGGAACACAGGGCTTTGGTGTGATGCTCTTGCAGGGATTTAAATCAGTGGTTCTCCACCTGGGTTGCATATTAGAATCTGCAGAATTTTTTTTTAAAACATCAATGTTTGGGACTCATCCCCTCCAACGATCCTGACTTAATAAGTCTGGGATGGGGCTGAGCCCTGATAGTTGAAAATTATTTGAGAATTCAGCCAGGGTTGAGGACCACTGGTCGAAGTCACTGCACTTCTCTGATTCACTTACCCTCAAACACATGAAGGTGGAGAAGAACTCAGGAAATTTATCTTCAGACCTTTTTTCAGATCTAAAAATCCAGAGAACAGCACTACTTTGCCTACCTGAAATAGGAAGCAAGTAATAAAGGCATCTGAGTGAACACCTGAATTTGACGTCATGATGGCCACGTACACCTTTCAGGCTGAGTGTCCCTCGGGCCCTCACGGGGAGCGTGTTCATTTCATTGCATACATCGTTGAAACAAGATCATTTATCTGGTTTCTAAACCAACAGCAGATTAGAATCATGCAAATTAAAAGTGATAGAGGGGGCAGGTAGAAAAGAGGAGAGAGACTATTAGAAGCAGGTCCCCTGACTGCAGTGAGAAGTGAGCGCTAATAGGGAGGAGACAGAAAAACTGAAATCAGTAGACACAGCACAAAAAAAAGCATGAAAGTCAGGGTTCTTTAATGAAAGGACACTGTGGACATCAAGGTGCCACAGCACTGATAATCCTAAGAATAGTCCGGAGTCACTCAGGTCAAGTTAAATGATGCTCACGATAAAGTGGTTATGGAAGCTGAAATATATGATGATTTCTCTCAAAACCAGTAATAATAAACAGCAAGTGCGATGAAAGGGATGAATCTTGAGCTCTTTGGAAATTACTGCCACCCAGAATGACTCATCTCCTGGGGCTCCCAGGTAGCCACAGACTTCTGTAGGAGACATTTTAGCAGGAAAAGCTGCAGCTTGACCAAGAAGAAATCCACCTCCCTATCAGATTCAGGAGAAGGTGAGGCCGGAGAGGGGGAAATGGTAATGGATACTCCTGACCCTCAGGGTTTCTAGGTACCGGGGCACAGACACAGTCCTCTGAGCTCTCACTGACAACCTAAGATCAGGCCCAGCTAAGTCCCAGGGCATCTTTCTTGGCTGGCAGGACCTGATTGTTCTAGCTGGGCCTCCCATTAAATGGATCTCCAATGCACAGGGTCTCCAGGCCTGCAATCCCTTCCTAAGAACGTTCTCCCTGGAGGCCACGCTAACCACCATCTAGACAATTCTTTTAAATGCAAAGCCCTGGGATGATACCTGAATCCCGACCACTGTTTATATTGTAAGGCCCTTGTTTTCACATTTTCCCCTCTGCAGATGAAATCTTATATGGAACCCAAATATATTACAAAGATAACATGGGACACCCCTGGTTGAAGGGCTCTTAGTAGCTGAAGTCTTGTTACTCCTCCCTCCCATTAAAATTCCATGAAACACCATTAGGAAACCATTTGGCAAGGACCTACCAGGTCCCCAACCCCAGAACCCCCCTACAGGCTAAGTCCAGCCCTACAGCCAATATTGCCCAGTGTTAAGGCTGGTGTGGAGGTGAGAACCCCCTCCTTACATTTTATCTTGTTAGGCTCTCTATTTGTTCCCCAAATCCATCCCCAACCCCATCTATGTCTGCCAACTGAGCTCTTGTACCTGGAAGTTCATTTGACCAAGCTCCTAAGTCCAGGCTCCGTTCCAGCTAACACAGATGTCAGGAAGCCACCTGCCAGCAGCTCTGCTCCCAGCAAAGCCTACAACCACAGCCTGACTCCTCCCAGCTGAGGGGACAGTACCTCACTTTCAAATGGCCTGGTGCAGAATTTCCTAAACCCACCACCAGGCAATTCACTAAGGGCCTCTCATGGATGTATAGGTTTCTAAACCCATGGGATCCTAGTTCCTGGTGGAACCACCTGAGTTCCATCACATGCACCAAAGCCTCAAGTGATTCCTATAATTGGATGAGTTTGAGAAACACTGATTCACGGTTACCCGTAAGGCTCAGGAACCAGAATGCCTGGGTTTGAATCCTGCACTACTACTGCCATGCCGTTTCATGCAAGCGACTTAAGCTGTCTGAGCCCTCGGTTTCCAGATCTGTAAAGCAGGGGTAGTGACAGCGGCTTCCTTGCTGGGGTGTTGGAGGATTCGGTGGCCTAGAGGGCGCAGAAAACACTTAGAGCCCACCTGGCGCACGGTAACCCGCCAGGAAGGTTCGCTGCTATTGATAATGAACTTGGACCTTGCCGCCTTGCCCACCACCTCCGACCTCTCACACAAAATACTCTGCCTTCCCAGCGAACCTCCAGCATCCAAGATCACTGTGCCCCGGAGGCCTATCCCGTCCCTGGGAGCAACCCCTTCAGGTCTACCTGGTCTTATTGCGGTGAAGCAAATTGTAGGCAGATGGAATCGAAAGATAAAATGGCTGAAAGGAGATACGAGGAGCAGCCAGAAAAAGACAGAGTGGGGTGTGTTGACGGTGTACAGAGACGGAAGACGGGGCAGGGGCACAAACTTTGCCGATGTCACAGTTTTCTAGGAACCCCATGGAAGGTGGTTGAACAGCATCTGTCACTTGAACTGTCTCTTCACTGTAACCCCCCTCCCGCCCCCAGAGATGTGGGATGAATTCTACCGTATTCGCAGAGACATTGGGCAGCTGTCCAGGAGAGCCCGGGCTCCCTGGAAACCAGAGGACAGGGTCAGCACTGGGCGTCAATAACTCACTAGAGGGCTGCAACCCATGTTCCCCGTACATTACTTATTTCAAACAAAGATCCCAGCGGGTGTCACTGCAAGGCCTCGGCTCCCTGGAGAGAAGGGGTATCTATTCAGCCCCACGATAAGCCAGCAGGGCTGTGAGACTCTCAGCCCTTGGGCAGCGTCCAGGCAGCCTGGCCGTAACCTGTTGCTGTTCCTGCAGCAGAGCCCCAGAAGGCACCGGACACAGTCACAGGTGAGCAGGGAGAGGGTTCAGGGCAGTTTCCTCTCTGTCTCATTCCAGTAGACAGCGCAGCCAAGCCTCCCAGCGACCAGGCGCTGCCCGTGAGCTGGAGGTCAGAGTTTTGCTTCCGGCTGAACCACTGACATCTGCTGTTTCCTCTAGGCCTCACAGGGGCCTAACCCTGACGGCCACCTCTCCATGCTGCTGGTTCTGTGGCGAATTGTTGCCAGGAGTTCAGATAGCAAAACCAAACTCTGCGAGTAACGTCTGAGTGACACTGTAAGAACAGAGTACTTTCCAGTAAGACCCTTCTCCTCTGCCCTACAGGGTATCTCCCCATTTCACCAAGGGTCCTCAAATGTCTGCCAGTCACCTCCCACCTACAGTTTTCACTCTATATCCTCGCCACTTAGCTCTCTTCTTAAATAATTTTATTTTTGAAGAACACACATTATACTACTACTTAGGAAAGTTAGTATCAGTGATCATAAGCAATTATTTTTTAAAATAAAAACAATATTCTTCTGAGGGCTTCTACTCTTGTTTTAAAAGGGAGATAAATATTAGAGACATATTACTGATACTCTGACCCCAACCTGAGAGTTTTTCCTTGATATGATCAGAAGGACTGAAAGAAAACTGGGAGAAAAGAAAAAAAATTATTTTTTTGGAGGTAGAATTATATGCTGTGCAACGCCCAGGTCTTAAGTGTGCACAGTTCGCTGAGTTTCACAAATGGATATACCTGTGTCACCGATGCCCCAATTAAGACAAAAAACTATCATTATCCTAGAAAGGTCTCTCATGCCCCTTCCCCTGCAACCTCTCCTGACAACCAGAGGCCACCACCATTTTCATTTCTATCCTCATAGACTAGTTTCTTCTGTTCTTGAACTTCATGTTATTGGCTCACAGTGATGGTTTTTTCATTGTTAAATAAAAGTTATGATAATGTCATACTTTTGTATGTGCTTGAAATTTTTCATGATAAAAATAATTTTTTCAGTTATGGAACACCCTGTCCATAACTTTACTTACAGTCTTCTTCAGAGACTTCAATGGCAATGAGACCTACAGTTCGGGGCACCCTGAACTAATGAAAGGGGATGATGCCAAATCAGGAAATTGGATTCTGACTTGGCAAATCCCAACATGATGCTGATTATAGCGTTGATTTGCCAAATCTTCTCCCCTAAATCCCAATTAATCTGATTATCTTTTAAGCTCCCCATAAAAAGTCTTCTCCTAGGCTTGCATTCCTTCACAACCAGCCCCATTCTTCCTCCTTCTTTGGTCAGGTCCTGCGCCCCTCCCCACCCACACGTGCCCCTCATCCCCAAAGTGGACCACTGCTCACGCGGCTCCCTCTGAGGGGCTGCTTTCCCACCTACCTCCTGCCCTGCTGTCCTTCCTCAGGGTCCCGCCCAAGGCCACACCTCTCCTCTCCTTTAAAATCAAGTTTACACTACACACTTGCACTTAGCCTTCCTTGCCTTCTGTTGTTACTTATAATACGAACACACCTTATCTCTTCAACTAGACCCTGAGCTCCTTGAGGGCAAGCACAGAATTATCTTGGCATAAATGAAAAGATACTGGAGATAGAGGAGTACCTAGGGATGAATGTATGAGTGACTACCTACAGGTTCAAAGTCAGAGCCCTAAAGAGAAAGAAAGGAAGAAATGGTAGCAGCCCCAGTATTTTCAATGATGGCATTTTATATACAGACCAACACTGTTTCTGTGAATTTCCTATCACGGATTTCTGGGGCCCACTCTTAGAAATTTCAGATTTAACAAGTCTGGAATAGGGCTCAAGAGTTTGTATCTTCCCCAGCTCCCAGAAGATTCTAACGTCAGTGGTTCTGGACCACGCCAAGAGACATACCACCCGTGAACAGAGAACAAGTTGGGATACTGAACATCCTCACACCTAGAAGACCAAGCAAAATGGTGTTCCCGGATGGCATGCAGAGCCCAACTTGAGTTCTAGTTAATTCTACCTCTGTCCCTGGAGGTGGGATTAAACAATAAGAAAACTACTTGCATACGACCAAAGGTGGCACGAAGTAAAAAAATGCAGATAGAAGTAGATTCCCAGTGAGGGCAAAGCTGAACCCCAGCAAAGGAAACCACAGTTCCTGACCTGGGACCTTGTCCTGTTTTCCTTATAACATTACACCATGGTGTTTTTCTGTTCCTGGAAGGAAAACCAACAGTAAGGTAAACTTCAGGGTACAGCCTTGGGCGGGTGGGGCTGTGTGTGTGCACAAATGGACAGAATGATTTAGAAAATGTTTTAAATAAAAAGGCTAACCACAGGACAGCAACCAGCAGGATGATGCCAAGGGAACTGGCATTCTTACCACAACTAATAAAAACCCCAAGTATCTGTCCTCTGCAACCAGAGAACAAAGGCGGTGTTGACATGGCTGTGTGTGAAGGAGGGGGGAGTCATTCCAGCACTTAGAGCTTCAATTGAAAATAAACAAACAGCCCAGGCTGCCCAAGGACCCAGGCTGCCAAGCAGAGGCTGGGAGCACAGGCTGGCCTGGCCGCCGGGGCTAGGACATGCCTGTTTATATTTGTAATCCAATTTGGATGGGGAAGGCGCGTGCAAATAAATTGATTATCTTGAAACTGTTAAGAGCAAAATTCTCTGGGACGAAAAGTAATGAAATAATAAAGAGGAAGTACCTGAGTAGGTCAATTGAGGGCATGTTTCTTATGAACTGTTTCCGACCCAGTTTGCTTTCTGGATTCAGACATGAGGGAACCATACTAACAACTTACCAGAAATCACAGGCCAACTTGCAGGTGGAGGTTTGCTGAGTTTCCCCACTTGCTGTGTGTGTGTGTGTGTGTGTGTGTGTGTCCACGTATATGAGTATATAAAATCAGTCAAACAAACAAACAAAAAGACTCAAGAGGCTTTATGACAGAGAGCTGATTATCTCAATACAGTTTTTAGCTTGTGAGGAAGAAAAGTGGGTAGTTCATAAAAAACAACCAACTTTTCCAAATCTCAGGGTCAGACAAAAGCATACATTATCCTGAAAACACAGGCCTTCTATCTTAGATCTCTCTCCTCCCTGCTTGCCTGAAGGCTGGATTCAACTCTGCCTCTCCACGGTTACAATGGTGACCATTTATTAAGCATGTGGTATTTGCCAAGGGCTGGAGATGTACAGTCTGGAATGGCCATGCCAGTCCTGGGATTGGGGTTGTCAGCCCATTTTAGAGGGAAAGAAACTGAGGATCATAACCTAAGTGACTTGCTCAAACACCACATTGCTACCAAGTAGGATGTGGACCTAAGTCTGTCTTGGGTTTGTTTCATTAAACCACACTGCCTCCAGGCAAGGATGTACATACAGTCCCCCAAATCAGCATGGATTCCTAGGAAGTGGGCAGCTGAGCCTGTGAGTACTTGCTAGGCCAGAGTCAGAAGAAGGATGTGAACAAAACGACAATAAGAAGAGCCCTGGTGAAGCATTGGTAACTTAGACAAGAAAGCATCCCTCCCTTAACTCAGCTCCAAAGACTTTATATGGCATATTTCAGAAGGAATAATCCCCAATTCACAAACTGCATATATGAAGGATGTCCTTCATTATGGACTTTACCTTGTGGGTAAATCATAAAAAATATAAGGATTTTGATAAAACTCAAACAGACATAACCAAAGACTAGGCCCAAACCTCACCTCTACTTATTACCTATTGATTCTGAGAGATGATATAATCCATCTACGAGTCAGATAATATTTTTTTTTAAGTGAAGGGGCAGGGGAGGGGATGGCTCAGGCAGAATCCCGGACCAGGTTATTACCTGTGGTCCCCTCCAGCAGGGAGGCTGATGAATCCAGTTTCTAAGAAAAGTAACCCCATCCTCTGGTATCCCCGACTCCTAGGAGC